>NC_092117.1:11389325-11989325 GCF_045679555.1 Salvelinus alpinus
CCGACATACAGGATCAATGTGATGATGATGGACGTCTGGATAATGACCATACTTCCACGCTGGTCAAGGCTGAGGTTACTGGAGGAGGCATTTGTACCTCTCTCTCTGTGTGTGTGTCACATTGGTCGTGTGTGTTTGCAGGTCTCGGTGGACCCTCCCTGCGTGTGAAGAAACCAATTAAGTCATGGGTGTTGTGGGCGTATCAGTGTACTTTATGTACAGTGGGGAGAACAAGTATTTGATACACTGTCAATTTTGCAGGTTCTCCTACTTACAAAGCATGTAGAGGTCTGTAATTTTTATCATAGGTACACTTCAACTGTGAGAGACGGAATCTAAAACAAAAATCCAGAAAATCACATTGTATGATTTTTAAGTAATTAATTTGCATTTTATTGCATGACATAAGTATTTGATCACCTACCAACCAGTAAGAATTCCGGCTCTCACAGACCTGTTCGTTTTTCTTTAAGAAGCCCTCCTGTTCTCCACTCATTACCTGTATTAACTGCACCTGTTTGAACTCGTTACCTGTATAAAAGACACCTGTCCACACACTCAATCAAACAGACTCCAACCTCTCCACAATGGCCAAGACAAGAGAGCTGTGTAAGGACATCAGGGATAAAATTGTAGACCTGCACAAGGCTGGGATGGGCTACAGGACAATAGGCAAGCAGCTTGGTGAGAAGGCAACAACTGTTGGCGCAATTATTAGAAAATGGAAGAAGTTCAAGATGACGGTCAATCACCCTCGGTCTGGGGCTCCATGCAAGATCTCACCTCGTGGGGCATCAATGATCATGAGGAAGTTGAGGGATCAGCCCAGAACTACACGGCAGGACCTGGTCAATGACCTGAAGAGAGCTGGGACCACCGTTTCAAAGAAAACCATTAGTAACACACTACGCCGTCATGGATTAAAATCCTGCAGCGCACGCAAGGTCCCCCTGCTCAAGCCAGCGCATGTCCAGGCCCGTCTGAAGTTTGCCAATGACCATCTGGATGATCCAGAGGAGGAATGGGAGAAGGTCATGTGGTCTGATGAGACAAAAATAGAGCTTTTTGGTCTAAACTCCACTCGCCGTGTTTGGAGGAAGAAGAAGGATGAGTACAACCCCAAGAACACCATCCCAACCGTGAAGCATGGAGGTGGAAACATAATTATTTGGGGATGCTTTTCTGCAAAGGGGACAGGACGACTGCACCGTATTGAGGGGAGGATGGATGGGGCCATGTATCGCGAGATCTTGGCCAACAACCTCCTTCCCTCAGTAAGAGCATTGAAGATGGGTCGTGGCTGGGTCTTCCAGCATGACAACGACCCAAAAACACAGCCAGGGCAACTAAGGAGTGGCTCCGTAAGAAGCATCTCAAGGTCCTGGAGTGGCCTAGCCAGTCTCCAGACCTGAACCCAAAAGAATATCTTTGGAGGGAGCTGAAAGTCCGTATTGCCCAGCGACAGCCCCGAAACCTGAAGGATCTGGAGAAGGTCTGTATGGAGGAGTGGGCCAAAATCCCTGCTGCAGTGTGTGCAAACCTGGTCAAGAACTACAGGAAACGTATGATCTCTGTAATTGCAAACAAAGGTTTCTTTACCTAATATTAAGTTCTGCTTTTCTGATGTATCAAATACTTATGTCATGCAATAAAATGCAAATGAATTACTTAAAAATCATACAATGTGATTTTCTGGATTTTTGTTTTAGATTCCATCTCTCACAGTTGAAGTGCACCTATGATAAAAATTACAGACCTCTACATGCTTTGTAAGTAGGAAAACCTGCAAAATCGGCAGTGTATCAAATACTTGTTCTCCCCACTGTATATGATGAATGCATGGCAGTATGTCAGGAAGCCATCTCCATTTTAATTACATCTCTCCATCTTTCGTGGTTTGCCCCAGAGAATATCATAGAATTAGCCCATGTGTGCCGGTGCAGCTAGGGACGTGGATATTTCATATATTTGATGAAATATTAACAGAGGTGGTGGTTTTAATGATCCTCTCCACCTTTTAGAACGCTCTCTTTCTCCATATATCTCTTTCACTCCTTCTCTCTCTCCATCTCTCCATCGCCTTCTTTCTCTCTTATCTCTCTTGCCTTCTCTTTGCCTCTCGCTCTCCCTTTCCTTCTTTCTCTCCCTCTTCCTTCCTTTCCTTCTCTCTCTCCCTCTCTCGCTTTCTCTCTCACTTCTTCCCTGCTTTCTCTCCTCGGGGATAACATCCGCTGGTTTAACTACGGAACGGAGAGTTAGAACCCCCTTCGTTAAAAGGACCGAATGTCTCTAAAAGTAATTTACCATGATTACCGGTCCTCCATCTCCCTGCTTCTCCTCTGCGGTGCACACAGGCCATGTGAATGACATATAGTCTCCACGTTTTGTTCAAGGCAGGCGTGCCTCACGTTGTCCCTCTCTTTCATTTAACCTCCCTCCCTCCCTCCCTCCCTCCCTCCCTCCCTCCCTCCCTCCCTCCCTCCCTCCCTCCCTCCCTCCCTCCCTCCCTGTCTGTTTATTTCTCTCTGCTCATCTCTCTCTTTCCCGTTCTCTCTCACTCCTCTCGGTCATCAATACTACAGTATTGACTTACTGGCGTCTTTTTTTCTGCCGCTGAGAGAGTTTGAGAGGAGGCCCACAGGCCCAGCAGTTCGACTTGTTTATTGAGGTTATGCCTGAGGTTACATGACTCCCCAGTCTGAGTTGTCTGTCGCTCTGTAGCCTTTGAATTAAGCTTCTCAAATGTATGTATATCTGTTATTTTCATGCCTTCAGCTGTTGTTGGCATACCGTAGCCACCCAGTGTGTATGTGTGTGTGTGTGTGTGTTGGCTGAATTAATGTGGTGGATTAAGTTATCTTTTCCAAGTATGTGTGTACGTGTCATGTTTGGCTCATGTCTGAATGTGTGTCTGTCTGTGTGATATTGTTTACATATATATGCATTATCAGTAATAGGGGCACAGCTGGCAGGCTTGACAGTTGACAGCTTTCATGAATAGGTATGCATTGTCTCATTGTTGTTTTCATACCTTTCTTTAACGTTTCCACACGTCATTGTCGATGGATGATGGTGGAGAGAGATACTCAGCAATCCCTTCAGAATCAAAGTCATCTCGTACTATGAAAGAGACAAAAGCCACCCAGAGATGTTACATTCATACATGCGTTTTGAATATGCTTGTGACCAGCTCTTCCTGCAACAGTATTATTTAGGCAGACAAGCACCGATGTGTTTTCTGATGCGTGTATGCCCATGGTTTCCTCTACGTAATGTACCAGAGTTGTGTAAGTGAGAGCAGGTGTGGTTAGGTCTTACATCTGTAGAGCAGTTGGAGGTAGCTAAAGGAGACAGGTGTGGTAAGGTCTTACATCTGTAGAGCAGTTGGAGGTAGCTAAAGGAGACAGGTGTGGTAAGGTCTTACATCTGTAGAGCAGTTGGAGGTAGCTAAAGGAGACAGGTGTGGTAAGGTCTTACATCTGTAGAGCAGTTGGAGGTAGCTAAAGGAGACAGGTGTGGTTAGGTCTTACATCTGTAGAGCAGTTGGAGGTAGCTAAAGGAGACAGGTGTGGTAAGGTCTTACATCTGTAGAGCAGTTGGAGGTAGCTAAAGGAGACAGGTGTGGTAAGGTCTTACATCTGTAGAGCAGTTGGAGGTAGCTAAAGGAGACAGGTGTGGTAAGATCTTACATCTGTAGAGCAGTTGGAGGTAGCTAAAGGAGACAGGTGTGGTAAGATCTTACATCTGTAGAGCAGTTGGAGGTAGCTAAAGGAGACAGGTGTGGTAAGGTCTTACATCTGTAGAGCAGTTGGAGGTAGCTAAAGGAGACAGGTGTGGTTAGGTCTTACATCTGTAGAGCAGTTGGAGGTAGCTAAAGGAGACAGGTGTGGTAAGGTCTTACATCTGTAGAGCAGTTGGAGGTAGCTAAAGGAGACAGGTGTGGTAAGATCTTACATCTGTAGAGCAGTTGGAGGTAGCTAAAGGAGACAGGTGTGGTAAGGTCTTACATCTGTAGAGCAGTTGGAGGTAGCTAAAGGAGACAGGTGTGGTAAGATCTTACATCTGTAGAGCAGTTGGAGGTAGCTAAAGGAGACAGGTGTGGTAAGGTCTTACATCTGTAGAGCAGTTGGAGGTAGCTAAAGGAGACAGGTGTGGTTAGGTCTTACATCTGTAGAGCAGTTGGAGGTAGCTAAAGGAGACAGGTGTGGTAAGGTCTTACATCTGTAGAGCAGTTGGAGGTAGCTAAAGGAGACAGGTGTGGTAAGGTCTTACATCTGTAGAGCAGTTGGAGGTAGCTAAAGGAGACAGGTGTGGTAAGGTCTTACATCTGTAGAGCAGTTGGAGGTAGCTAAAGGAGACAGGTGTGGTAAGGTCTTACATCTGTAGAGCAGTTGGAGGTAGCTAAAGGAGACAGGTGTGGTAAGGTCTTACATCTGTAGAGCAGTTGGAGGTAGCTAAAGGAGACAGGTGTGGTAAGGTCTTACATCTGTAGAGCAGTTGGAGGTAGCTAAAGGAGACAGGTGTGGTTAGGTCTTACATCTGTAGAGCAGTTGGAGGTAGCTAAAGGAGACAGGTGTGGTAAGGTCTTACATCTGTAGAGCAGTTGGAGGTAGCTAAAGGAGACAGGTGTGGTAAGGTCTTACATCTGTAGAGCAGTTGGAGGTAGCTAAAGGAGACAGGTGTGGTAAGGTCTTACATCTGTAGAGCAGTTGGAGGTAGCTAAAGGAGACAGGTGTGGTAAGGTCTTACATCTGTAGAGCAGTTGGAGGTAGCTAAAGGAGACAGGTGTGGTAAGGTCTTACATCTGTAGAGCAGTTAGAGGTAGCTAAAGGAGACAGGTGTTTGTCTCTACCTGTCATACGGGATGTCTTGATTCTTCAACTACTATATAGGGTCTACTGTATATGTCACTCATATGTGGTTGTATGATCGGGTCTATGAACCCGTGTTAGTCTTTATTCGTTATGGTGTGACTGGTATCCTTACCAATCTGTCTCGCACTTTATTGCAGTTTCTGTGTAGACCAGTACCTCTGTTGCTCTGACGATGACCCGACTGACGTGTTTGTTTCTCCTCCTCTCCTCCAGAGATCAGCCGGGTGCGCAAGGACATGTACAACGACACGCTAAACGGCAGCACAGAGAAGAGGAGCAGCGAGCTCCCTGACGCAGTGGGCCCCATCGTGCAGCTCCAGGAGAAGCTCTTTGTCCCTGTTAAAGAGTACCCCGATGTGAGTACAACCTGTCGTGCGATTATGCACGCACGCGCGCACTCACGTCATCTCCCCACACACACGCGCGCACCTGAAGGACCACCACCAGTTTCCAATGAAAAATGTATGTTTGCGTCAAGGCACTTTCCTAGATTCATCTGAATAATATCATTTCTGGTATACTGGGCGCAGCTCTATTCAGTATAAAGCTTATTGGATTACTAGGTTTTTACAAATCCAGGTAATCTAGTTTCCTCTGCATTAGAAGATGGGCCCATATCCCAGTTATTGATTAGGTTAGGAGGTGGGCGGAGGGGGATTCTGACTGGACATGTAAACCTGAGGGATAGCTACCGTTATTGGACTGATTGTCCTATGTGCAGAATAGTTTCACCTTCCCTGTATTTATTGACATGGTCTTGAATAATGTCCCTCAATGAATTCCCTTAATCTGAATCATACCAGTACTGTACAATCACCACTACATTGTTGAAAGATTCTGAAAATAGAAAATTCTGTAATTTACGGTCCGGTACCATATCTACTATATCATTTCTGAACTGCTGTGCTGTTTCTTTACCTCGGTATTATTAGTCATGTAAACATATTATATCATTAAAAAAACACAGAAATACATTAGATAGTGGGTACTAGGCAGAAGATGTATGTACCTCAAATAATCTGTAGAAGTCCTCACATTGAACTCCCCTCAACCGTATGTTGATTCTAACTCGCACCTGAACCTGCCTAGCAGTTAACAAATCTTTTAAGCAATCGCCTTCAGATCCTGCTCGCCTAACCCTCCTGGCCCAGGGGGAGCGAGTCGAGCTCCGAGCTGATTGATCCCAATGAACTTGTTTCTTTGAGTGGCGGATTCTTGCGTGGGCAGCATTAGTGGAGGTGAATCCTTGGAGGTTTAAACACACCGCTCCAGTCCAGATTAGTCCGCTGTATTTCTGCTGAAGTTTTAAGGCTATAAAATGGTTGTTTATGCCACCTTATTTCCCCAGGGCGGTTGAGTCAGACCGTTTCCTATTGACCAGTGTATCTGGAAATATTGGATTCCTTCCCCCAGAAGAGCCATTTTCATGTTGCATGTTATGAATTTGTAACAAATTGTGAATATGGATATTGTGGTAAATGTAGTTGATGTATGAATTGATTGAGCTTTGGTGACATTCCTTTAGGAATTGAGGGGTACTGTCTCTGCAGTCTGTCTGCCTGTCCTGGCTGTAGATAGTGTGAGCTACGTTTATGGGTCTTTTAGTTTCTATATCCGTCCTTGTGTGTTTGTCTGCTCTACTAATCTCCTGGAAAGGCCAGCAGCAGAAGAGTGACTGGGTGTTGATGCTGGCTGTCCTTGCTGCTCTGAAGGACAGAGGGGATCATTATTACTGAGGATGGGTTCATTAGGAACACTGGGAGATGAAATGCCAGTACTTCAAGTTGCCCCCACCTGAGAGTGCTGGAGCCCTGAGTGTGTGTGTGTGTGTGTGTGTGTGTGTGTGTGTGTGTGTGTGTGTGTGTGTGTGTGTGTGTGTGTGTGTGTGTGTGTGTGTGTGTGTGTGTGTGTGTGTGTGTGTGTGTGTGTGTGTGTGTGTGTGTGTGTGTGTGTGTGTGTGTGTGTGTGTGTGTGTGTGTGTGTGTGTGCGTGTGTGTGTGTGTGTGTGTGTGGTTTTGCATACAGTTATCATGACTGATAGTGACGTGTTTTCCACAGGTTAGAGTAGTTAACCCCTTAGAGTCGATGTCCACGCATAATCAAAACACCCCCATCAAAATCTGCCCGTTTAAGATAGAGATATCTGTAATCCACCACATCCGCCGACGTCACCCGTACGCATCTGCGGTGAAAGTTGGCAGAGCTAGAGCGGTGTTTGTCAGACCCTGAGGCATCCCAAAAATCGGTCATCTCACAAAAACGTCTATATTTATTTTTTGATTTGATTTTACCTTAAGGGGTCCTAAAATTCCAAATCAAATAGCTAAATGATCCTCGGTAGCACCTCTCACCTGGAGACAGTAAGAAATGGCTAATTGCATAGGACCCCGATGTAGGAAAGCATTAACTTCAAACTGTCAGCTCTGAAAGCAGGTGTGTTCATGGCTCTTCATGGAGCTGCTTCCGAAGCACTTAAATTATAGAACCGGGTGGCATAGCAGGTGGGAGGAGGGAGCGATGGTGTGTGTGTGTGTGCGCGTGCTGGGCATACTTACTGAGGGATGCCAATTACCTCCACTTGGAGGGTAATGATAAAAGGCAGGCATAGGGTGCTACCCTGGAGAGGATGAGATGGGGGTATTGAGAAGGACGAAATGAGTAGATGGGTGATGGTGGGGCGGGGCGGGTAGGGGGTGGCATGGTGTGAAGGGAGAAGTGACGAGGTGCTGAGAGAGGTGCTGGGTGGCTTCATGGAGTAGAGGGAGTGAAGGTGGGGGGTAAAGCAGGGAGCTACAGTAAGGGGAAGTGTCGCGATGGAAGGAGACGCTGGGAGAGATGTTGGTATGAGGAGTGAGAGGGCAGTGGGTTGCAAAGAACTGTGTGTATGTGCGGGCGGGTGTGTGTGTGTGTGTACGTGTGAGGTGATGATGAATGTGTGAGTGAGATGAGGTGGGGGAATCGGGGCAGGGGAGTCTTGGCCTGGTCTGTTTAATAAAGAGAGAAAACAACCTCGTGTCTGGGACAGGAGAGCAGCGGCACGGAAATGAATTTGCCCCTTCAAACTACTCGCAGCGCTGCCGCCACCGGCTTGGCAGCCCACACCCGTTCCAATTTGCAGAACAATGTTATTAGGCAGTGAGATACAGAAATCCAGAAGGGCATTGCCTCTCAGTTTGTATTGTTGTATTGTCATTCATTCGGGTATTTCAGTCTGTGTGTGTGTGTGTGTGTGTGTGTGTGTGTGTGTGTGTGTGTGTGTGTGTGTGTGTGTGTGTGTGTGTGTGTGTGTGTGTGTGTGTGTGTGTGTGTGTGTGTGTGTGTGTGTGTGTGTGTGTGTGTGTGTGTGTGTGTGAAAAAGAAAGGGAATAGTGTAGCTAGATAGTGGTCCATGGATGGTATTCTAGTCTATTTCTGGGGGTTGTGGTGAATACAACAGTCTGAGTTGGAGGGTGGAGGGAAGAGGGTGGAGGGAGGGGGACAGGCAATGTGAATGAGCTGTCGTCATCCATCATTTGGCTGCTGCGTGTCCTTTTCTGGGTCATGCTTGTCCACAGCGGAGATGAGCGAGAGAGACCACAACTGATTATTAATTAATTAGAAGCATGTGCGGCTGGATTGATTCTCCCTCGGTCTTCTCATTTGGCCTTGGCCATCCTTCACAAACGTCAAGGGGGGAGGGAGGGAGGGAGAGCAGGGACGTGCGTGTTTGGTGCACGTCCTTGCATAGGTGTTTGTGTGTGTGTTTGAGAGAGAGAGGTCAGGGCAGGGGGGAGTGACTTTGGGTTTAGGAGGGCAGCCCTCCCCCCCATCCCTGCTGCTGGAGGTCCACTTGAGGTGCAAAGAAGATTGAGTGAAGGGGTGAGATAGAAGGAGAGGAGGGAGGGCTGTCTGTGTCTGTGATTAGGTGAGCTATGGCATATAAATTAGCCCCCTCATTAATGCGATGATTATAAACAGCGCTAGACGCAGGGGAGACGCAGGGGAGAGAGGAAGGTGCCAGCAACACTGCAACACAGGCGTTGTGGATCACTGCTTGGCTAATGAAGGTTAATTAGGGTTCATTAGGACATTAGGACCGCTCCGACAACACACAGCATCATCACCCAGGAGGGGCTGAGGCCGGGATGAGGGGCTGAGGCCGGGATGAGGGGCTGAGGCCGGGATGAGGCTCACCTCATTCTGTCATTCACCACACACAGATCAAACAGATGACGCAAAACCAATGTCAGTCTACTAAATCTATGGGAAGGGAAATCATTTACGCTGGAAATGAAAAGTGGGATTATATATGATTCCAAATAGGAAGAAGGTAGATGCCATTTTCTGATTACTGTTACGACGAGCCAAAAGGAATGTCTCGTACTATTTTCAAGGCCCTGCTCTCCCGGGTTTCATGTTCAAACACACTTTAAAAGATATATGAATGTCCATTGGTATTTATCATTGGGTCAATTATGATAAGGTCAATAATCACTCACAAGAACGCGCACACGTACAGTGCACACACGCACGCACACACCCTCTCCTGAAGGAGCTATCTGGCCTTTCTTCTTCCACGCTCAGCCTCTTGTCCTCCATAATAATGAAAACAAAAGACATCCTGCAAAAGGGAATTAGAGCAGAGTGCGATTTAGAAGCCATGCAATAATTAATTTGCCTATTACAGCGGCTAGCTCGTTTATCTTCATAAGATAATAACATCAGTGTGAGTGTCTGGTGGTTGGTCCATCGTGCTCTCAGTCTTAAATGGCCTTAATTATGTTCAGCTCCCCCGTTTTATTGTAGCTGATGGAAAACACACTTCATCTCCACTGTCCAGATTGGGTAAATAGGGCGAGTCCTTTAAAATCAGATATTAGACATTCCATTAGCTTCAATGGATTTTCTTACTTTCCTGCTCCCTCTCTCTCTCTCTTAGTTTCGGGGGAGCAGTGGGGAGTGGAGGTGAGGTGGGTTGAGTCGGGGCTGCAGGGTCCACTAAGTCAATCTGTCTCTGTCCTGTTGGCGTCTCCGGCTGGCTGCTGTAGTTAGGCTGCTCTCCCTCTCTGATCAATACTATGGATGGGATTTGGATCCACCATTTTCACTCCAATGATTTGTACCATTCCATCCACCCGTTCCAGTGTCCACCCATCCAAATCCCATGGTGGAAATCGCGCTGTTGGGCCGAGATTGTGGGAGACCCACTTGCTTTATAAATACATGGACAGTGGACACGCGTACATTTGTGTTTGACCCCAGCGCACCTGCTGTGGGCCTGTGTTGGTTCTTTACAAGAAAGAGAATGCCCATCGTGATCCTGAGTGAGCTGCAGCTGCCGTGTGGCTCACTCAACGGCCTGACGGATAAGGGTAAACACTGGAAGAGGGACGTGATGGGGGGTTAGGGGGTAGGGGGCACCCTCCACAAAGACAATGTTCCTGTCTGAAACACACTCACCTGCCACCGCTGATAACCTCCACACAAATTCCCTCTCTCACATTGACAGTTACTTGCACAGATTTCGCCTGACAAGATGGGAAATGGGATTCTAATTCTGCCCTTTTTGTACTCCTCTCGAAACGCACGCGCAAGGACACTCACGCGCAAGGACACTCACGGGCAAGGACACTCACGGGCAAGGACACACACACACCATAGGGCAATATTAACATGTGCAATGTCCATATGGCAAGAGATTTCGCTTTATTTTGAAACGCCACTCAGCCGTGTGTAAAGTCCATTTTTATAGTTTACTCTGTCGTCTCTCTCCCTCTCTTTCGTTGCAGCTGCTTCCCACACACACCAAGCCCCGCCCCCTGCCAATCAAGCAGCACAGTTCCTCCTCCCCGCTGTTAGATTCACTAGAAGTTTGCATGCTGTTCTGTTAGGTCAAATGCAGTCAACAGATTGTTTCCGAACAGGAACGATGCTGCTTTACACTTTGGTTCTTAATGGAAAACATTCTACCTCTATGATTCCAACAGTTCCTCCAAGTGTTTTGATCTATATCGCAAGTGAAATCGCAATCGCAATATTTGGTCAAAAAGAAAATCACAATTCGATTTTTCTGGCCCATATCATGCAACCCTAACACACACACACACACACACACACACACACACACACACACACACACACACACACACACCTGTCCTCTCAATACACACACAGCCTCAATATGCCCGATACCCCACCTCGGTCCTACTCGGAGGCATTCATCACTGCCAAATGCATCAAAGTACTGAACTTGGTGTGATGGGAGAGTAGAGAGGGAACACAAAGCAGAGTAGAGCAGGAGATGAGAGACGAATGCTCCTGAAGGAGGAATATCAAAATACAGTTGACAGAGGAAGACTGGAGGAAGACTGGAGGAAGATTGGAGAAAGACTGGAGGGAGACCGAAGGGGCCCTGAGAAGTGTGGCTTTTGAGTCCCCTTTCACTTCCACGCTGTCACTTGCGCTTTGTTGAGTCGGAGTTGTGTCACATGAATAAGGCAGCGTGTGTAAAAGAGCCCTGGCGACGCCGCTCACAGAATTCACAGATGCTTTTTTATGACCCAATTTACGGAGGAGGGGATGTTTGACTATGGCTCCCTGCTTGTGCCATCAAACCCCCGCAACTTATCCAGAACGCTGCAGCCCGTCTGGTGAGCAACCTTCCCAAGTTCTCTCATGTCACCCCGGTCCTCCACACACTCCACTGGCTTCCAGTCTAAGCTCACATCCACCACAAGACCATGGTGTTTACCTACGGAATAGCAAGAGGAACTGCCCCTCCCTACCTTCAGGCTATGCTCAAACCCTACACCCCAACCCGAGCACTCCGTTCTGCCACCTCAGGTCTCTTGGCCCTCCCACCCCTTCGGGAGGGCAGCTCCTGCTCAGCCCAGTCAAACCTCTTCTCTGTCCTGGAACCCCAATGGTGGAACCAGCTTCCCCCTGAAGCTAGGACAGCAGAGTCCCTGCCCATCTTCCAAAAACATCTGAAACCCTACCTCTTCATCTTAAATAATCCCACAGCACCCCCCTTCGCACCCCCTGTAGCCTAGTTATGTGATTTGTGTTCCCTGTGAATGGGAGCTGAGCTGTACTTATGAAAATTAGGAAGTCCTGTGGTTTCTCTGATTGTCCAGACCCAAAGGGCACCTTGGAGCATATTTTCTCCTGGAGCAAAGGAAGTGTGATTGACTAGAGTGACACCACTGATTGAGCTCTTAAGCGCCATTGTGAAAACCTGTATACCTCTGTGATGCCCAATCAAAGTGAGATTGCAAAGGGAAGTCAACAGAATGATTTTAAATGGTAGGCATTGATAATTATGCTGAAGGCTGGTTCTGTGGAGTACCCTGTATCCCTATGCTGAGATATGGCCTTTGTTGGTTTCTTTCTCATTGGGAGCGGCGTGTGTTGTGTATGAAGGCATAGTTCATGGCAAAGCAGCAGAATGTGCCCTTTTCAACCATGCCAGGTGCAACATCTTACTGTGGCAGCTGACAAATGGCTAAAACAACTGGGCTTTCAGCAAGGGCAGAAATACAAGGAAAGACAGGATGGGCTCTGTTTATCATGTCCATCTCTCACAAATCAAATCAAAGTTTATTTGTCACGTGCGCCGAATGCAACCTTACAGGGAAGTGCTTACTTACAGGCCCTAACCAACAGTGCAATTGTTAAGTAAAATATAGGTATTAGACTAAAAAATAGGTATTAGAGCTTCACATTTAGAGCTATGGAGGATGAAACTGGAGATTCTACAATGTTTTTAGGCTTGTACATATCACATTTTGTACTTTACATTGTTTTCTTTCTGGTTGATATTATAACATAACAAATAGATGGATCTTCAAGTTGTCCCTGAATTACAGACCAATGAATATAATTCCCATAGAGAGGGAGAGAGGAGAGGAGAAAGGGGGAGCGAGAGAGCCAAATGAAAAGAAGTGATTCACATTACGGGCAAAGCACAAGATAAACATTCATCGTTGCTCATCGCACAGTACGTCACTTTTGACACGAGAGCTGCGCATCCGACAGAAAGAAAATCCGTCTTCCAGCCCCTGAACCTCATTTGACTGGATTTTCGATACTTGAGGCTCCATTATTTTTGCTGCACAGTGCTTTAATAGCCACAGAGGAGGAGGTAACCATAGCAGTCTATACGTTTCCCACAGGTCTTCATAACCTACGTCCTGTAGTGTCGAGTCGACTCTGATTCAAAACACTATCAATGTGACTGTATTACATGAAGTGATCAGTGGAGATAATGGTGAATGCCAATCTGCAAAATCTTTCATTGTTGTTCTGTTTTGCTTGTATTCAGTGGGTATAGTTGCTATAAACTTTATACACTTTGATAGTGACTGCCAGCAGTCAGTCAGTCAGTCAGTCATTCAGTAACTCAGTTATTCAGTCACTCAGTCATTCAGTCAGTTAGTCTGTATGTCAATCAGTTAGTCTGCCTGTCTGTCTGTCAGTCAGTTAGTCAGTCGTCAGTTAGTCTGCCAGTCTGCCAGTATGCCAGTCTGCCAGTATGCCAGTCTGTCAGTCTGTCAATCAGTCAATCAGTTAGTCTGTCTCTCTTGTCCATCAAAGCTCAGGACCTGTCTGTGTGTCAGTATCAGTCCCAGCTCATCGATAGGCAGCCCTCATGAATCCTGACTGACAGGCAGTGTGAGGGCCAGTGAAGAACAGAGAGGAGCCTAGGCTGCTGATCGATGGGGTAACGATCGCTGAGCCTTATCTTGTCAGTGGCGCCTCAGGGCTGGTTGCAAGGCGCTCCCGGATATCGAGGAGAGAAGGATGCTCCTGAAGGAGGGATATCAAAATGCAGGTGACAGAGGAAGACCGCCAAAAGACTGGAGGAAGACCGGAGAGGCGCTAAGAAGTGTTGCTTTGAGTCCCCTTTCACTTCCACACTGTCACTTGCGCTTTGTTGAGTCGGAGTTGTGTCACATGAATAAGGCAGCGTGTGTAAAAGAGCCCTGGCGACGCCGCTCACAGAATTCACAGATGCTTTTTTATGACCCAATTTACGGAGGAGGGAATGTTTGACTATGATAATGCCTTTTGTCTTCTCATGCTTTGGAATACTAAAAAGGGCTCAAGTATCTGAATAGACGGCTCAGGTATTTTGTTGAAATGTGGTAGGTAGGAAAAGAACATTTACAGTACATGGTCATCGTCTACATGAGGATGCTTATCATCATCATCATCATCATGACAGGGTGTAATAGACAGAGCCATATCCTAAATCTCTTGGCAGCTGCCTTGATGTTGTCTCCTGAATTGTAGGCTGAAAGTGATGGTCGTTCTATGGCTAGTGGCTTTGTATCACAGGAGGCTGTTGAGGGGAGGACGGCTCATAATCCCTCTAATCTCTCTGACATCAATGCAAATGTATTCAAAAATCGAATCAAACACTTCATGAGAGCCCGTGAGCTCATGTTGCACAACATCTCTATAGGCTGTGCAATGGTGTGAGAAAACAGAGCGATCTATTAAAAAGAGGAGGATCCCATCAGCTTTCTATAGGCTAGACCTACTATATTTATTTCTCAACTTTCCTAATAATAAGCACATTGCTTCTCTTTTCAACAGCAGTATTTCTTACCTGGCTGGCATGAAAATGAACCACGGGAAAAGCGTTGTCCATTCAAGTTGATAGATGACATTTTCCCACTGCCCCTGTTTCGAGACAGGTGCATGATAATGGTCCATTCTGAATCAAAACTAATTTCACACCTATATTATTTAGTATAAGTAAAGACAAGATTAAATCAAGAATAGTGTGATCGGTGACAATAGTAGCCTATCACTTGTGAAGGATATATTATCACTTGTGAGTGATGTCCAGCATAAGGTAAGAAACAGAGCATACTTTTTTTGCAACTTTTTAAAATCATAGACACACACCTCATGTAGCCTAGCCCATGGGCCTATATGTTTTGATATAGTTTGTATCACAATTAAAGTGTCCAAATAACTTCTTAAAATTAATCACATTAATCCGCTTTACAACGGGTGTAGAGCCTAACTGGCATACATACGCATCGTGTATACAATAGGTCAACTTTTGTACTATGGGGGATAGTAGATTGACAGAGGCTACTGCTTTTGCTGTTCGTTAGGCCTACTCATCTTGTTGGGTGACGAAAAGTAAATGTGGACAGTTCTTCCAATATCTTCAATATGCACCTCAGAATTGGATAAGGACGCCCGCAGTTGCATCCCCGATGTGTCTGTCTTCACTTGTAGCCTGTGAGAAAGACCACAGAGAGCCATGTGAGTAAGAGGTGCTTCAGCACGCAGCCGGGAGAAGGGAATTATAATTATTATATTCAGCCCAAGGGCACAACGGCCACTGGCCGCAAAATGCATGGATTTTTTTAGGGTGCATTATAACCACACAAAGGGGATGTAGCCGGGAAATTTAAGGCATTATCAAGTGCTTGTCAAATTGGGAATGAGAGACTGATGAAGTGTGTGCAGACTGCCCAAAAAACAAAGCAGAGCTCATGCCTTTCATGCAACTTTTTTCAAACCATCATTAGAGTCGCATCAAAACATATAGACCAACATTTGTATCACAACTAAAGTTACATAAATAACTCTAAACTAAGCATATAGGAGTACCTGTTTCTTTGTTAACCGCTCAACACAGAATAGCCGCATGTGCCTACTCCCTCAAATCATTTGGAGAAAATATTATTTATATTTTATTCAGCTATGTTCAGTTGTATTCTTCATACTATAAAATAATGCCAGTCTACATTTTCTTCATTTCCTGTTTTGACCTGTCTAAAATAAATAATGGATTTATTGTGATGGTGTAGCCTATTTTACATGGATTTATTAGACTTTTTCAAATGTAGATGTTCCAAAGGTCTGCATCAGTGGCTTGTAGGCTATGAGTGGAAGCCAGGAGATGCTAAGTGTTTATGTTGATTACGGTCAATTACTGTGAGACTGGAAGTTATTTGCTTGACAATCACCGGCTGGCAAAATTTCATGACCGCAACAGCCCTACCTGAGAGTGGAGATAAGTACTGTAGCCTAGCTATGTGATTTTTGTTCTTTGTGAATGTGAGCTGAGCTGTACTTATGAAAATGAGAAAGTCCTGTGGTTTCTCTGATTGTCCAGACCCAAAGGGCACCTTGGAACATATTTTTCTCCAGGAGACAAGAACGCTTGATTGACTAGAGCAGGGATTGGCGACTTTGATGGGGGTGAGGGCCACAAAAAAACGGAACTCATCATGAGGGACTGCAGTGGCTCGTGGGTCTGCGTACCCACATCCATACCCCCACCTTGCGAGCAAAACAGAGAAGAGAAAAAAATGTACTTGCAATTTCCTGCAATTCTACACATTTTGCCATGAGGTGTAGAGAAAATATTTCCGTTTTAAAGCAAGTTCGCTGCAAATCTACAGATCGTTCCATGGGGCGGAGAGAAGATTTTGCAATTTTATAACTTATTTCATGCAATTCTACACATACCGTAGGGTCTAGGCAAATATTTGCTGAATTTGAAATGATAGCTGATGATCAGTGGGCCCCATACCAGTTGGTAATTGGACCATGCTTACTACAGGTTTAGATAGCTGGCTGGTAAACTTACTAACTAATCTAAACCATTTTTGTTCACATCGGCCAATTGTGTGACTGCTGATGCACAACCAAATTCGAAATTCCACGTTGTGTGTTGTTATTTTAACACTCAACAGTAAGTAACAAATTTTTTTAAATGGTTTTAGATTGGTCCGCGGTCCCTACTAAAGGGGGCGGGCCATGGACCGCCAGTTGCCCATCCCTGGACTAGAGTGACACCACAGACTGACTGAGCTTTCAAGCGCCATTGTGAAAACCTGTATACCTCTGTGATGCCCAATCAAAGTGAGATTGCAAAGTGAAGTCAACAGAATGATTTTAAATGGTAGGCATTGATAATTATGCTGAAGGCTGGTTCTGTGGAGTACCCTGTATCCCTATGCTGAGATATGGCCTTTGTTGGTTTCTTTCTCATTGGGAGCGGCGTGTGTTGTGTATGAAGGCATAGTTCATGGCAAAGCAGCAGAATGTGCCCTTTTCAACCATGCCAGGTGCAACATCTTACTGTGGCAGCTGACAAATGGCTAAAACAACTGGGCTTTCAGCAAGGGCAGAAATACAAGGAAAGACAGCATGTGCTCTGTTTATCATGTCCATCTCTCACAAGCTTCACATTTAGAGCTATGGAGGATGAAACTGGAGATTCTACAATGTTTTTAGGCTTGTACATATCACATTTTGTACTTAACATTGTTTTCTTTCTGGTTGATATTATAACATAACAAATAGATGGATCTTCAAGTTGTCCCTGAATTACAGACCAATGAATATAATTCCCATAGAGAGGGAGAGATGAGAGGAGAAAGGGGGAGCGAGAGAGCCAAATGAAAAGAAGTGATTCACATTACGGGCAAAGCACAAGATAAACATTCATCGTTGCTCATCGCACAGTACGTCACTTTTGACACGAGAGCTGCGCATCCGACAGCAAGAAAATCCGTCTTCCAGCCCCTGAACCTCATTTGACTGGATTCTCGATACTTGAGGCTCCATTATTTTTGCTGCACAGTGCTTTAATAGCCACAGAGGAGGAGGTAACCATAGCAGTCTATACGTTTCCCACAGGTCTTCATAACCTACGTCCTGTAGTGTCGAGTCGACTCTGAAGTGATCAGTGGAGATAATGGTGAATGCCAATCTGCAAAATCTTTCATTGTTCACTGTTTTGCTTGTTTTCAGGGGGTATGGTTGCCATAAACTTTTTTTGTAATGCAGTCAGTCACACCATCTATCTGTCTTTCTGTCAGTTAGTGAGGCAGCCTTTCAGTCTGTCAGGCAGTCAGTCAGTCAGTCTGTCTCTCGTGTCCATCAAGGTTCAGGACCTGTCTGTGTGTCAGTCTCAGTCCCAGCTCATCGATAGGCAGCCCTCCTGAGTCCTGACTGACAGGCAGTGTGAGGGCCAGTGAAGAGAAGAGCAGAGAGGAGCCTAGGCTGCTGATCAATGGGGGAACGATCGCTAAGCCTTATCTTGTCAGCAGCGGCCCAGGGCTGGTCGCAAGGCACTCCCGGATGTCGCCGTCGAGCGCCGTTGTGTCAGAGCACCGGGCAGGTGATAAGGCCGTGAGATTACAGCGAAATGGAGGGGTCAAACATGGGGCTCCCTTGAGAGACCTCCTCACCTTGTTTTCTCGTGCTTTCTCTCTGTGTTTTCATATCTTTGTATCTGATTCCTCTCTCTTCTCAACATGTCAGACTGGAGAAAACCCATTAACATTTCCATTACAGATATCGTTCAACTGTCTACTATGTCCTCATACATACATATCAATGATACAGTGACCTGTTGTCTGCATTGAAGAACTGCTCCGGTTTTAAGCGCTGGTTCTAATGCGTGTGTGCGTTTGTGTTTCTCTGGCAGTTTAACTTTGTGGGCCGGATCCTGGGACCACGGGGGCTGACAGCCAAGCAGCTGGAGGCAGAGACAGGATGTAAAATCATGGTCCGCGGGAAAGGCTCCATGAGGGACAAGAAGAAGGTGAGGCGAGCACAAACACACTCACCCACACACACTAACACACACACACACACACACACTCTCAGGTACTGTAAGCTCCCTCTCACACAACGATTGCAATTTACAAGATAGCATCTTATTTTCTTTCATTATTGATCATGTCAGCAATTGACTACTTTAATCAATTTGTCATCTCTCAGGTGCCATTGACTCTAATAGTTGTGTAACACTGGTAGTGTGTTTACGTACAGTTTGTATAAACAGTACTGCATCCTCTATTGGTGTGTCCACTAGTGTGCAGGGCCATCTGAAGACTCAGATATTTCCTCCTATTGGGAAACAACAATCCTTCCCCCAAGCTGCACCGTGGCTCTGAGAGGGGCTGGGCAGGTGTTCAAACATTGTCCTTGACCTCAGATCTGTTGGGCCCAGCAGCAGTGGGGCTAGAGGGGCCCTCAGTCCAGCCTGATCCAGTCCCTGAAACGTGACCATGCTGGGGCGGCGTGATCTTCTAACCCTGGCCCCTGTAGGATGTGAGAGGAGCACTTGGAGGGGGTCATCCACACACACACACACACACACTTGCGCACCGACACATGGACAAATGCACACACGTGTGCGCATACACACACGCTGTGTTATTTATTTCCCATCTCGCTCTTTTCAGAGAAAGGTCTGTTTGTGTTTCCACTGTATAAGCAGGGTCCGTCCCTCTATTTGGACAAGTGGTGTTAGTGGAGATGGTGATCTGAGCTGTTCCACAGAGTCCCAGTGGGGGGCACTGGCAGAAAAAAATAAAACAAGTGTCTCTGATATCCCTGTTGTGGTCTCCTGCACTCCTCCACATCTGCTTCAGCTCAGCATCCTGCAGAAACCCAGCTGCTCTAGCTATCTCACCATAACAGAGCTGGAGATAGGCTCTCTCTCTAGTCTAACCACTATGTTGTTGGTGATGAAATGTATTACAGGGTAAGTCAAACTACTGGTCTTTCTCACATCGTAAAGCACACAGTCTATGGCCCCCTCTATCCTCTCTATCCTCTCTCTCTCTCTCTCTCTCTCTCTCTCTCTCTCTCTCTCTCTCTCTCTCTCTCTCTCTCTCTCTCTCTCTCTCTCTCTCTCTCTCTCTCTCTGTCTCTATCCTCTCTCTCTCTCTGTCTCTATCCTCTCTCTCTCTGTCTCTATCCTCTCAATTCAATTCAAGGGGCTTTATTGGCATGGGAAACTGTGTTAACATTGCCAAAGCAAGTGAGGTAGGTAATACACAAAAGTCAAATAAACAATAAAAATGAACAGTAAACATTACACATACAGAAGTTTCAAAACAATAAAGACATTACAAATGTCATATTATATATATGCAGTGTTGTAACAATGTACAAATGGTTAAAGCACACAAGTTAAAATAAATAAACATAAATATGGGTTGTATTTACAGTGGTGTTTGTTCTTCACTGGTTGCCCTTTTCTTGTGGCAACAGGTCACAAATATTGCTGCTGTGATGGCACACTGTGGAATTTCACCCAGTAGATATGGGAGTTTATCAAAATTGGATTTGTTTTCGAATTCTTTGTGGATCTGTGTAATCTGAGGGAAATATGTCTCTCTAATATGGTCATACATTGGGCAGGAGGTTAGGAAGTGCAGCTCAGTTTCCACCTCATTTTGTGGGCAGTGTGCACATAGCCTGTCTTCTCTTGAGAGCCATGTCTGCCTACGGCGGCCTTTCTCAATAGCAAGGCTATGCTCACTGAGTCTGTACATAGTCAAAGCTTTCCTTAAGTTTGGGTCAGTCACAGTGGTCAGGTATTCTGCCACTGTGTACTCTCTGTTTAGGGCCAAATAGCATTCTAGTTTGCTCTGTTTTTTTGTTAATTCTTTCCAATGTGTCAAGTAATTATCTTTTTGTTTTCTCATGATTTGGTTGGGTCTAATTGTGCTGTTGTCCTGGGGCTCTGTGGGGTGTGTTTGTGTTTGTGAACAGAGCCCTAGGACCAGCTTGCTTAGGGGACTCTTCTCCAGGTTCATCTCTCTGTAGGTGATGGCTTTGTTATGGAAGGTTTGGGAATCGCTTCCTTTTAGGTGGTTGTAGAATTTAACGGCTCTTTTCTGGATTTTGATAATTAGTGGGTATCGGCCTAATTCTGCTCTGCATGCATTATTTGGTGTTCTACGTTGTACACGGAGGATATTTTTGCAGAATTCTGCATGCAGAGTCTCAATTTGGTGTTTGTCCCATTTTGTGAAATCTTGGTTGGTGAGCGGACCCCAGACCTCACAACCATAAAGGGCAATGGGCTCTATGACTGATTCAAGTATTTTTAGCCAGATCCTAATTGGTATGTTGAAATTTATGTTCCTTTTGATGGCATAGAAGGCCCTTCTTGCCTTGTCTCTCAGATCGTTCACAGCTTTGTGGAAGTTACCTGTGGTGCTGATGTTTAGGCCGAGGTATGTATAGTTTTTTGTGTGCTCTAGGGCAACGGTGTCTAGATGGAATTTGTGGTCCTGGTGACTGGACCTTTTTTGGAACACCATTATTTTGGTCTTACTGAGATTTACTGTCAGGGCCCAGGTCTGACAGAATCTGTGCAGAAGATCTAGGTGCTGCTGTAGGCCCTCCTTGGTTGGTGACAGAAGCACCAGATCATCAGCAAACAGTAGACATTTGACTTCGGATTCTAGTAGGGTGAGACCGGGTGCTGCAGACTGTTCTAGTGCCCGCGCCAATTCGTTGATATATATGTTGAAGAGGGTGGGGCTTAAGCTGCATCCCTGTCTCACCCCACGACCCTGTGTGAAGAAATGTGTGTGTTTTTTGCCAATTTTAACCGCACACTTGTTGTTTGTGTACATGGATTTTATAATGTCGTATGTTTTACCCCCAACACCACTTTCCATCAATTTGTATAGCAGACCCTCATGCCAAATTGAGTCGAAGGCTTTTTTGAAATCAACAAAGCATGAGAAGACTTTGCCTTTGTTTTGGTTTGTTTGGTTGTCAATTAGGGTGTGTAGGGTGAATACATGGTCTGTTGTACGGTAATTTGGTAAAAAGCCAATTTGACATTTGCTCAGTACATTGTTTTCATTGAGGAAATGTACGAGTCTGCTGTTAATGATAATGCAGAGTATTTTCCCAAGGTTACTGTTGACGCATATTCCACGGTAGTTATTGGGGTCAAATTTGTCTCCACTTTTGTGGATTGGGGTGATCAGTCCTTGGTTCCAAATATTGGGGAAGATGCCAGAGCTAAGGACGATGTTAAAGAGTTTTAGTATAGCCAATTGGAATTTGTTGTCTGTATATTTGATCATTTCATTAAGGATACCATCAACACCACAGGCCTTTTTGGGTTTGAGGGTTTTTATTTTGTCCTGTAACTCATTCAAGGTAATTGGAGAATCCAATGGGTTCTGGTAGTCTTTAATAGTTGATTCTAGGATTTGTATTTGATCATGTATATGTTTTTGTTCTTTATTCTTTGTTATAGAGCCAAAAAGATTGGAGAAGTGGTTTACCCATACATCTCCATTTTGGATAGATAATTCTTCGTGTTGTTGTTTGTTTAGTGTTTTCCATCTCTCTCTCTCTGTCTCTATCCTCTCTCTCTCTGTCTCTATCCTCTCTCTCTCTCTCTCTCTCTCTCTCTCTCTCTCTCTCTCTCTCTCTCTCTCTCTCTCTCTCTCTCTCTGTCTCTATCCTCTCTCTCTCTGTCTCTATCCTCTCTCTCTCTCTCTCTCTCTCTCTCTCTCTCTCTCTCTCTCTCTCTCTCTCTCTCTATCCTCTCTCTCTCTCTCCCTCTATCCTCTCTCTCTCTCTCTATCCTCTCTCTCTCTCTCTATCCTCTCTCTCTCTCTCTCTCTCTCTCTCTCTCTCTCTCTCTCTCTCTCTCTCTCTCTCTCTCTCTCTCTCTCTCTCTCTCTCTCTCTCTCTCTCTCTCTCTCTCTATCCCCTCTCTCTCTCTCTCTCTCTCGCTCTCTCTCTCTGTCTCTATCCTCGCTCTCTCTCTCTCTCTCTCTCTCTCTGTCTCTATCCTCTCTCTCTCTCTCCCTCTATCCTCTCTCTCTCTCTCTATCCTCTCTCTCTCTCTCTCTCTCTCTCTCGCTCTCTCTCTCTCTCTCTCTCTCTCTCTCTCTCTCTCTCTCTCTCTCTCTCTCTCTCTATCCTCTCTCCCTCTCTCTCTCTCTCTATCCTCTCTCCCTCTCTCTCTCTCTCTATCCTCTCTCTCTCTCTCTCTCTCTGTCTCAGTCTATTTATGTCTTCCCCTCCTTCCTTCGTTCCCTCCCTCTCTTCTCTTTCTCTCTCTCTTATTCCCAGTCTATTTTTGTCTTCCTCTCCTTCCTTCCTTCCCTCCCCCTCTTCTCTTCCTCTCCCCTCTCTCTCTCTCTCGCTATCTCTCTCACTTTCTCTCTCTCTCCCTCCCTTTCCCTCTCTCTCCCTCCCTCTCTCCTCTGTGGGCATTGTTGTTGCAATGGTTATTGAGTTCCATGCTACCTGCACGCAATTTATTAGGTTTCCGAGCAGCACAGAGGCTGGTGTCCTTGTCCTCTGCGTAATGTCTCATGCCGCATATACACTCCTTAAGTGAAACAAATGCCTGCTGACACAGATTGGGTCTTGTGGAATGCAGGAGGTGGTGGAAACACAGCACCACCACAGCAGCCATCCAATAGATAACCAGTGAGAAGCAGCTCTCCCACACGAACTCACACTCAAACAGGGCCTGATGATAACCATAGGATGTGTGTTAGGACTCCTATTATACCATGGCTACACATAACCACACGACACAAATGGATCCACCAGGGGTAGGGCGTCCTCAGTTACGACAGACAAAACCTGCAAAATACCGACGTTTCATTCTGACAATAGAAATCTAGCTATCGTTGGAGAGGTTAGCCCTGAAAGTGGGGGTATGTTTGAGTTAAATTGTGTCACTGTCTATAGCCTTAGAGTGGGCGGGAGAGTGCCTCGCTGTCTCTCAGTGTGTCCGACCACAGCAGTGTAACACACATTAGCCTGCCTCTGACTCCTCTGTGGCTGTTGTCCGCCGCGCACACACAAAAACACACAAACGGGCCAAAATACACTTTACCACTATGCACGCACATTAACATTCGCTCAGACACTGTCCTTGAAGCAGCATGGTGAGCAAACTAGCTAGGTGTTGTGAGGTGAGAGGATGGAGTGCTGACAGTTTCTGCCTCCCTCTGGTTGACATCATCATTGTCCTGACAATAGCTGTCAGCCGGACTCTTGTCTTCCAGTGTCCCTGCTCTGCTCGAGGTCTGCTGGCTATTACAGCTACTATGACGGTCCGACTGGCTTCACACAGATCTACTGTACTCTAGTCCCAGAACCACACAGCCTACTCTACTCACGCGTAGCGTCTCTGAGACACAGCGCCCGTGCTCTCTCTCTCTCTCTCATTTACTCTCAGTCACGCTCTCGCTCTCCCTGTCTCTCTCTCCCTCTTCCTGAGTTCATCAGAGTCTGGGAATTACTTTGCAAGTTGCTCTGTTAAAGCGACACTGTGCATAGTTTGCATCAGAGAAGGCTGGTGGGAGGAGTTATAGGAGGACGGGCTTCTTGTAATGGCTGGACTGGCATAAATGGACCGGTATCAAACACATCGAGCATATGGAAACCACATGTTTGACTCCGTTCCATTAATTCCACTCCAGCCATTACAATGGGCCCGTCCTCCCATAGCTCCTCCCACCAGCATTCACTGGTTTGTATACATATCGGTGTTGTTGTTTGTTGCATTAGTATTGCCATGGGTCTTCAAGCGACACTACAGTAACTAACCGTGCAGGCATCAAGCTTACCGGGAGCTCACTGCTTAGCGGTGTGAATTACCTGTGGCTTTAGTGCGCAGTAAACAACTTATCTGACAGAAAACAGCCTATATGGCATCGGCATTAGTCAGACACATTTGTTCTATTGTTCTATAATGTCAGTCTCGTCCAAAACAGAGTTTTGTGCGTGAGTTTATGACTTACTTGAGGGTTGGGTTTTGATTTCGACAATGCTCACTTGCCCATTAACACGGGATACACAGCTGAGGTGATTGCACTCTGTCCAATCCTACCACAGAATACAGACTGTGAAACAGACCTGCCCATCAGCACAGCGCATCTGACTCTATTTACATAAGGCAACACGTCGCGCCTTTTTTCCATTCAACCCCCTCAGCAAAAACATCAACATTTATTACAGTTTTCTTGAGTTAGCTTAGATTCATTCAGACTATTTTGAGGAAGTAACACTGGCTTTGTTCCTATGGTGTCTCATGGGGGACAAACAGCAGTAAATGCCACATTGAACCACACCCCCAAGACCGACATCTTTTTTTCTTAGTGAGCAACAGAGAAACATGGAATTGGTACGTTCAGTTTCTCTTTAAAGTCTCCTTAATTACTGTCTCCTCTTAGCAGATATTCTGCCGTGCAGCAGTACAGTGGCTCACAAGGGACACAAGTCGAGTTTGTTTGAGCTTAGTGAAGATGAAAAGACATGCTTTGTGTGGTTTGTCTTTCCTTAGAGAAGTACCCTGCTGTGTACACTTCCTAAAATGTGCACTAACCTTTATCTGTCAACAAAATTTGAATGAGCCTACTGCTAATGTGTGTTTGTGTACATTCTGTATGTGTGTGTGTGTGTACGTTCTGTGTGTGTGTGCGTGCATGTGTGAGTATCATATAGTATGTGAGTGTGTTGGGGGAGGGGAAGGGTGGGAGGTATATGCATGGGGTGTATAATCCTTATTGTGGACAGAATTCTGATTCTGTGCTGGGATGTTGCAAAGGAGAGTGCTGTAACAAAATAAATAGCCTAACCCTAATTTCTGCTTCCCACTAAATCCTTTAACAAGGAACCTTGACGTGACGGGGCTTTTACACAATCAGAAAGTCTTCTGGATGTCAGGGAACAGCACATTCTCATTCTTCTAGCTCTATAACCTCCAACTGTGTGTGTGTGTGTGTGTGTGTGTGTGTGTGTGTGTGTGTGTGTGTGTGTGTGTGTGTGTGTGTGTGTGTGTGTGTGTGTGTGTGTGTGTGTGTGTGTGTGTGTTTGTCAGGGAGAACGAGAAAGAGAGAGCAGGTGGTCTCAAACTCTTCTTCATACCATGACCAGTGTATAGTGTATCATGTGCAGAAAAATGTTCAGTCTTTAAAGGCTTTCAACAGTAGCGGATTGAACCAGCCTGACTGGACCATGTATCCTGAGGGTACCCAGCTAGCACATAACGTTCTGAGAACCATATGTTTCTTAGAGCTTAGTGAGAGTGTAGTTGTCCTGTGTTTATTTTGCATAAAACCTTCCCACAATTTTCTGGGAATGGTGCAGGATAGTTGCTTGGCTTTGGAACATTCCCAGCACATTTAAGGAACTTGACAAATAAAAAATGTCTTGGTATTTCAAACATGGTTACATTTCATTTATATTTTGGTAATGTTCTTTGAACGTTCTCCAACTGGTTTGAGATTGGGAATGTTCTCAAATTGTTGAGAAAACTTTAAGAAACAATGTTCTTCTGTGAGAATTTCAGAACTTCAGCATAACGTTTCCTTAAAATGCTTTAATTTTTTTCTCAGAACGATCATTCTCCATCCATTCTCAGAACGTTAAGAAAACGTTCCCTAAAAACAAAAACAAAAAACTTTAGCCAAGCAACTATCCTGCACCATTCCTAGAAAGTGACACACAAACACAGAGAGAGAGAGAGAAGATTATAGGTTTGAATCTCAGTGATGCTGTCACAATAAAAAATAAATGTGTTTGCATGATTAATGCCTAAGGAAATGAATTTCCATGTGTCCTATCTGTGCTTGGAGTAAAAAAAAGTTAACCCAAGATAAGATAGCAGTGTTATTAAAAGTCTTATTGAAACATTCAGTGAACTGAAAGTTTCAAATAACCCATCATTCCCGTCTCCAGAGCGTTAATAAAACCTTGCAGGAAACCTTCAAGGATCCAGAGTTAAACATTCTCAGAACCTCCCTGCAACCTAAAAATAAATGTTCCTAGAACAGGTGAAATTTTCACTTATCTCAGAACGTTTAAAAAACGTTCTGTTTTACCGGTCTGAAAACGTATGGCTTCATTCCCAAAACCAATGTGAAACCAAAAACATACTTTCCCACAACTCCCAAGGAACCAAATGCTCTAGCTGGGTACATTCCCCTGCTTTTGGACTTGAAATCCCCTGCCTTTAATCCATTGACACTGACATGATGAACCCACTCACTGTTGATCTCTCTTCTCTGCCCTCACTTTCACTGACTATTACAGAAGCTGTCAGTCACTACAATATCTCCCAACTTTGATCCCGAGTGGAGGTGTTCACCTTGATAAACCTTTCTGTAGAGTAAACTCCCCCATCCCCGCTCTGATACTACAGGTGGTACGGCCCGAGACCTCCTTTACATCTCATTACTCCACAGTGGCTCACCGAGGGAAAGAAGTTATTAGGAACGGTGCCAAGAAGAGATAAGGAATGGAATGGCGTTTTGCTGTTCACATGCCAGTGCCCACATGCACACACGTATAAAGTCATAATGCAGGCTCACACACACTCACACAGGTGCACGCACACACAGGCATTAGCATACAAATACGCACACACACACACACACACGCACACACTGCCTTTCTAGACCTAGGACTAATAGGTTTGATATACCTTCCAACCCACCATCCTAAGTACCCTGTACCACTCTCTTAAGTTTCCAGAGTCCCACTCCCACCTCCCTCCTCAGTTTCCTCTGTCTCTGCTCTACCCAATTAGTCTTGCTGTGTGCTGTCATATTGGCCCGGCTCCTGTGTTCTCCCGCACTGTTCCTTTGTGGGGCCGACTGACTCTTCTTCAGAGAGGCGTTATTGCCTGGGTTAGGATTACAAAAGAGCTGGCCCATGGATTTATGGTGGTTGATTATGGTCCAGGTCTGTGGCCGTGGCGAATGAGAGCGAGAGACAGGAAGGGGGAAGAGAGTGAGAAAGAGCAAGAGAGATAGAGAGAGGGGTCAGAGAGAGATAAACATGGAAGGGTCACACAGCTGGACAAGCAGTCATTTAAAAGGGCTCAGGGAACATAACCTTGACTCCCGACATGTCATGTTGTTCCGTATTGAAGGGCAGTGGTGGAGGGTGTGTGTACTTGCATTTGTGTGTGTGTGTGTGTGTGTGTGTGTGTGTGTGTGTGTGTGTGTGTGTGTGTGTGTGTGTGTGTGTGTGTGTGTGTGTGTGTGTGTGTGTGTGTGTGTGTGTTTAGCCGAATCTTCAGATGTCTCCAGATGTAGCCTGTGTCAGAGCCAACCCCATCACCCTTCCACACACACACACATCCACACACACACACATCCACATCCACACACACACACACACACACACATCCACACACACACACATCCACACACACATCCACATCCATCCACATCCACACACACATCCACACACACACACACACACACACACACACACACACACACACACACACACACACACACACACACACACACATCCACACACACATCCACATCCATCCACACACACATCCACATCCACATCCATCCATCCACACACACACATCCACATCCACACACACACACATCCGTCCACCCCTCTGAACCCCTTCTGGGGGTGTTGCTCTGGCTTTTCCTGGGTGTTATTGATGGTGTGTCAGTGGGTGGGCTGGCTGGTCTTTGACAGCTAGATGCAGGGGATCCAATTTTTGTGTTTGTCATGAAAAAGGTAACGGAAGATAAATCAAGTCAGGAAGAAAGTAGATAGCCAGAGAAGTCATATTAATATTGTTGTTTGTACTGTGTCTTTGTTCGTGGTTGAGATGGATTCCTAGATAATCTCATATATTATCTGTGATTGATGTTTAGTTGGGTGTTTGTGTTAGTGTTTGGAACTGTGATCATAAGAGCGTTCATTACCTTTGGAGTGCATTGGAAATTACTACAAATGGCAGTAACGGCCGGACACCAGTGAAAAAAAGCTCACCTCCCCATGGTCTCTCGCAACACCTTATCCCCGTCATCAAATGATCAGACAATCTCAAATAAACAGAGAATTTAAAATAAGTGCTTTTCAGTAAAAGGCATTGGAATCCTAAATCACTGCTCTGCTGAAAATACAGGGACAGTGGGAGAACAATCACAGACCGCAAGCTATCAATTTCCCATTTGCAACTAGAGTGAGAAAAAAGATTTGTTTATGTATACCTTTGTTGTATTAATCAGATTTAGATTTTTCATTTGGGGAGTCATGAGGAGGAAAACACCAAATATGAGAAGGGAAGGGAGGAGGAGGGGATGAGTGAATATTTTACAAGGCTTCTCTTTCTTGTGACAAAGTCAATTAGAGGATGTGTCTTTCATCTTTTCTTCTCCATATCCCTTTATTCCCCTGTTTAAAAGGTGGCAGATGAAAGGAGAATGGTTTTTATTGACACGCAGCCCCACCCCTGCCTGAACAAAACTCCCTTATTTAAATGGGGTCATCTTTGATTCACATGTCATGTAAATCAAAGCATTCCGACATTTATTCAAATAATATGGAGATTTGTAGCATGTACAATAGCACTGTTGAGGCTGGGACACTTGAAAAGAAACTAGGGGGTGTCAGGTTCACACTCATTATTTTATCTAAAAATGTTATCGAAACACAAGTGACTTGTTCATGTACTTTCACCGAAATTCTGTACTCCAAACACAGGAGGTTGGTGGCGCCTTAATTGGGGAGGATGGGCTGATAGTAATGGCTGGAACAGAATAGGTGGAATGTTAATCCAACACATCAAACACATGATTTCCAGGTGTTTGATACCATTCCATACACTCCATTCCAGACATTATTATGAGCTGTCCTCCTTTCACCAGCCTCCTGTGACTCCAAAATACCCTAGTCCAAATAATGGAGTCCAAATTCCACTTTCCTGAACATCAATCACTTCTTTACTAACCAGATCAGATCTTAAAATCAATTAACAATCTAGACAATCTGATTAACAAACCACATCTGGTTCACTGTGTGTGTCTGTTTCAGGCTAAAGGCCATGTTGCCCGTACGCAGAGACTTTCTCTCTCTCTCTCTCTCTCTCTCTCGCTCTCTCTCTCTCTCTCTCTCTCTCTCTCTCTCTCTCTCTCTCTCTCTCTCTCGCTCTCTTTCTCTGGGATAGGTATACAAGCCTCTTTGTAGAGGAACGCCACCTTTGATGTCATGTAGTGTGCGTCCTGTCTTCCGCTGCGGTGTCATGGGTTTAGGCAGATCAAAGTGGAGTCTGTTCGTATATGCTGTGTTTTTGTTTGTTTACCTTGTTTTTTTCTCTCTCTCTCCGTTGTTCAGTAATGGGGGATTGTTGTTTGTTCTGTAGTTCTGGGTTGGTTAGGAAGCAGAGAACGACATGTCAGAGTTGTATTATGCTGTTTTATTCCCATCACTTTCCACACGTTCTATGCTAATATTGAGGCTGGAATTGAATGAAACCCACACACTTGTCATTCTAAAAGCTGGAAGCATATTTATGTGATTGGAGTCTACCTAGTTAGTACGGGTGGTAATAAAACAATGATGTGGTTTTCTTTGACCAGAGGAAAAGAGCTGCTGCGTTATTTACAACAATTCAGGTTGTATTGTGTGGAGCCCTGAGACTCAGCGGTGCTGTAGGTCTGTTAGAGAGTAGAGAGAAGCAAGATGCAGCGTGAAGAGTGAAGAGCGACGTCGAAGGCACCCGGGACTTTGCTTAACCTCCTGCCTGTCTAGAGTTTACACTATTGTTTGACCTAGACAGTCGCTTTTAGACTCTCACGTGGGCACTGAAGTAACACGGGCTATTTTTGCCTCATTTTCAACAGATTAGCTACGGTATATTGAATAAGTGAAAGAGGGAAACCGTTACGCTCTCAGTGAGGTCTGAGGAATGTGGGGATTTCAACAAGTCCATAGAGCTTACATGGCTCCCTTTGACAACTCTTCTCTTCTGGCAGCGCCACTTTGACCATACCTACAGAGAACATTTATTTGGGAGTAACACTTTACTTGACACGCAGTGTCATAGCACGGTCATAACCGTGTCATAATATGTCATAACAACTCACAGAACTTGTCATGGACACTCTTACTGACAGTTGTGGCTGCTTTGCGTGATGTTTTGTTGTCGCTACCTTCTTGCCCCATGTTGTGTTGCTACCATGTTGTTGTCATGTTGTGTTGCTACCATGCTGTGTTGTCATGTGTTGCTGCCTTGCTATGTTGTTGTCTTAGGTCTCTCTTTATGTAGTGTTGTGTTGTCTCTCTTGTCATGATGTGTGTTTTGTCCTATATTTATATCATATATTTTGTTATTTTTAAAATGTTTAATCCCAGCCCCCGTCCCATAACACTGACATATATTTACACCTGTTGTGTCATATCGCGTTATTTTATGACTGGTTATGACACCTACATAAGAGTGCCAAAACCCACATTTATTGAAATGTGTTTTTTCTTAAGTCCTTTGTTGTTGTTGTAATGAAATCTTTACAGTCATGTTTTTTTTAAATAATATTTTAAATAACTTGTAGAAAATACACTGTGTCACTTTACTTGGACTAAGAAAATATACTTCATGACACTGTCAAGAAGCATCATGACCATCATAATCATATAAGCCAGATAGACCTATCACGTACATGCCCTTATATCAGTCATCAGTCAAAAAGATGGTGTCTTGTCCTGCTGCTAAATATGCTCCTGCATACATCCCAATCATCCGAAATAGAGCATTGAGGTAGGTGCATGTCTGACATCAATGTGTGCACAACTACAATGATAATTGAATATGGTCAATTTCAGAACATTTTTAAATAACATAAACATACTGTTGACAAGTAGGCTATGGTGTAATGGAATGGTTTGCCTTGTGTGGTAGGGTTGTTGGTTTTGACACTCTTATGTAGGTGTCATAACAGCCATAAAATAACACAATATATGTCACAACAGGTCTAAATATGTCATGACAGTGTTATGACATATTATGACCGTGTCATAACGGGTTATGATGCTGTGTGTTAAGTAAAGTGTTACCCAATTTTATATTATGTTATAATTTGGAGGGGGCAAATTACACATACATTAATCGTTTACTGTTGATCATATACAAATTAAAAAAATGTATTTAACCTTTATTTAAATAGGCAAGTCAGTTAAGAACAAATTCTTATTTTATAATGACGGCCTACCCCGGCCAAACCCTCCCCTAACCCGGACGACACTGGGCCAATTGTGCGCTGCCCTATGGGACTCCCGATTACAGCCGGTTGTGATACAGCCCGGGATCGAACCAGGGTCTGTAGTGATGCCTCTAGCAGTGAGATGCAGTGCCTTAGACCGCTGCGCCACTCGGAAGCAATATTTGACCATTGATCATCATCAAAACACATATACTGAGTGTACAAAACAATAGGAACACCTGCTCTTTCCATGACATAGACTGACCAGGTGAATCCAGGTGAATGCTATGATCCCTTATTGATGTCACCTGTTAAAACCACTTCAATCAGAGCAGTTGAAGGGTAGGAGATTGGTTAAAGAAGTATTTTTATGCCTTGAGACAATTGAGACATGGATTGTGTGTGTGCCATTCAGAGGGTGAATGGGCAAGACAAACGATTGAAGTGCCTTTGAACGGGGTATGGTATTAGGTACCAGGCGCACCGGTTTGAGTGTGTCGAGAACTGCAAAGCTGCTGGGTTTTTCACGCTCAACAGTTTCCCCGTGTGTATCAAGAATGGTCCACCACCCAAAGGACATCCAGAAAACGTTTTTGTATAATTTTTTTTAGTACCCTTTTTTCTCCTCAAATTCCTGTTATCCAATTGGTAGTTACAGTCTTGTCCTATCGCTGCAACTCCCATACGGACTCTGGAGAGGCGAAGGTCAAGAGCCATGCGTCCCCTGAAACACTACCCTGCCAAGCCGCACTGCCTGCTTAACCCGGAAGGCAGTCGCACTAATGTGTCGGAAGAAACACTGTCCAACTGGCGACCGTGTCAGTGTGGATGCGCTAGAGCACGATGGGACAAGGACATCCCGGCAGGCCAAACCCTCCCTAAACCGGACGACGCTGGGCCAATTGTGCATTGCCTCGTGGTCTCCCGGTCGCAGCCGGGGTGTGACACAGCCCGGGATCGAACCCGGTTCTGTAGTGACGCCTCAAGCACTGTAGTGCCTTAGACCGCAGCGCCACTCGGGAGGCCCTATCCAGCCAACTTGACAGTGGGAAGCATTGGTATCAACATGGGCCAGCATCCCTGTAGAACGCTTTCGACACCTTGTAGAGTCCATGCCCTGATGAATTGAGGCTGTTTTGAGGGGAAAAGTGGGTGAAACTTAATATTAGGAAGGTGTTCCTAATGTTTTGTACACTCAGGGCATGCCGCACTGAACAGAAATATAAATGCAACATGCAACAATTATAGTTTTTTTACTGAGTTACAGTTTATATAAGGAAATTAGTCAATTTAAATAAATGAATTAGTCCCTAATCTATGGATTTCACATGACTGGGAATACAGATATGTATCTGTTGATCACAGATACCTTAAAAAAAAAAGTAGGTGGAAAACTGCACATTTTAGAGTGGTCTTTTATTGTCCCCAGCACAAGGTGCACCTGAGTAATGATCATGCTGTTTAACTAGCTTCTTGATTTTCCAAATCTGTCAAGTGGATTGATTATCTTGGCAAAGGAGAAATGCTCACTAACAGGGATGTAAACACATTTGTGCACAAAAAATCTGGAATCTTTTATTTCAACACATGAAACATGGGACCAACACTTTACATGTTGCGTATATATTTTTATTCCGTATATTTCCCAGACACTCCTGGACTAAAAAGCTCTACTCCATTGAGAATGCTTTTAGTCCTGGACTAGGCTTAATCTGTGTCTGAGAAACCGGCCCATGAAGTACAGCCTTTGGACTTGTTTTTAACTCTTCTTCTCCCCCCCCCCCCCCCCCTTACAGGAGGAGCAGAACCGAGGAAAGCCCAACTGGGAGCACCTCAATGAGGACCTGCATGTCCTGATCACGGTGGAGGACGCTCAGAACCGCGCTGAGATCAAGCTGAAGAGGGCCGTGGAAGAGGTCAACAAACTACTGGTGCCTGCGGTGAGTCAGTGGCCCCGTGTCACTTCCTGTTGCCGAGGGCCAGTGATAAATGGCTCAGAAGAAAGCTCTCAGAAATGTCACCAATCAGATGTGTTTATTTAAAGAGCTGAAATTAATGTCATGGGTATTATTATATTGAGGAAGCAAATATCAAGTGGTAAAAATGGATTGGTTGTAGTTAACTCTAGATTGTATTTCTGTGCTAAAAGAGTCATGTGCAAGATGATGTGCCATAATGTGCGCGTGTGCATGCAAAAATGGTCATCACTCCTGCAGTGAAATTATGTATTAGCCAACAGCTTAATATTAGAATTTCATTCAAATGAGCTGAGCGTTATAGAATCAGCACAAAAGCAATTACCCTTTAAAACGAATTACCGCTGATTGCACATTCAAGTAGTCAGCTTCTATGTCAGTGGCTAAAGCTATACCACTATATTTATATCCTCCAAAAAAAACATACAGCGGTTTCATTTATAGAGAAATCAATACCAAAGACGTTCATGTGTTTGTGTGTGCGTGCATGCACGGGGGCTTGCATGAGGGCGGGCGAGAGAGAGAGAGAGTGATGTTTTTGCTGATCATCCACATGTTCTCCCTTTCATTTCCTTGGTGTCACTTGATGAACAGGAAGTGAGAGTCTCCATCATAGTGAGAAAGGGGAAGTTTAGGAAGGAACCTGCAGGACGGTGTCATCATCTCAGTCTGCTGGAGGGACTATTTTCGTTTCTTAAAGCATGGCGACTTAATAAAGGTCAAATAAACCCAAAGGTCTAAGGGTTGAAATAGCACATGAGATTCACCACCGGTCTCTAGTTATGTGTGTGTGCGCAGTGTGTGTGCTGTGTGTGCACAGATTGAAATAACCTGCAGGAGGTGTGTGTGGTTGAGTCATCATCTGTGTTTCGTTTGCAGAGGGAATGAATGATGATGAAATAGTGTTGAAAGAGGATCGTGGGTGAATAAGTCATTCACTCTTGGAGGAATCTTTGTATCATATTACATGTGTCCTTCATTGATACATTGCACCCCACCATAGATGAAGGGCCATGCTGGATTTCCATGTGTAGCCTACAGTTAGCATGATGATCTCCGAGTTTTGCCCGGCCCAAGTCTCCCAACCCATCCCTTGATGATGTTTCTGGGAAGTCAAAAGTTGGTTCCTTGTCTGTGTCTGTCAGGAGTCTATTTGGGAGAACGTGACATTGGAGGGCCTCCGTAAGATCATGTGATTGGCTGGCTAGGTCCTATGGGGTCATAGGTGCTCTCTAGGTTATGCTGTCATACACAGACCCTGACAGGCTGCTAACACAGAAAGCATGACCAGTGTAGCTGGTCCTCATTGATCAAATTACCGCTCATAAATGAATGACGAACACAAGACGAGTAAGGTCAGGTATCTGAGGAACCTGGATGGGAGTCAAGGTAGGTGGGTGTGTGATTTTGTATTTACTGTACGTAGGTTTGAGCTGTAGATGTTAGTTGGAAGCAGGGCTGATTTGGGTGGGAATGACTCACTCACTGGCTAACGAGGAACAGATTAGGAAATGACGTGATCAGCATCCCATCACAGGGCCAAAGCAGTCACACGTACACACCCTGTTAATGGTAGATATAGGACTACTACTTCTATCAAATCAAATGTATTTATATAGCCCTTCTTACATCAGCTGATATCTTAAAGTGCTGTACAGACACTTCGGCCTAAAACCTCAAACAGCAAGCAATGCAGGTGTAGAAGCAGGTGTAGAAGCACACTATGAGAATTTTAATTTTAATTTTTTTGAATTTAGGATGTTTGTTTCTCAAGAGCAGAAAGCCTTCAAGCGCTGTTCCAGGCGTTGCTGTGACGAGGATAAGCAAAATATTGACATTTGTTTGATGGCAAAAAAATGTAAAGACTGTGATGTGATGAGGCATATCTGCTGCTTTGCCTTGGTACTGCAGAAATAAAGCTAGGGCTCCGCCAGCCTTATTAGCTAATAAAGGGATGTCACTCTCCCTTGGGCCTCAAGCTTCCACCAACAACAGACATTAATGTTCCGGCTATCAGAGTCGAGATACCAGCATCCTAAAGGTAAAACCACAGTAAAACAACAGTCTCTGTTGTCCCCACTGCTCGGAAACCCACCCACATGACAGTATCTCTCTCTCCTTCCCTCTCCCTCCACCATCTCCTCTCTCCCCTTTCTCCTCTCATCTAGCCCCCCCCCCTTCCACACCTCCTCTCCCCTCTAGCATCTCCTCTCTCCCACACTCCCATCCTCTCCCCCTAACCCCCCTCTCAGAGTGGCCAGTGTGATCTTACGGATAGGCCCTGGCCGGGAGGCAGCGTGTGTGAGTGAAGGAGTGAACCCAACAACCCTGTGTGTACAATCCATTAACGGGACCAGCGTTTGCCTCCAGGGGCTTGTCGCAAACAAAGAAAATAAAGAAGGGGATGTGTTTTTCCCACTGTTTGTGTAAAGATAACAGCCGGGAGCTTTCCCTTTCCAACTCTCCTAAAGAGCTCCTTAATCCCCGCAGAAATGTACATACAGATTGAACGCGTCGGTTGACGTTCAATCTGCCAGTTCTGCTCCGTCGTCAGTTGGGCAGTGGAGTGACACGGGTTGCTGGGAGTTTTCTATCTCTAGGCATCTCTAGGCATCTCTATCTCTAGAATGACATTAGCACACTGGTTGGTGATACAGTTATATGAATCGGGGGAGCTGTCAGTTGTGGTTCACATTTAGTACCTCCAGGTTCAGACGCAGACATGATGCAGACACTCATGAACGACATCCAGCTGCAAATAGCTTGCAATCACATCACCTACATAGCAATCACATCACCTACATAGCAATCACATCACCTACATAGCGATCACATCACCTACATAGCGATCACATCACCTACATAGCGATCGCATCACCTACATAGCAATCGCATCACCTACATAGCAATCGCATCACCTACATAGCGATCACATCACCTACATAGCGATCACATCACCTACATAGTGATCGCATCACCTACATAGCGATCGCATCACCTACATAGCGATCGCATCACCTACATAGCAATCGCATCACCTACATAGCGATCGCATCCCCTACATAGCAATCGCATCACCTACATAGCAATCGCATCACCTACATAGCGATCGCATCACCTACATAGCAATCGCATCACCTACATAGCAATCGCATCACCTACATAGCAATCGCATCACCTACATAGCGATCACATCACCTACATAGCGATCACATCACCTACATAGTGATCGCATCACCTACATAGCGATCGCATCACCTACATAGCGATCGCATCACCTACATAGCGATCGCATCACCTACATAGCAATCGCATCACCTACATAGCGATCGCATCCCCTACATAGCAATCGCATCACCTACATAGCAATCGCATCACCTACATAGCGATCGCATCACCTACATAGCTATCGCATCACCTACATAGCAATCGCATCACCTACATAGCAATCGCATCTCCTACATAGCAATCGCATCACCTACATAGCAATCGCATCACCTACATAGCAATCGCATCCCCTACATAGCAATCACATCACCTACATAGCAATCACATCACCTACATAGCAATCGCATCACCTACTAAGAACCATAAAAACTGAAAATCTCTACGCTGAGAACATGATCCTAATCATTATCATCAGTGGTAGCAGTGCCTGTGTGCTTGCAGCGTTCAGTGACCAGCAACCGTGCCAAAAGCAATTATCATCACTGGCATTGTAGCATGAGTAAGACCACTCCCCTGTGTGACTATGCCGACTGTCTGGCTGTACTACTCCCTCTGCAATCGTCAGTTTGCCACTGAGCCATACAAAATGAAGGGGACATAATCATGTGTGTGTGTGTGTGTAAATGTGTGCGTGCACTCTAGCAGGAGTGTGCGTAACTCCCTGACTTACTCATCTGCAGGGGTGCAACTTTGGTTTTAGAAGTGGGGGGGACATTAAGATTATTATAAATATATATTTTTTTAATCCAGTCTGATAAACACTCCAAACAGCCTACCCGATGTTCAGAGGTGTCCGCATGGTCCTAAAGCACACTGTTGACTCATTTTGTATCACATTCCAATGATAAAACTGGGGCCGGGACAAAAATGCAATTTCAGAATGTGGAGGGGGACATGTCCCCCCCGTCCCCGGTGAAAGTTGAGCCTCTGCTCATCTGTAACAGATTGTTGCAAATAAGAAATTCCTGTAAAGTCTTAATGACTCAAATGATCTGTAATGAAAGAAACTCAGATCTAAATGTACTGTGCTCATAAAGTGTTTTCGGTAGTACATATGATTTATAGGTACTCTTAAGACTGTCCTCCAGCCGAAGAACGTGGTGGTAAGTCAGTCAGCTGATGTTAGCCTGTGAGACCCCTCTATCTGTCAACTTGTTGCATTAACCTTTACACCAGTGCTTCTCAATTATTTTCTGTTACGCCCCCCCTAGGAAGAAGTAAACATTTCGCGCCCCCCCAACTCTCCGCCGCTACTGTAAATAGTATCTTTGTCTATAAAAGTGTTATAGGTACACCTCTGCATAACATTGTATGCTTATTAACATTAAAGAAAACAAAAAAAGAAAGAAATATAGATCAACTTACAACAAAGAATAACTTTATTAACATTGTTTTTTAGTCTGTAACAGAAAAGACTTAAAGTGCATCACTTTGCCTGAAAAAATAAATAAAAATTCAAGCCTTATTTAAACTGTAAACATTTTTTGACCATTAGATACTGAAAAATAAAATAAAATATAATCAATAAATAATAATAAATTCAAATTGATCAGCAACATTAACTCAGGAGCACAATATATGAAACACTCTAACTTATAAAACAAAAATGAATAAAACAATTTGTGCTGATTTTTTTTATCAAAATGAGGAAGTCAGGATTAATGGCTACAATGAGAACGTTTTGCAAAGCGGGACGATTGTTGGCAATATTCGGCACGTTTTCGCTGAAAAAACTCAAGCGGCTTATCAGCGTGATTGGGGTGTAATGTGTTTAAGTGACGCCTTCATTTATTTGGCTTCATGCTGTCCGCTGCCAACATTTTTAGACACAGTAAACATACCGGTCTTTCCTCGTCTCCCACCGTAGTCACAGTGAAGCCAAGCGCTACATACGTGTCGTCATATTTCCTCGTCTTAGCTTTCGTGAGACTTACGTTTGTCTCATTATCTCCGTCTCTCTCCGCCTTTCTTTTCATCCCTGTTAAATATTTTTCCATGGTGTCTCTTAAGGGTTTGTTATCTGCACTTCATATATCCTGCTCTGTGCTGTGTGCTCTTGTTCGGTGCAAAAAAACCCTACTCCCTGCGGCAAAAAAAGCATGTTCCCCGGGGTCACACGCGCCCCCCTGGCATCGCTCCGAGCCCCCCCAGGGGGGCGCGCCCCACTATTTGAGAAGGACTGCTTTACACTGACCTTAACCATGTGAATCATCCCTGTCACATCCATGCATTTAACCCTTAAACCTCCTCCCCTACACCAGCGTATCAAAAAGACTCACGTGTCAATTCTTAGTACAGTAAATAGGAAGACGTGCAACTTCAGCACTAGGCTGTGTGTGTGTATATAATAAATATAAAGAAATATAAAGAAATAAGAAAAAAGTAGACATTAAAAGCACCCATGCCAACACCCATGCCAACACCCATGCCAACAGCCACCTGACGTAATCAGTCCCTGCAGGAATTTGCATGTTTTTTGGTTGTGATAGTTGTGAGAATTTTGTTTTGATTTGCTGCAGCAATTCTGACCTTTTGCATGGCAATTATTGAACATTTTGGTCCCATTTACCATGAAATCTATGACGGGGGAGTGTAGCTTGATTGAACCATTTTATGCAGTAAAAGTGCGGTGATCGGTTTGAATTGCGAACCCTCTTTTTGAACGAGGTGGTCGAAAGTTTTATACAGTAATATTGCGGAGATTTGACTGTTTTTTATGACGTAATAGTGCACTGATTCGTCAAATGTTGCAAGCCCTCGCATAATATGCAAGAAATTGTTGAATTTGCACACAAAAAAATGGCAATGGCAAAATCCTGGAAGGACTTCGTAATGCTGTCACTGATAGCAGTGGAGGCTCTCTCTGCTGCCTGTCTCTACTCTGTGCCTCCCCAGTAGACAGTAGTAGCAGCAGTAGCAAACAGACTCAGAGCCTAAACGGCCGGGGCTGAGGGGACCAGCTTTAATTAAAGTCCTGTCTATCAGCAGGGCCTCGCAATGGCTCCTGGCCCCCACCACTCTGACAGACAGATGCAGGCTCTAATTGTCCGGGCTCAAAGATCAAGTGGAATTCAAATGGTGGAGGATTTGTATGTGTGTGTGTGTGTGTGTGCCCCTCATCCCACCCCGTAGGCTTGGCCAGCTGTGCCAGTGTAGTGTTTGAGCGAGGCGAACCTGAGTAAACAGACACACTGCGTCTGGGACTCAAACCTCCTGCAACCCAGCCCAGCCTGTCAGTCAAGTCTCCTCCTTAGCCCTTAGCGGAGGAGGACACATCTACAATTGACAGTTTTTATTAAACACTTGCTGTCTCGAGGGAAAGACTCAGCGGTTCACTCCATTTCTTGGGTTTGTCAGCTTTTGTTTCTTTCCGTCTTTCTCTGTCTCACTTGCTCTCTGTTTCTCGCTCTCTCACTGCCATGCTCATTCTCAGACTCATTTGCTCCACACAATCTGTCCGTAAACTCTCACTGTCGTCTCAACATTTTACACACTGATACTACAAGCTTGAACTGGTGCTATAATATTGCGCACACACATCTATACACACATTTTCTCTTGTCTTGAGACGGCCTTGAGATCTCCTGAGATTTTAGGAGGCTAGGTGCATTGGTCCAAATCCCTGGCCACTTGTGAATTTTAGTTAGAGTCTACATCGGCAAGTTTCCAGTGGAGGGATTTTCCAGCATGTTCCGTTCAATGGGGGTTAGTCACAGACAGCTGACACATTGTAGACAGGATCAAATACACTCTCACTAGCAGATACTTTAAAGGGGCTAGATATGCCTCTGCAATTCCCGCACATCCTTAAGGGGGTTGGGAACTTGATTAAAATCAATTCAGTGTACAAGCCAGGGCAAGGGAGAATCAGCCATGTGTTAGGTAAGAGATGCGAGGGAAGCAGAGGGAAGCATCGGCATTTGTGCTCGACATTTGTACAGACTTGTATTATGAGTGAAGAGAGAGCAGTGCAGAATGGCTGAACAAAAGCCCACTGGTTTGTGGGAGTTCCCATCTGTTCCCTTTGCAGCACAATAGACCCTCTCTTGCATGACATGTTTTTCTGCTGCTCACTGTTTCTGAGAATGCAGGGCCCCAGCCTAGGACTCATGAGGGAGGGTCAGCCCAGCTGAATAGAGTTGAGATGTGCGTGAGACTCGGCCGGTGTGTGCGTTTAGGTGGGGTGGCTGGATGTTGTGTGTGTGTGTGTGTGTGTGCATGGATGCATGAAGAGGTGTATGATTCTGATTCATGTCAGCTTATGCATGTGACTGATCTGCAGCTATGTGAAGTTGTGTGAGAGAGAGAGAGAGAGAGAGAGAGAGAGAGAGAGAGAGAGAGAGAGAGAGAGAGAGAGAGAGAGAGAGAGAGAGAGAGAGAGAGAGAGAGAGAGAGAGAGAGAGAGAGAGAGAGAGAGAGAGAGAGAGAGAGAGAGAGAGAGAGAGAGAGAGAGAGTGCGTGTATGTGCGTTGGTAACTGTGTGTCTCCGTGTGTGGCTCTGGTTCTTGTATGTGTGAACAGCAGGGACCTCTTCTCTGGTCACATGATTGAGTAGTCATCCAGGTCTTTGAGGCAGAAAGACCATCAAAAGAGCCTTTGTTTACAACTGGAGTGTGGAAATCTTGAACTGGGCTTTCTGCTCCTTCGGGGCTGGATAATGCTCTCTGTGGGGCTTTCCTCTCCCCTTTCTTCCCTGCTCCGCTCTGGGCTTCAGAGGTCATCTCTCCCCATTTCTCTCTGTCTCCCTTTCTCTCTCTTTGTCTCCCTCTCTCTGTCTCTCTCTCTGTCTCTCTCTGTCTCTCTCTCTCTCTCTCTCTCTCTCTCTCTCTGTCTCTCTCGCTCTCTGTCTCTCTCGCTCTTTCTCTCTCTCCTCCTCTCTCTCTCTCTCTCCCTCTGTCTCTCCCTCTGTCTCTCCCTCTCTGTCTCATTCTCTCTCAAACACAAAGACTGTAACACATTCTCTCCCCCTCTCTTTCCCTCTCTATTAAATCATTTTGGAGAGTTAAGTATTTCTCACTGAATCAATCCAGTACATGACCCTCTCTATCCTCGCACCCAACGGCTCCCTCTATCTTCCTCTCTCCTCCCCTCCCTTACATTGGGTATCTGGCAGAAAAAAATGGGGGAATGGGGTGAAGGGGGGGTAGAAAATGTGTCTCCGTGGCAACCTGTTGAATGGCTCTCGTCCTGTGCCTTCCAAAGAGCCCAAGCCATGTGACTGTAAAAAGAAAGGCTTGAATTCCTCCCTGACTGCCCCTGTATTCAGACAGCGATGGGCGAGCAAGGACCCCCCAAGCTCTGGGAAACAAGCTGTCCATCACCATCCTCACTCTATCGCCTATGTTGTTTAGAAATATTTGTTACCTTAATTTAAGGATATCTATTTAACAAATTATTATTTTCAATGACGGCGTACACCGGCCATACCCCGTACGACGCTGGGCCAATTGTGCGCCGCCCTATGGGACTCCCAATCACGGCCGGATGTGACGCAGCCTGGATTCGAACCAGGGACTGTAGTGACAGCTCTTGCACCCCTCTTCCTCCTTCACCTCCTCCCCTCTGGTAGTGAGTGATTAGGCCTGTAAAAAAGAGAGTGTTTTGAGAGTCGACAGACAGAGAAATGAATCTAGTGCTGCTGTGCTGTTTTGCTTAGATATAGCATTTCACCAGCTGCCTGCCTGCCATCCTGGGGCGTGTGTGAAACATAATGTCACCTCTGAAATAAAGGCCTGTTCTGAAAATGTATCTTCCGTCAAGAAAACGTCTAATTTCTCACACACAGGGCGGTTACTGTGTAATGGAGCACTTGACTTCAATGATATCTATTACAGACCTTTGTGAAATGTCAACAATGTATTTTTGTATGTGTGAGAAATGAAGATGTGCTTGTTGAACTCTGCGAGACTGAAATGGAGTGGATCATACAACAGCACTCAAAAATGTTTCACAAATAAATGAAGAGTGAATTATTTGACTTCTATGTATTTTGTTAGAGATCTATCCATATGCCATTTTAGTCATTTAGCAGACTCTTTTTCAAGGGCTTGATAGCAATAGCAGAAATAAGACTGTTATTTGCAAAACAATTCAAAATTACCCTATGCACAGAAGCCTTTCACTGTTGCCTAAAAGCTCCCATACAAAATTCATTGTCTCTGAGACACACTCAAATACAGTTCAACATGATCCATTAATCCTTATGAATACATAACAGACACAGTAATATTACAATAGGTAATTCCAACACTGTTATCACAGCAATCTCTATATCAACACATTTATTCACTATTACATTCCAGACTGTTTGGCTCTGAAAAGGATAGAGATGAGACGCTTTTTTGAGAGCGGATAGCAATTCCAGTCCTCCGCCAGACCACCAATTAGAATGCAGCCTTTAAGATGAATAATGGACAATTTTACACCCAAATCTCATCTTTTTTTGAAAAGTTAGACGGACAGCCTCTTTTGGAAGATTTTTAAGAGATGTGGAGACAGACAGACAGATTGGGGAGGAAGTGACATCGCTGTGGCGGTCTTTTAGCGTGTTGTGAAGGCTGAGTGATGTCTTCTATAGGAAGATAAGGGTGCTGGGGAATGGTGCACGAATGATGCCCGCCGTGCCCATCGTTTAACTGGCATGGGTAAACAGTGGGTAAACAATTCACTGTAGAGAGAGCTGGCCCTTCTGTCTGTGCCACGCCAAACACTCAACTGAGTTTAAAGGAAGACTGTTTTGGATTTCTGAAACTTCCATTATTTTCAAAGACTTGACAAGATGGCGCCGACAGACACGGTCGCCCTGTTTTTATCTCCTAGCCAACTTTTTAGTATTTTGCGTAATTATTTTATTATTATTTTATTATTTGCTCAGAACGTTTGTAATATTATTTCCTATAGCCGAAAATCACTTTTGGACACCAGCAATTTGACCAGAAATGTGACTTCTCTGACCTGAATCCTTTGTTTAGAATCCCGAGGTAGCCCCATTCATCCCGGGTCCTACACCAAAAAGTTGACGCCGGAGTAGAGGGAGAAGAGGTGGGGTTGTGTCAGGCTCAGGTGGCAAGCAAACCATCCATCAGTTCCAAGTATTCATCTATTACTCGCTAACATTCCTGGACAATAAAGTAGACGAGCTCAGGTGGAGGATCTCCTTTCAGAGAGACATAAGGGACTGTAACATACTCTGTTTTATGGAATCATCGCTCTCTTTCCAGACATATTGTCCCAATCCATACAGCCAGCAGGGTTCTCCGTTCATCATGTGGTCAGGATGAATGAAGCAAAGGCGGAGGGGTATGTCTCATGATTAACAACTCATGGTCACCATCAAATACCTGACGCATTACCTCCCGAGATAATTTTCTCGGGAGGTAATGCCGACACCGCGACAGCTCTCAAGGAACTACACTGGACTTCGTGCAAACTGGAAACCGCATATCCTGAGGCCGCATTTGTTGTAGCAAATAGTCTGGGTAGCCATTTGATTAGCTGTTCAGGAGTCTTATTGCTTGGGGGTAAAAGCTGTTTAGAAGCCTCTTGGACCTAGACTTGGCACTCCAGTGTGGGATGGCAGGAAACTTGACCCCGGTGATGTACTGGGCCGTACGCACTACCCTCTGTAGTGCCTTGCGGTCGGAGGCCGAGCATTTGCCATACCAGGCAGTGATGCAACCCGTGAGGATGCTCTCGATGGTGCAGCTGTAAAACCTTTTGAGGATCTGAGGACCCATGCTAAATATTTTCAGTCTCCTAGGGGGCAATAGGTTTTGTTGTGCCCTCTTCACGACTGTCTTGGTGTGCTTGGACCATGTTAGTTTGTTGGTGATGTGGACACCAAGGAACTTGAAGCTCTCAACCTGCTCCACTACAGCCCCGTCGATGAGAATGGGGGCGTGCTCGGTCCTCTTTGTCCTGTAGTCCACAATCTTCTCCTTTGTCTTGATCACGTTGAGGGAGAAGTTGTTGTCCTTGCACCACACGGTCAGGTCTCTGACCTCCTCCATATAGGCTGTCTCATCGTTGTTGGTGATCAAGCCTTCCACGGTTGTGTCATCAGAAAACTTAATGATGGTGTTGGAGTCGTGACTGGCCGTGCAGTCATGAGTGAACAGGGAGTACAGGAGGGGACTGAGCATGCACCCCTGAGGGGCCCGCGTGTTGAGGTTCAGCATGGCGGATGTGTTGTTACCTACCCTTACCACCTGGGGGCGTCCCGTCAGGAAGTCCAGGATGTGAGCCAAGACCAGCCTTTCAAAGCATTTCATGGCTACAGACGTGAGTGCTACGGGTCGGTAGTCATTTAGGCAGGTTACCTTAGTGTTCTTGGGCACAGGGACTATGGCGGTCTGCTTGAAACATGTTGTTCTTACAGACTCAGACAGGGAAAGGTTGAAAATGTCAGTGAGGACACTTGCCAGTTGTTCAGCGCATGCTCGGAGTACACGTCCTAGTAATCCGTCTGGCCCTGCGACCTTGTGAATGTTGACCTGTTTAAAGGTTTTAGCTGATGCTGATGCTGAGAGCTGATGCTCTCATGCATGTTTCAGTGTTACTTGCCTCGAAGCGAGCATAGAAGTTATTTAGCTCGTCTGGTAGGCTCGTGTCACTGGGCAGCTCTCGGCTGTGCTTCCCTTTGTAGTCTGTAATAGTTTGAAAGCCCTGCCACATCCGACAAGCGACGGAGCCGGTGTAGTACGATTCGATCTTAGTCCTGTATTGATGCTTTGCCTGTTTGATGGTTCGACGGAGGGCATAGCAGGATTTCTTATAAGCTTCCGGGTTAGAGTCCCGAATCCAGGTGAAAGGTACGATCCTTATTGATGTCACTTGTTAAATCCACTTCAAATCAGTGTAGATGAAGGGGAGGAGACAGGTTAAAGAAGCATTTTTAAGCCTTGATAAAATTGAGACATGGATTGCGTATGTGTGGTGTGCCATTCAGAAGGTGAATGGCCAATACAAAGGATTTAAGTGCCTTTGAATGGGGTGCCAGGCGCACCGGTTTGTGTCAAGAACTGCAACGCTGCTGGGTTTTTCCACATTTTGTTATGTTACAGCTTTATTCTAAAATGGATTAAGTCGTTTCTTACCCTCATCAATCTACACACAATACCCCATAATGACAAAGCAAAAACAGTTTTTTTTAAACATTTTTGCTAATTTCTAGTATTATTATTCTAGTTCTAGTATTCAGACCCTTTACTACAGCATCAAGTCTTCTTGGCTATGACGCTACAAGCTTGGCACACCTGTATTTTGGGAGTTTCTCTCATTCTTCTCTGCAGATCCTCTCAAGCTCTGTCAAGTTCGATGGGGACCATTGCTGTACAACTATTTTCAGGTCTCTCCAGAGATGTTCGATCGGGTTCATGTCCGGACTCTGGCTGGGCCACTCAAGGACATTCAGAGACTTGTCCCGAAGCCACTCCTGCATTGTCTTGGCTGTGTGCTTAGAGTCGTTGTCCTGTTGGAAGGTGAACCTTTGCCCCAGTCTAAGGTCCTGAGCACTCTGTAGCAGTTTTTCGTCAAGGATATTTCTGTACTTTGCTCCGTTCATCTTTTCCTTAATCCTGACCAGTCTCCCAGTCCCTGACGCTGAAAAACATCCCCACAGCATGATGCTGTCAGCACCCTGCTTCACCGTAGGGATGGTGCCAGGTTTCCTCCAGACGTGATGTTTAGCATTCAGGCCAAATAGTTCAATCTTGGTTTACCAGAGAATCTTGTTTTTTATGGTCTGAGAGTCCTTTAGGTGCCTTTTGGCAAACTCCAAGCGGAATTTAATGTGCCTTTAACGGGGAAGTGGCTACCGTCTGGCCACTCTACCATAAAGGCCTAATTGGTGGAGTGCTGCAGAGATGGTTGTCCTTCTAGAACACAGGTGTCAAACTCATTCCACGGGGGGCCGAGTGTCTGCGGGTTTTCGCTCCTCCCTTGTACTTGATTGATGAATTAACATCACTAATTAGTTAGGAACTCCCCACACATGGTTTGATAAGGTTAATAGCACAATCAATCAATATCAATTCATCAGTTCTACGAATTGTACGTCATCAGCAAGTTACATGTGTGATTGCATATAAAGGCTTTCTTGAGGATACAGGAGGCCTGTTGGGGTGTTTTTATATGAGTTGCTGTATAAACACAAGCCTGTAATATAATAAAGCTATTATTTACCTAACTTTGTCTAACATGCCTGTAGTGAATGCTATGGCATCTGTAATAGCTGTAAGATTGTGTCATTTCAGCGGCAAGGTCGGTTACTATGATAAGGTTGTTATTAAGGTTGGCTCGCGTCTAAAATAGGACAGTATTAATGTGCCCCTTTCCCACTCATAACGATGGTGCTAGGTCATTGAAATGGGACATACTTCTCCTTGTCCCCAAGGTTAGAAGGATGTACACACAAGTCCAGTAGGGTTGGGGTTTTATGACTTCTGTGAATGACAATTGATGTTTTGGGTGAAGAGCAAGAGCAAAGGAGAGAGTAATCTATATTCACATGAGCCGGGTACATTAGGAACGAATGGTGCATGGATGGACACACACACACACACGCACGGATGGACACACACACTCACAAATAAACACTCCCACACACATGCACACCTACAATCAGAGGCACACAGTGCAGGCAAACACACTGGCTTACTTACGCAGGGCACCTCTTCCCATCAGCATACAGATCAGAAGTGACGAGGATGGGAGAACAAAATCAGCTCAAATCAAATCAAAGTACACAGATTTTCAGATGTTATCACAGGAGCTGCGAAATGCTTATGTTTCTAGCTCCAGTAGTGCAGTAGTAGTGCTAGCAATACAATAACAATACACATATAATCCAAAAAGTTTATAAAATAAATGAGAAATGAAGGACTATCAGAGCGAGCAATATCAGAACGAGCAATGTCAGAGTCCGAAATATACAGTGCATTCTGAAAGTATTCAGACCCCTTGACTTTTTCCAGATTTTGTTACATTACAGCCTTATTCTGAAATGGATTAAACACATTTTTCCCTCATCAATCTACACACAATACCCCATAATGACAAAGCAAAAAACAGGGTTTTAGAATAAAAAAAAAACAGAAATACCTTATTTACTTAAGTATTCAGACCCTTTGCTATGAGACTCGAAATTGAGATCAGGTGCGTCCTGTTTCCATTGATCATCCTTGAGATGTTTCTACAACTTGAGTCCACCTGTGTTAAATTCAATTGATTGGACATCATTTGGAAAGAAACACACCTGTCTATTTAAGGTCCCACAGTTGACAGTGCATGTCAGAGCAATAACTAAGTCATGAGGTTGAAGGCATTGTCCGTAGAGCTCCGAGACAGGATTATGTTGAGTCACAGATCTGGAGAAGGGTACCAAAAAACGGAGCAATCGGGGGAGAAGGGCCTTGGTCAGGGAGGTGGCTAAGAACCTGATGAACAAGCTGACAGAGTTCCAGAGTTCATCTGTGGAGATGGGAAAACCTTCCAGAAGGACAACCATCTCTGCAGCACTCCAGCAATCAGGCCTTTATGGTAGTGGCCAGACGGAAGCCACTCCTGAGTAAAAGGCACATGATAGCCTGTTTGGAGTTTTCCAAAAGGCACCTAAAGGACTCTCAGACCATAAAAAACAAAATTCTTTGGTCTGACGAAACCAAGATTGAACTCTTTGACCTGATTGCCAAACGTCACGTCTGGAGGAAACCTGGCACCAACCCTACGGTGAAGCAGGGGGGTGGCAGCATCATGCTGTGGGGATGTTTTTCAGCGACAGGGACTGGGAGACTAGTCAGGATCAAGGGAAAGATGAACGAAGCAAAGTACAGAGAGATCCTTGATGAAAACCTGCTCCAGAGCGCTCAGGACCTTAAACTGGGGTGAAGGTTCACCTTCCAACAGGACAATGACCCTAAGCACACAGCCAAGACAATGCAGGAGTGGCTTCAGGACAAGTCTCTGAATGTCCTTGAGTGGCCCAGCCAGAGCCCGGACTTCAACCCGATCGAACATCTCTGGAGAGACCTGAAAATAGCTGTGCAGCAACACTCCCCATCCAACTTGACAGAGCTTGAGAGGATCTGCAGAGAAGAATGGGAGAAACTCCCCAAATACAAATCAAATTAAATGTTATTTGTCACGTGCGCCGAATACAACAGGTGTAACCCTTACCGTGAAATGCTTACTTACAAGCCCTTAACCAACAATGTATTTCAAGAAATAGAGTTAAGAAAATATTGACTAAATAAACTAAAGTAACATAAGAAAATAACATAACAATACGAGGTTATATACAGGGGGTACTGAGTCAATGTGCGGGGGTACAAGTTAGTCGAGGTAATTTGTAAAGTGACTATGCATAGAGGTATGCCAAGCTTGTAGCATCATACCCAAGAAGACTCAAGGCTGTAATCGCTGCTAAAGGTGCTTCAACAAAGTACTGAGTAAATGGACTGAATACCTATGTAAGTCGTATTTCAGTTTTTTATTTGTAATACATTTGCAAACATTTCTAAAAACCTGTTTTTGCTTTGTCATGATGGGGTATTGTGTGTAAAATGACGAGGAAAAACTTCAATTGAATCCATTGTAGAATAAGGCTGTAATGTAACAAAATGTGGAAAAAGTAAAGGGGTCTGAATACTTTCTGATTGCACTGTACATATCATGTACATATGCAAACACATGCCAATACTTCAGTGTTGTTGTGATAGGTTACACAAAATCTGTCATTTGAAGGCACAACCACACACACACACACCTCTTTCCCTGTGACCCTCAGCCATGTCCTGTCCAACCAGGAAATACTTTTCCCCCGCCCAACCCCAGACTGTTCTCAGAATAACCTGTGGTCTAATTTTACCCTCCTCATCTCTCCATTGTGTTAGCCCGGAGACAAAGGAGAGACAGCCAAGGTATGTTGTTTGAACCTTATATAATCAAACAGACTTTTGTTACTGTTTGGACATTCAATTGTGTAACAACTTGTTGACCCTAAAATCGCCCATATCCTCTGTGTTGCATAAGTCAGATCCTTCATATATTGTATAGTGCAAATATAGTTGTTCAACATGGTTGCTTTTGCCACCGTGGTGTCTGGTCTCCATGGTGGCAACAGTGGGACTGTTGCGGTAAACATGGACGCTGTTTACAATGTGCATTTTAACGAGTGTTCATCTAATTACCCAGCTAGGACAATTAAAAGGGGTGCTGCAACTCTAATTAACATATATATTGGATCAAGAGCCAATTACACTCATGAAGCTGTAATGCTGAGGTAATCTCTGAGGCGTACTGTGTGTGTCTGTGTGTGTGTGTGTGGTTGCATTTGCGTATCTGTGCACGACTCTTTTTCTCTCGTGCGTGCACGCGTGCGGATGTGCGTTTTGATGTTGCGTGCCTGTACGTACGTGTGTGTGTATCCACATGCATCTGTGTGTGTGTGTGTATGCGTGTATGCGTATGCGTGTATGCATGTGCGTAAAAACAAACAGGAAACTGGGCCTTTCCACAGTCTTTTCTCTGTACAGCGTCTCTGGGTCCTGTTTCTGTCTCAGTTAGAAGGGAGGGTGGGCGTGGTGCAGTGCAATGGTCAGCTCTACACTCCTGCCTGTCTACAGCTGCGCTGTAATTAATGCAAGTCCCTCGGTGGGACTGTGTCTCTGGAAAGGAAAACCCTTGGCCTGCAGTTGACTAAACTCCCGGCCCAACTATCCCTCTTCTCTGACCCTCATCAGAGCCTCTCAAATGGCTGATCCCATTAGCTCCAGTGACTCCCCCTCTCTTGGATCTGGTGCAAGTAGAGATGTGTCATAACTGGATTTAAAGTTTGGGGAGAAACTGGTTGTTGGGAAACTGGTCGGAGTGTCCGTGTGATTGGGGAGAGACAGGAAAGGCATGAGAGGATGGCTGGCTGCCAGGACCGAGGAGGGAGGGGAGGGGGATGCTCAGAGGCGGCAGCTGTACTCTGGGAGTGGGATGCGTGCCTGGAGAGTGAGAGTGAGAGTGAGAGAGAGAGAGAGAGAGAGAGAGAGAGAGAGAGAGAGAGAGAGAGAGAGAGAGAGAGAGAGAGAGAGAGAGAGAGAGAGAGAGAGAGAGAGAGAGAGAGAGAGAGAGAGAGAGAGAGAGAGAGAGAGAGAGAGAGAGAGAGAAAGAGAGGCTTCCAGTTTTCACATCCCCCCAATTGGAGGGGCTGTCTGAGTTGACATGCGCTGCCCCTTGCCCTTGAGAGGGGGAGTTATATTTTAAAACCTGCTGTAATGTTGTAATGGTCATTCCACACTCTTGGGAAAAAGGGTTCCAAAAGGGTTCTGCGGATGTCCCCATAGGAGAACCCTTTTTGGTTCCAGGTAAAACTATTTTGGGTTCCATGTAGAACCCTCTGTGAAAGTGGATCTACATGGAACCTAAAAGGATTCTACCTGGAACCAAAAGGGGGTTCTTCAAAGGGTTATTTTATGAGGACAGCCGAAGAACCCTTTTTGGTTCTAGATAGCCAGACTCGCTTTTAATACTGTGTTATATCACCATCATCACTCTACTTTGCATTTGTTTTATGTGATTTACCTGAAATATACACATGGACAAGAGCCACAATTGAATGAGAATTGTGACCCTAAATGTTTATAGGTATTTGTTCTGTAAAATAGGAGAAAGCGATAGTTGTTGCTGATCATATTTTACAACATTCCCTAATGGAGAGCAGGAGGAAAGTTAGACTGAGACAGAGATCAGAGACAGAGAAAGGAACAGGAGAGAGTGTAAGAGAAAGAAAGCGATTGGAGAGAGAGAGAGAGAGAGAGAGAGAGAGAGAGAGAGAGGATAGGTAGAGAGATTATTAAAATCGAGCTAATGATCAAAATCCAGGAGAGTGCCCATATGTTCCACCCCAAAGCCCTCTAACCTACAGAGAAATGAACATAGAGAAGAGTACCCTCAGCCAGCTGGTTCTGGGCCTCTGTTCACAAACAGAGCCCCAGGAAAGCAACACAATTAGACCCAACCAAATTATGAGAAAACAAAAATATAGCTATTTGACACACTGGAAAGAATCGACCAAACAGTAGCAGAATACCTGAACACTGTGACAGACCCAAAATTAAGAAAAACCTTGACTATGTACAGACTCAGTGAGAATAGCCTTGCTATTGAGAGAGGCCACCATAGGCAGACCTGGATTTCGAGAGAAAGCTATGTGCCCCATGCAAACAAAATAAGGTGAAAGATATTACCATATTAGAGACACATTTTCCCACAGATCACACAGACCCATAAAGGATTTGAAAAAAAAATCAAACATTGATAAACTCCCATATCTGTTAGGCAAAATACGTCAATGTGCAATCACAGCAGAAAAATGTGTGACCCGTTGCCATGAAAACAGGGCAACCAGTGGAGCACAAACAACAATTGTGAACAGAACCAATATTTATCTGTTTACTTATCTTAACTATTTGCACATTGATAGAACATGGATAATAATAAAACTTTTGGAACGTCTTCATCCTTTTGAAACCTTGATGAGTGTGACGTTTACTGTCATTTTTTTCTATTTGTTGGTTAATGTTGTTTTTGGTTTATTTCACTTGCTTTGGCCATGTAAACATATGTTTCCCATGCCAATAAAGCCCCTTTAAATCCAGAGAGCGAGAGAGAGAGAGAGAGAGAGAGAGAGAGAGAGAGAGAGAGAGAGAGAGAGAGAGAGAGAGAGAGAGAGAGAGAGAGAGAGAGAGAGAGAGAGAGAGAGAGAGAGAGAGAGAGAGAGAGAGAGAGAGAGAGAGAGAGAGAGAGAGAGAGAGAGAGAGAGACTAACAGGCTGTGATGGAAAGGGGTGGCCTGGCAATCATTGTACTACAACGGTCAAAGTGATCGTTGATGAATAGCAGCGGAATTATTCCTCTTTATGCAAGCTGACATAAAAAGCATTCCGCACGACCTGAGCAGGCTCACAAAAGGGGGCTGTGCCACTGGACAGACAGATACACACACAGGTATTCTGCTCGTCACGTCGACAGCTCAACGCTCACGGTCTCCCTCCGCGGCAGTGGGAAGGAAATCAGTGGCCGACACTGAGACGAAGGAAATCAACCCCACAACTCTGAGACCTCTTCAACCAATACACCTGATGATTCATTCTGATTGGGTACAGGATGGTATTTGATCCCGAACCAGATTTCCGATGGCAATGAAGATTGTATAGCGCACGCACGCACGCACGCACGCACGCACGCACGCACGCACGCACACACACACACACACACACACACACACACACACACACACACACACACACACACACACACACACACACACACACACACACACACACAGATAGTTAGACAGCACTGGGTTTGACATTAGCTCTATTAATATCTGAATGGCTGTGGAGTGACATCTTTTCTGCAGTAACATTTTCATCTTGTAATTGTGTTCTGTTCAGTAACTATAGGGATAGAGTTAGCCCAGTCGTTTGGGGAGTTCTGACTGTAAAGCACATGTACCTTTTGTAATGTTCCCTCCACTAAACCAGAAATGGAAGGTTCAGTTATGCATGACAAGCGAGAGTTGTATCTCTCTTCCACAATCAGAACAAGGCATGATGATTGAATCGGTTCCCCTTTTGAATCCCCTGTATCGTCCTTTTAGATGTTCCAGTCTGTCTTTTCCCAATCTAGACTGAATCACATCTGAACATGCGTTCACCACTCAAAACGCCTGACGAGGACCAAAACCAATGGAAGTGGCATCTGCATTTAGCATAAATCAGTGGAACTAAAGTGGTGAAACCATTTGAGCAAAGACATAAGGGATCTGTTGAAAGCGGCTTTTGAGAGTTAAATGCTACTGTAGGTGTGCACTGTTGCACGGCTAGGCATGTTAGCATGGTCATGGGATAAGCTGGATCTGAATTCATGGGTTCTACCTTCCCGCCACATTGGCTAATGCAAAGCACTCCAAACCGTAGGCTCACTGCAGGTGCTGATAGGGACAGATAGGAAGCAAAACTGCAAAACCAAGAACCAGATTAAAAGGGTTTATCGTCTGGAGCAGATGGATTTGACTGAAATTGACCTTATTGATGTGTGCTGCAAGCTACGAGAAACTGAGCAAGTGTAAACTGTAAAAGCACACCCGAACGCACACACATACACACACCAAACACATGCACACACAAACACATACACACACGTTGAAGCACAACTGTTTACTCACAATCGTACGCACATGCACACACGCACGTACAATGTTTAAAAAATATATATACAAACACACACACACACATTGAAACATACAACACACACGCACACACACCGGAACACACACACTACAGTGGCTGTGGCTGGCTGCTGCGCTGTGCTACTGTGTGAGTTGTGCAGAGAGAGACAGAGAGTGGGCATTTGTGTCTGTGCTTGGCAGAGTTTAGCTGTAGGATCAGAAAGGGCCCATGGCAGCACTGTCACAGCAGGAGGCAGAGAGGAAGTGCAGCAGAGAGATAGAGAAACAAAAGAAAGTGCAGCAGAGAGATAGAGAAACAAAATAAAGTAAAGCAGAGGGATGGAAACAACCTATAAGGAAGTGGTAGCACTGTAATTTATTGCAGAAGAGGATGTTGGGCAGAAAGAGCAAGAGAAATCGAATCAACTTGTCTACCTGACTCTGTTGGTGCCTTGTGATACATGTGGCTAGTTCTCTGGCTCTGTACAAGGACGATTTAGGAAGAGACACACAGAGCAGTGCACAGCCTACTCACAAGTGCCATCGATGACACAAGCACAGGGAAAACGCAACAAGCACAAATGTGACAAGTGAAAACAAATGATCTAACTCAGGCCAGTAACTTTAGTTAGACTTGATTGGCATGCGAGCTAGCAAGCTAGCTACTGGTAGGGATGAATATTTCCCCCAAAATCTACCAAGTTTCAATACCGGGAATAATTCATATTTATTCAGAGAGTGCCGGGGAATACCGCAAAAATCGGAAGTGCCCATTTAACGGTTTAAAACCAAGATATGGTCACTATGCTAGGTTTCTCCCAGGTAGGACTGTTGCTGTGCCACCATGTAAAGATTTCAAAGCAAGTGAAACTGATATTTAGTAATGACAGAGTAACTTTATTATTATTATTATGTTTTATTACATATATATTTTTTTCTTATTATATATATATATATATTTTTTTTTTTTTCCCTTTTCTCCCCAATTTTCGTGGTATCCAATCGCTAGTAATTACTATCTTGTCTCATCGCTACAACTCCCGTATGGGCTCGGGAGAGACGAAGGTCGAAAGCCATGCGTCCTCCGAAGCACAACCCAACCAAGCCGCACTGCTTCTTAACACAGCGCGCCTCCAACCCGGAAGTCAGCCGCACCAATGTGTCGGAGGAAACACCGTGCACCCGCCCCCCTCGGTTAGCGCGCACTGCGCCCGGCCCGCCACAGGAGTCGCTGGAGCGCGATGAGACAAGGATATCCCTACCGGCCAAACCCTCCCTAACCCGGACGACGCTATGCCAATTGTGCGTCGCCCCACGGACCTCCCGGTCGCGACCGGCTGCGACAGAGCCTGGGCGCGAACCCAGAGACTCTGGTGGCGCAGCTAGCAGTGCTCTAGACCACTGCATCACCCGGGAGGCCCTTGACAGAGTAACTTTGATCGCCAATGACATTGCTGTGAATTGCGAAACAGGCTGTTCATAAATTCCGAGCTTTATCGTGTTCCTCACTTAATTCAGCGCATTTCAGCTGTCGGTATAGGCTATCTCAACGCAGAGCACACTCAGAATGCACAAAGCACACCCCGAGTAGACTATAGCGTTGCTGAATCATACAAACGTTGTAACGGCAGTCAAATGACCAAAGTTGCTACCATTGCTAGATGACCTCCAACGAATGACAGAATATCTCTTATTTGGCTAAATCTAGTTGATGATTATACAGATAGCAGATCAGCTCATGAATAACGGGGAGATGAAAAGAGGAAATTGTTTAAATATCAAGGTATCTTAACAGGGACCAAAAAATATCCATATCTACTCTCATACACATTCTCTACCGAAGCTCTCACGTGCAGCAATACGAGACAGCTCAGAGAAGCAGGAGAAATGTTATGGATGTTATATGTTAAAGGTATGTTGACGTGCATAGGCGAGAGGTGCTTTGATAATGCAGCCTATGGATTATAGAATGAAGTTAGGAATTTTCATGCGAGACAGGAGTCAGGATTGGGACGATAGGAAAATAGCCAATATAAAAGGCTTTACAAAACATTATGGACACCTGCTCTTTCCATGACATTGACTAACCAGGTGAATCCAGTTGAAAGCTATGATCCCTTCTTGATGTCACTTGTTAAATCCATTTCAATCAGTGTAGATGAAGGGTAGGAGACAGGTTATAGAAGGATTTTTAAGCCTTGAGACAATTGAGACATGGATTGTGCATGTGTGCCATTTAGAAGGTGAATGGGCAAGACAAAAGATTTAAGTGCCTTTGAACGGAGCTACCACTTCCTCTTGTCCAGCCAGAGATCAATTAACCAAATATATAGACCGAGATTCATTGAAACAAAATCACATTGATTGATTATCAGACAAATCACGGGCTTTTGGTCGGGAGTAGGACAGGCTGAAGAGCAATATCCACTTGTATAACATGCTAGCAAAATGTTCTCATCAGCTAATATTCAGTATAAGCAAACTAAAATAAAGATGATCGTTAGCACTCGCATTAATTTAGCTAACATTTCCCGGAATAAACAAAAATCGTATATTGATTGATTTATCTAGACGAGTCCCCCACGCTTGTATCAAAACAGCGCAATGGCACTTTCCTGAATCAAAAAGTTGCTGAAATTATAATCTAGGTGAACACACACGACTATTGCTTTAAATTAGTTTAAAGGTTGTATATGGTTTTGGGAGTTTAAATTTAGGCAAGAATTTGATATATGCCTACTTTAATCCAATATTGTCATAATTCAGTTGACCATAACTAAGGTGAGTTTTCCTCTCTCTGCCCTTATTCTTGGCCCATTGGATGTTTCCTCGTCTACCCACTCCACTGCCACCGCGTTGTTCTCAATACCAGTTTAAATCACTATAGTTTCCTGTGTTCTACAAATCTGGCTTTTTTTCGGGTTGGGGCTCATTTAATTTCTGTGATGTCAGATGAGGCCTGGGCTCGGACTTCAGCTCACCGGGCTAGGTCGGACTGGGATCGAATTTTCAGTTCTGATGAGTCTCGTGTGCAGTCCGGCAGTGTCAATTGTGCGTGTGCTTTGAATTTATGGCGACTTTGTGTGAAGTAAATACACTAAACTAAAGGCTTCCATGCGACAACCCGTTTGGGTAATGTGCTATTTAATTTTTTTTCCAATCTGCTGCTAAGCATGTTGTATATTTTGTGGAATTGCATTAGTGCTACATTGTGTTAAAAAACAAACTGTTCTGGGGAATGTGAAGAGCGGTCTCTCTACAGTCCGTTGTTAATCCCTTGCTACCATTATGCTAGTTTTCCGTTAGCTAGTTTCCACTAGCATCTAACAGCAGGAGAAACAAAAAAACAGTGTTTGCGAATTGGGCACAGAGCTATGCTCTGCCCCTACCAGATCTGCGAGAAGGTTCTAGCAAGTGTACCCCTCTGTCGTTTGACTGTTGATGGATGTGGATGTCCGGTGCAGGTCCCAGGCTCCCAATGACTGTCATGATTTACAAGTTCATTCCAATTTGCTCTTTAGTGCCATCTGTTCAGTATCTGATGGAGCAGACCCAGAAGATCTGGGCGTTCATTTCAACACCCCAGGATGGTCCATTTACTCTGTTCTGGGACAAAATTCTGCAATCCCCCCCTCCCCAATGGCAAGCAATGTAATATCTGTCAATGCAAACCAAGCACTGGGCGGCAGACCGAACGCCCGGAGCTGCTAATGGCAGAGCAGAAGGTAACTGAACAGCTTGTTTTGAACAATACATTTCTGAAACAGTAAAATGTACTCAAATTGACCACATTTTTATGGACATTGTAAACATAATCCTTAAATTCTATTATATGTATTTTGTTGATTTTTTAAATTTTAAATCACAAGTAGGGCACCGCCCTTGATGCCCTCATGGACGGGCCACCACTGACACAGAGGTTCATGTGAGAACATGACTCACTGACTACTGCCATTGAAACTGAAAGCTAGAGGGGAGGGCCAGACAGTCATGGTCAACAGACTCTCACCATGGACACCGTGGACTCACTGATATGAGTGATAACACAGCACCACTCACTGGCCAAGGCCAGCAAAAACAAGCTTAAAGCAGAATAGAAACCAATAGTAATTCACTCTAGTTTCCTTTGTATATATATATATATATATATGTGAGACTACATCACAACTGCATCACACCTGCCCAGACCCACATGCTCACACCCCAAACTCCAGCTCCTGCATCACTCTCTGCCACACGGCCTCAAACTGCACCATTTTGTTTCTCTCCGTCGCCCACGCACCCTCAATATTTAGATAATAAAGCACTTGCACATCCACACTGGCTTCCATTGTGCAAGATTGAAAAATCTCCACACCTCCCTAATGTGTTTAGGGATATAAGAGGAGAGGCATGGAGTATGCCACTGTTTTGTCCTTAAACAATCCCAAAAAGCACACTCACACACACATCATATTGATGCTACGCTGCTGCTCAAAGAGAATCGAACATACCACTACCACAGAACTAGTACACTCTGTTGATTAAATACAGAGTCGGAGTGATTTAGTCCTGCAGTGCCTTTTCTTCAGAGACTTTTAATCACTGCAGACGTCACTTATTAAAGTATTGATGTTTAGATACAGGAGGCCTTTGAGTTATTTGTTGTTTTTGGCTCCTGGGGATTTGAGACTCGGCTCAGATTGTTTTCCGAAAGTACTTTTACTGTGATTCTATAGACACTGCGCACGCACGCACGCACGCACGCACGCACGCACGCACGCACGCACACACACACACACACACACACACACACACACACACACACACACACACACACACACACACACAGTATGGGGCTTGAGAATGTACCATCTCAGGTCAATGCCTTTTCCTTCCCCTCATCTTCTCTACTTTACCGCATTTTCACAAATCAAAGTTCTGATAAAGGGAACATTTTGCGTTACATTTTCAAAAGTTAATTGTTGCTCCAGGCGTCGAGATTAAACATCGCAGTGATGTGAAAAAGTTGGACTCTGATGAACAAAGTGTTTCTCCTCCAATTCGTTACTCTGGCAGATGAGCCGATTATAGTGGATGTAAATATTAAAGATGCTATGGCAGATTACCCTGCTGCTGCTGGATCTAGATCTGGGTTGCTGCTGGATCTTTTTAAACTGTCAATCAATGGCTTCAGTACACAGAAAGGAGCACAAAGGAAACAATTCAACTATTTGGGTAGTTTAAATTGGTGGGAAAGTTTATGTCTGTCTGTGGTGTAGTCTGGGAGGATACCATTTGGTTGTTCTGTAGATTTGGATGCTGTGTGTGTGTGTGTGTGTGTGTGTGTGTGTGTGTGTGTGTGTGTGTGTGTGTGTGTGTGTGTGTGTGTGTGTGTGTGTGTGTGTGTGTGTGTGTGTGTGTGTGTACGGATGTCAGAAGATTATGCAGTGTGATCCACGTGTGTTCAGACGTGAGTCGCCATTCAATATGTGTTTCTGTAATTCCAGCACACTGGTGATCTTTATGTCTCACATACTAAATAAATCTGTCCATTAAATTGACATTTCAGTTTCCATAGACCTTCATCAGGTTTTGTCTGTCTGTGTTTTCCAGGCGGAGGGAGAGGACAGCCTGAAGAGGATGCAGCTGATGGAACTGGCCATCCTCAACGGCACCTACCGAGACGCCAACATCAAGTCACGTAAGGATGACATCACCGCTCCCCCTCCCAGTCCCTGGGGGGGGGGGCAGGCTCTGACTGACACAGTAGAACAGCCCTTTGTGTGTCCGGGAGCTCATGGGTGTAATTCAAGCTGCTCCTTTTCTCTCACAACAAGTGAAGAGTGCTGTGTGGTGCCATGCACAGTGGCTGAACTGAACAGAGGGTGCTTTTGGCTTGCCATGTTCAGTATTCACCTCAGTGCATTTTCCTATTGGGTGGCACTCGGTCGAGTCGAGTTCTTTGAAGGGGGACGAGGGGAGGTCTGGCTATGACTGGGCGTCCATTTTGTGTCGCTGAGGGAGATGCGTGCGTCATTCCAATCACATGGTGTTTGTCCTAAACAAATCCCTGCCAGCACTGCTGTGCCAGATTCTAACTCAATACTGGAGATGAATGGAGGCAAGCCTTGAATACCTCTCTCACATAGTGCTAAATGCTGTGTAGCGGAAGCTAAGGCCAGTGTGTCCAACAGTTTACTTATGTAGCTTGTTCTCCTATTCCTGACTTATCTGATATGCTTTGAGTGTCCTATGATATGTGTGATAGATGCTAACTTCTGTTTTGTCTCCTTTTTCTCCCTCCTCTCTTCCCCTCTCTGTCTCTCCACACATCCCTCTCTTCTCCTCATCCTGCTGTGCTTCCCCGCTCACTCCAGCTGCCCTTGCCTTCTCTTTTGCAGCGAACGCCCAGGCGCCCCGCATCATCACCGGCCCCGCCCCTATGCCCCAGAATTCCCTGCGCACACCCACCCCGGCCGGCCCCACCCTAATGCCCCTGATCCGACAGATCCAGACCTGCATGCCCAATGGCTCGCCCCACCCGGGCGTCATGACCCAGGGTCCCGAGGCGGGCCTCATATACGCGTCGCCCTACGATTACCCCTACACGCTGGCCCCTGCCACCTCTATCCTTGAGTACCCCATCGACTCCAGCGGGGTGTTAGGTAAGAATGCGTGCCCCTGCGATTGCCCCGCAGCCCCCCACCAACACTACCACCCCCACGGCCAGTGGAATCCCGCCCCCACGCTGATCCTGCGCCACACCTCCTAAATAACCCCCCCCCCCCCCCCAGTCAGCAACAGAAAAAAACATTCCAGCTCTTTACTGCATCTTTCTTTTCACTGTCACGAGACACTTCTCTCATCTAAAAAGCCCTTTAGGTAATGTGTGCATAAATAAATAGGCTGTTAAGTGCTCCACTGGCTCGATGTGAATTATAAGAGGGAGCTGTTTTATTTGGGAAAAGGTCCTTACCCTCCTCTCTCCCGGTCCCCGTATACACACGCGGCCTTATAGCTTTGAAAAAGCCACTTTAGAAAATCAGATTAGAAATATCATATTACTCACACAACGTGACTCCATTACGAATGCTCCCAAAGGCACAGTGTAAACCTGAACTGCTATCAATGCATCAAAATGCCAACAGCAGCTTGTCCAATTGGGTGGAGCACATTGTAAATAGTCCGTCTGTATCGTGTCAGCCAGTAGCAACCAGTTTTCTGCCCAGTGCAGTGGACCAAGCCTCCAACTGTGTGTCTGGGTGAAGGGAGAAGGGGTGTTACTGTGAGGAGAGGGCCGGGGGGGAGGTCGAGGAGCGGCGGAGCCCAGCGAAGATTTCACCCTGTCTCTCTCTCTTGTGTAACCAATACAGCGTCCTCAAAGGCCGAAGAGCTGCCCCTCTACCTGGGGTTTCAGACCTGTCACTTTCCCATCACTGTGCAGCGAGGAGAGCCCTCCAACCGGCCTCCCTTTTAAAGAAACACCCCCTTCCCTCCCTCCTTCCCTCCATCCCCTCACACAACACACACACACCTCCTCCTTCCCCCCCTCTCCCTCCCCGCCACCACACGTTGGACTGGTCGAGGATTGGCCCTCTCTGAACAACCACAAGCCACATGGGGAAGCCTCAGCCCTTCCTCTTTTAACGTCTGTTCAAAGTGGCGTGTGTGTTACTGATCAACCCTTTTTGATTTCCTGTCCTGATGATGATGATGATATATCTGTGTATGATGATGAGGGAGAATAAGCACTGAGCCCCACACTGCTGGAGACCCCCCTTGGGGGGGGGGGTCCCCCGTCACCCTGTGTGGCTCTGGGGCATCGGGAGGGGTAACATGAGGTGAGGGGTCAGCGGAGGTCGGGACAGAGGGGTTACGGAGCCAAGGGAGTGGTGGGGTGTGTTGGTGACGAGGCATCTACTGTAGGCTTGACAGGCTTTATTCACAAAGGGATTTTAGGACTTTCTGTCCCCACACTGACAGTCTTTACTTCACTCTTATCATAATATTCACCAAATTATTCTTTCAGCTCAAGTGTAGCCACTCGAAACAACAGTCAGTGAGTGAACAACATGGCCCTTTTGTATAGAGCTTTTTTGTATCGACTCAAAAGGAATGTCCTAAAATGGCTTTGGGAATAGGGCCTGGTGTGAGATGCTTCTCAAAGGACCGCCAGACACTCCTGGCACTAATTCCCGGTTCCCTTCCTTTATTCTATAGGTGTGGCTTTCCCCACGAAAGGCTAAAAGAATTTCAAGGATCCTTACTGAGCCCCTCATTCGATCTAAGTGTTAACACACAGACGCTTTTGTTTCACAGCGGCCTTTTAGTATATCGAACCATGAGTCAGGCCTATAGCAGTCAGATAGACAGACAGACCCCCTCACTACTGATGTTTACACTGGCCAAACCTCCCCAAAGAGGCACAGCTCTTTATACCATGCATTATGTGTGTGTGGTGGTATGTGCATCCTGTACACACACATCCACACATGTATATGTTGTTTCACTGACTGCTATGTCTGGGCTTGTTGAATCTATACAAATACTGTCTCGCTTTACTAATCACTTAATTCATTGCCTTTTTTCATTTTTTTTTAATAAGAGATGTTACTTTTTTTATTACTGCAAATGTGCCTAAAAGCTTTCGTCTCTGGGCTTTAACCAGAGAGTGAGTGATCAGTATTATATTTCAAACGAATAACTAGAGAGATGCACTTCCTGATGCTCAACCTGAGATTATGTGACTAGTAAAGCTCCCCTCTGTGTGTGTGTGTGTGTGTGTGTGTGTGTGTGTGTGTGTGTGTGTGTGTGTGTGTGTGTGTGTGTGTGTGTGTGTGTGTGTGTGTGTGTGTGTGTGTGTGTGTGTGTGTGTGTGTGTGTGTGTGTGTGTGTGTGTGTGTGTGTGTGTGTGTGTGTGAATGCATAAATGCCTAATGTCTGTGAATCTGTAGCAAGGACTCGAGTAAGCAATGGATCCTTACAGTCAATGCTACTCCATTGTCATGGATGTTACTAAGTCCAATATTTCTCCTTGTTGCAACAAAATATATGAGTATAATTTGTGCCTTAACATGTATTTCTAATGATTTTTCCTAATTTTGTTAGATGTTTGGTCATATATAAGCCTTTATGAAATGATGAATTGAATTGATGGAAATGGTGAAGGATGAAATGACCTAATCCTTGTTTTGGTCATGTTGTTGCAATCCGAGCAGGTGCAGTGACTACTAAAGTTCGAAGGCACGAACTGCGGGTCCATCCTTACCAAAGGATAGTGACCGCAGACAGAGGTTAGTTTAGCTCCTACGCTTTTGTGTTTTATTGCTAATGCCTGCTCACTGTTGGTCCTGATCTGTTTTGCAATATGTACAAATTGTTAAGCTAGTCGTCCCAGTTTGTGATGTGATGCAACATTCTGCACCCCCTTCCTAGTCTTGGCCTCTGAGAACGTTTATTTAGGTGATTCTGAGGAATAGTGACCACAACACAGTAGGATAATGATGCTTTTGCAATCTAGGTAGAGACACAAACACGCATACCTGCATTTATAAAACAAACTCCTCCACTCCATTATTTCGATGACTTTATGAATCTGACATGATGTTGATGACAAATAATGGACTTCTAAAAGAAAGAAGATATAATTATCTGTGTTTTAGTTTGCCCCTCTGTGGAACGAGAAGGTTGCAATGTTATGCACTTAAGTCTTCAACTCCTTATTAAGTGGATAATGTTACATTATAATTGATCAAGTATGTCCATTTTGTATTTATTTGTTTGCGGAAATTACTTTTTGGAGAATCTGACCCATTTTATTGTCAAAGACAACACAAAAGTAGTGGGTGTAGACCTGTCATGTCCTATTTGTTTTTTTCACTGTCTAATTGGACTGCAGTAGCTTCCCATTTTCACTACAGTAATTTAGAAACAAAATTAAAATGTTTATTTAGTGTCAAAAGTCTCAACAACGGCCTTATGAGTAGAGAGGAGTGGACTCGTGGTGGGCTTTAGACTGGAAATAGCTTATTCTGCAGATAGGTAAACAAACACAACTGCCAAACCCTTTACTCTCTGAAGTCTACCCATTTCCTGCCCTCTTTATTTAAGTCCATGCTTTTACTACCCTCACTGAATGTTGAGAATAACTGAGGAAGTTATTTGAGAAGAAACCATGTGTGAAGTTACACAGGCAACTAGGATCTGCAGTCTACAGTGTCTTCTCTTGTTCATCCTTAGACCTCAGTGCTTCATACAACACGTGTGCCTCGTACATACACACACTGTGTATCATCACATTTACATTTCATTACAGATAATTACTCGTGACCTAATCAAGGAAACGGTTGCAATGTGCCAGGAGATTTGACGCCAATGCCAATTGATAACAGCCGTGTATTTATCAATAAGGCTACATTTTAGTACATACATTGAAATAGAACAATCCAGTGAAATTAAATGAAAGTTCAATACCCAAATTAATGAATCACCTTTTTTTGCTGCTAAATGATATGGAACAATTAAAGAGAGAGTTCACCCAAATGACAAAATAACATATTCGTTTCTTTACCCTGTCAGCAGTCGGACAAGGTATGACACAGCAACACATGTTTTGGTTTAGTTTCCCTGACACTGTTTCCACAGTAATCCATTTTGTAATTTGGGTGAATTATCCCTTTAACGTATAGCACTGTATGTTCATCGTGTACAGTCACAGCGTCGCACTTTATACGTTGTTGGACATTGCTTGAATCCTTATACTCTTGAAAAGAAAACATATTTATGCCTATCATCAACATGATCCATCACAGTAATGAGTCAGTGATATTCTTTACAAAAAAAGTTCAGAGACACACAGTATATTATACAAACTGTATCTAAGGATATTCAGATTTCACTGTAGAGCAGACTGTGAATTGCCTCTGAAAACATTACAGACCGAATCTGCCCTAAAACAAATGAGTAATGTAAAAAATAACTGTAACATGGAGTTACTTAAGAAGTGCATATTATTACTAAAAGGTCAAACCTTAATCAACAGTTAAAAATATGATAATGGTAACGGATAGGTAACACTGACATAATTAATGAGAAACCAACATCAGATTAAATTGCACAAAGGCCTGTATTTAATCTACCTCTTCATAGGTTTGGCCCCGTACTCTGATTAACAGTTTTACAACATTAAGAGTTTGGTCAACACTTTATCCAAACGTTAAGGTAATACAATATAATATGATTGACATTTGATTCAGTGCGGTTCGGATGGTGAACCATGAGGCAGGTGGATTGAGTGCAGGCCAACCAGTCAAACCTGTGTGTTTAGAGGCAGGCTGTCTCTGATGGAGGCAGGGGAGGAGGCAGATGTAAAATGGCATCTGAAATGTGGGTTTCTTTATCAGCTCATGTTGGCAAAGATGTTGAACAGTCTCAGTATAGTATCAAATAAGTGCATAAATTTGGGTCTAGAGATTTATACAGTATATTCTGATTTAGATCTTCCTCTGGACATTTTACAGTGCATTTGAAAGCGTTTACAACAGCTCTCACGTTTTCTCAAACTCTTAGTACAGTAAGATGTACAGTCTCTTGTCAATCTGGTGAAGAAGCCACACCTTTCTTCATTTTGCTTCGTTTGAAAAGAGTGACTACGCCACAGAACTTATTTTGCACTGAATGATTTTAAAAAGTCAAACGCATTTTTCATCTCTTCTGGTCCAGTCAGAAGGGCAGACATGTTTAAAAAGTGAAAACTACGACAAACCTCAGACGATGAAATGAGTAAAGTAATACATGTATGATCTAAGCTGAAGAAGTCTTAAACGGACCACTGTGGAGTGGACAGAGAATTCTAGGGTCCACTTGATGGATGAGAAATTGCCAGAGTATGAATGCATTTATTGAGAAGAAAAATCACCTTGAGACATTTTTTTTATGTTTTACTGTAAGCTTCTTTTTATTTGTTGTTGTTGCAAAGAAAATAGTATATACTTGTGGCTTCTTGAAATATATATATAAATATATATATTAAAAATATAAAGCAGGAATGTATATGAAATGTCAGATTTTACTTGTATTTTGCAAAGAAATAGCAAGGATTATTCTAGAGGGCTATTTGTAGGAAAGACACATAGCAGCTTTATAGAACCACTTTAGAAAATGTCCTATATTTTTGAATATATTTTAGGGCTTTATACAAAAGACAGGACCTTTTCAGTGTTTATATGCAAGTGCATTTTATATTATGTGTCCTGTGAATTGTCTATTGTCTCCTAAGCTGAGGGTACCGGCTGAAGTGACAGCTTTAGCATGCTCACAGCTTAAACTTCCATGGCTAGTGTGCTATTCTAGAAAATACCATGTAGTGTTGCTTTGTATCATTAAGGCAAAGATTTTCATGTTTGTTGTAAATAGAAAACATACTTTAAAAAGGCAATAAAAAATTATATTGAGTAAAAAAAACTATACACACTGTTTTGGCCCTAAATTATTTTGTCCACAATGATGTGGTCTTCTTGAATTTCTCATTGTATCCTCTCTAAATTCATTTATTCTATAACAATAAGACTTATTAATATTCATTTCCATCACTACTAGCCGCTTGACTCTTGACCCTCTGAAGGGCTCTAATGACTATTAACAGTCAGTTAACAATAACTTTACTGACTGTTGTCCAAGACTATTCCTTCCTCCATCTCATTTTGATCTTTCCCTCTGCCTTGATTTACTGTCTATTCACTTGACTGCTACTAACAATTAGACATACTGTTATTGTCTTATTTAAATTTCCTCCTTTTTAACATTTGAGCTATGGGGGGGTGGGGCTGTCGTTCATATTATGTAAAATCATGCTTTCGTGATTTTATGACACTGTATTAAAATAGATGAAGAGTTATTCCTGAATTATTGGATTCAATCAACCCACCATATGAATTGTCCTGTATCTATACTAACAAAAGAATGCATTCCTTTTCTTTCTCCTCTGTTTTTACACAACGTTCTCGCTCCAGCGCTCTGGCTTTGGTCAAAGGTGTTGTGAAAGATATGGAAACACGTGTAAGTTGGTCAGTCCCAGTTATGGAGAAATCCTATGGTGGGTTGAATGGATGCAAGGTATAGCTCTGATTGGTTAAGTCATATTGTCATCCTGCTGTCACTAGCCGAGACTAATCTCCTCTCAATCTTTGTTCTTTCCTTTCCTTTTTGTTTCTCTCCTTTATTATTTTTCTCTCCTTTCTGTTTGTTTGTTTCCTAACCCTCCCCCCCCCAGCCGCCACTGGCAACTAACCCCTGACCTTCTGACCTCTGAACTCTTCACACATGATGACCTGGCCATTGCCTGCCCGCAGATCAGTTCTCCGGTAGAAAGAAAGAACACATAAAGCAGCCTTGGCTTGTTACAGTCAGTCATGGCACAGCTTCTCATCAGCCGAATAATGGACACACTATAATGGCTTGGCGGGCCACTCCTGACTGCCCTGCCTGCTTAATAGGGGGACTGACCCTGGCTCTAGACCTGCACTGAATCATTGTTAAGCAATAAGGTCTGAAATGCCCCCTCTGAGCATCACTGAACGAGTCCCCAGCCAGGCAACTTCCAAACACACCACACCATACTCTAAAACACCCTGGTAACGGCTGGTCGCCTCATCCGGACTGAAGATGAAGAAGGCGGCCCCTCCCACCCCACCGACCGCCCAAACCCACCGTATGCATGTCGCCCAGGTGACTTTCCCACTGTCATGGTAACGGAGCTGGCTCTGAATGTATAGCAGCGCGGTGAGGCCTTCCGAGCAGAGTGCATGCACCTCTGTCTCTCTCTCTCTCTCTCTCTCTCTCTCCCGCTCTCTCTCCACCCATCTATCCTTGCCAACTGATTACCCCTCTCCCTTCACTGACTCTATGAAATCCTGGTTCTGTTATGAAATGGAAATTGAGGGGGGTTCATTTTAGCAGGACTTGAAGAGAGACTAGGGGTCAAACAAAGAGTATCAAGCATATAGAAGGTGAAGTACCTGTCCCGTTACCTGGCATTGTTGTTGTTTTTCTACCATGAAGGAAGATCTTGCAGTCAACTGTTTTTTTTAGGATGTAAAAGCCATGCTTGCCTATCTGCTGTACAAATGTATTGAAATTGTAGATACATGTGTAAAAATGGGGGAGAGAACACCTATGTAAAGAAAATAGACACTTTTATTATACATGGGTGCTCATGGCAAAGAGAAATATCTATTTTTCAAAAACATAGTCTTTTATATCTTCAAGTATTGTAAAGAGAAATTAAAAATTAAACCCTTTATGTCATGAAAACAATCATGTTTTCTTTCTGTGGATGGAGAGGTGAAGACCAAAACAACCTTTCATTTGATTTCGGGGTTGAGCATTTAACTGAAGTGGAAAAACAACAAAGTGCCTTATTATGGTTTCTGATATCTGAATGTGTTATCATCAGCCTTTAAGCTGCAGGCCAGGTCAGTACACACAGTCTGTCAGCCACAGAGATGCCCTTAGACGGAGTCAGTCACCTCAGCCTTGTTGTTACACTAGTCAGACACAGTAGGTCTCCTTCCACCATCATTTAAGTGTGACTCTAGGTAGATACACAAGTCCTTTTTGGTGGTTCCATAGAGTAGTAATATCAGTGGTATATCAGTAATATACCAATAGTGTCAGAGTCTAGGGCATTAGACCCTTTGGTACAATGTCCTATCAATGTCCTAAAGCAGGGATCATCAACTAGATTCAGCCACGGGACAATTTATTTTTAAGTGGATGGTCAGGGGGCTGGAACATAACTACAAATAATTTGTAGACTGCAAATTTACCGCAAGAAGCCCAAACAGAAATCATATTTGACTAAAACATAATAATTTCAAACATAGCTCACATTTATATATGATCACAAATATCACTCTATTATTCGTGGTAATACTTTGGAAGAGATGTCCAAAATTAAAATCACTTGGAGCTGATTTGCATGTGTTTTTACAGTCTTGGGGGGCCAATTAAAATCCCCTGTGGGCCAAATTCAGCCCGCGGCCCCGCCAGTTGGGTAACCCTGTCCTAAAGGGACAAATATATGATATAAGAAATCTGTAACATGTCCAGTTCGTATCTGAACTGAGAAAATGATTGGCCTTATAGTATTTCACCGTGACGCCCCTGAGACTCCGGTTGTCGTTGTCTGTTGAGGATGGCCTCAAGAGTTCCCCAATTATTATTTCCAGTAGTATGCTACTCATGCCAGTTCCTAGGTTTTACACACAAGGACATCTTGATATGCATCGTTTTTACTGTTAGTAGTGTTAGAAGTGTCATTCTGGACTGCCTTAAGTAGTTGTCATTGGCATAGACAACCCACTACCCGTGGAGCTGACTTCCCACATCCCTCTACCATGATGTATCTCTCTACCATTAGATGAGGACGTGTCTGTTTCTGCCCTCCTGATTTACTTCCTATAAAGGAGTATTGGGTCTGTAGTCTTACTGCTGACTCGACACGTGCTGTGTTAGTTGGAGGTGAAGGGTTTATGTGATTGTGGTAGCTAGTGATTGACTGTAAAGCCTGTGTGTACTTCCTGGTCTCCACCAAAAGATTGCTCCACATCCCCCTCTTTATTTACTATGCAACAGAATGGCCTCTGGTGGTGTATGAAGAGTTTCTGTGTCTCAGATTGTCTTCATGTGTGCCATTTCTTTTCAGTTTCAGTATTTATGTTTACGAAATGATTCTGTAGTGCAATTGCATATTATTATAATCAGTTATAAATGATGAATACATATGGATTCTCAATCATTATTATGATTATGATACGTGTTATTATCATTGTTATCAGAAGTCATTATTATATAAGATAATGGATTGACTTTGAAGCGAGGCGAATATGAATATTTTACATATAATTGTATTGGTGATAAAAGAATGGTAGCAAACAAATGGTTTCCTTGGTTGTGAGTGAAGATACATCAGAACCAATAAAGAATGGCATCCCATCCCTTAGTAATGTTACTGTTATGCTATTATCAGAGATGTTTTACTTGTGCCATTTTGACAGCATTATTCTTGACTTGGTGTTTTTTTTCTGAGTGTGCAAATCAAGCGTGTTGTACTGTAGGACCCCATGCTGTCAAGCAACTGATCCTGTTAGCATTTCCTCCATGGATGGTGTGCGACCATACCCAAATGATTTCCTATGAGAAAACAATATGTGTATTTGCAGCCATTGTTACAAGTTTATAATGTATTTTTCTATCTTATTTTATATGTGTGTAAGGGAAAAAAATGTTAAATGACTTACATAAACGACAAAAGCAGCTACGTTATTTGTTTGATTTGAGATTCTTTGTAGTTTATTAAATCAGTTTTTTCCTAATCCTGGTCCTGGGGAACCAAAGAGGTGCACACCTGATTCCTCTAACGATCAACTCATCATAAAACCTTTGATTAGTGGAATCAGGTATCTAGTGCTAGGGCAAAAACAAATATGTGCACAACTTTGGGCCCCCAGGACCAGGATTAAGAAACACTGCATTAAATTGACTCCTTGACAAAGTCTTATCTCTATTACTGATTCAGATCATTTAACTTTTTCCTTTCGTCCCGTGTTTTGTTGTGACGTGTTAGAGTTAGCCAGTATTATTTAATAAATGACTCCAAACAGACGTATTAATGAAAATGATCTGTTTTATTACCATTCTGAGGGCACTGCATCATTTTAGAAAGAGAGGCTGTAGGAGTTATTATATACTGGGTGGTTCGAGCACTGAGTGCTGATTGGCTGACAGCTGTGGTATACCACGGGTATGACAAAACATTTATTTTTACTGCTCTAATTACGCTGGTAACCAGTTTATAATAGCAATAAGGCACCTCAGAGGTTTGTGGTATATGGCCAGTATACCACGGCTAAGGACTGTGTCCAGGCACTATGTGTTGCGTCGTGCTTAAGAACAGCCCTTAGCCGTGGTATATTGGCCATATACCACACCTCCTCTGGTCATTGCTTAATTATCATGCATCTGTATAATGTAGTGGTAGTTTGCAGCTATGAAGTGTTAGATGACACATGAACCATATCTATGAAGGAATATAGCCTCTTAGACCATTGGGCCATTTGATTCAATCAAACAAGCATGTTGTTCTCTTAATAGTAACTTATGCAACATCCCTCAATTTCAGAGTATTTGAAATAGTTTTGAAAAATCATGTTATGACTTCTCATTAACTTATTTTCTTTGGCCAAAGTATTAATCTGTGTTTCATTTCAAACCCACCATAAAATACCCAAGTTTAAAGTAAATATGAGATGCTAAGCTCAATGTTTTTCAGGGTGGCTTTGTTGACTTCACTTTGCTACTCCCCTCTACATCCAGGGTAAAAACTCAAAACGATTTTCAATAGTTTGTTATGGATACTCTGAAGTTTCATGGAGGAGTCGTATCGAATCCTAGAAAATGGGGACATCCCAGAAGAAGGAAGCTCTATCTCATTGGCCTAGAAAGTTTATGGAAATGGAGGAAAATGCAAGCGGTGGGTGTGGCACAATTTTGGTAGGTCAACGGTCATAAACAAATTTAACTTCAGGATATATTACTGGAAGAACTACTACGTAGTGTAGAACCACATTTTATATTCAACACTGGCTTAACCAGAATAACAATGAGAAAGGAGCCTAGTGAGTTGACAAAATGGTGACTTGAGCAATAATGCACGGGGGGGTGTGGTATATAGCCAATATACCACGGCTACGGGTTGTTCTTAGCACGACGCATCGCAGAGTGCCTGGACACAGCTCTTAGCCGTGGTATATTGGCTATATACAATCAACCCCCGAGGTGCCTTATTGCTATTATAAACTGGTTACCAATGTAATTACAGCAGTAAAAATAAATGTTTTGCCATACCCGTATTATACGGTCTGATACCTACAGCATAAGACCTACAGCATCCGATGTCACAGGAAGGCCAAAAAGATCATCAAGGACAACAACCACCCGAGGCACTGCCTGTTTACCCCGCTACCATCCAGAAGGCGAGGTCAGTACAGGTGCATCAAAGCTGGGACCGAGAGACTGAAAAATAGCTTCTATCTCAAGGCCATCAGACTGTTAAACAGCCATCACTAACACAGTGAGGCTGCTGCCTACATACAGACTTGAAATCATTGGCCACTTTAATAAATGGATCACTAGCCACTTTAATAATGTTTACATATCTTGCATTACTCATCTCATGTATATACTGTATTTTATACCATCTATTGCATCTTGCCTATGCCGCTCAGTCATTGCTCATCCATATTTTTGTATGTATATATTATTCCATTCCTTTACTTAGATATGTGTGAAGGTAGTTGTTGTGGAATTGTTAGATTGCTTGTTAGATATTTACTGCACTGTCGGAGCTAGAAGCACAAGCATTTCGCTACACTCGCAATAAAATCTGCTAACCATGTGTGTGACCAATAAAATTAGATTTGAGTTGATGTCATATGCCATGGCTGTCAGCCAATCAGTATTCAAAGCTCGAACCACCCAGTTTATAATGTATCTTATACAATGAAGGACACCACAAAATGGGCTTCGAATAGGTGGTAAAATTATCTCCGATCCCCGATGTAGAAGCGGACAGGAACACAGTGTGGTACAGATGTGAGGTGGAGTGCAAATCAATACCCTCCTTCACACTATCTGACATTGGAAGGCATGGAGGATATGTAATTGGGAATTGTGTGATTACTATCTGCTGTCATCTTTAAGTCAATGGAGCTTCCTCAGATGCTCAAATGTCTCTCTACTCAAAAACACACAACAACACCTCTGCTCTAGCAGCCTGCTGTTATGAGTTAAGTTATTGTTATACCGGTTACGCCTGTTAACATTTTCCATATACAACTACTTCTTAGCATGGCAACTAGTCTACAAGTCTCCCTCCATCACAAACACACACATACTTTGTCCATATCCATACCCGCACATTGCAACCCTCACCCTTTCTGGGTTCTCATTCCTTGTTTCACTACTCATTCTCTTTTTCCCCGGTCCTCATCCTCCAATCCGGAGCTTTCCAGGGGAATTGCCATGTCTATCACAGGGTTTAAATTGCCTGGGCTGCAGTGGGCCTCTGCTCTGTGTTGATAAGATGTGCTGGGGTTCCTGGCGGCTATTTTGGGGAAGAAATCGCATCTTGTGTTGCCACCGGGTGTTGAGCCATGAAAGTGTTTGTGTAGAAGAAGTAAAAAGCTTGGCACCCAGATCTCTGATTGAGTTGTGGGATTCTGTCTCTCTCTCTCGCTCTCTCTCTCTCTCTCTCTCTCTCTCTCATTATGGAGTGTTAAAGTACATGTGAGGCTCTCTGGGCATCACATTTTAACTGCTGAGGAGGAGAAATGAGAAGTAAAATGTTGAAGTTCACCCTGCCATAGATCAACAGCAGCTATAACAGCAACACAGCCATGCCATGGGTTAGACGAGGAGAAGAGGAAGAGGAGGAGAGGAGGGTTAGAGCAGAATACTGGCGTCTCCGCTGTGCAGATTGATCTGTAAATTGCTTCAGCCACTCCCAGCAGAAACCTACATGTCTTGCAGAAACCATGCAGTGATCATAGTGTACTTTGTGCTCAACGTGATTGAAATCTAAAGTCTATGTTCCCATGTTAGTGGAGACTGCATTGACGGTAAGCGCTGCATATGTCGGCTCAATCGGAAATGACCTTTACGTTTCTGACGTGGAATCTGTAACGCTTCAGCGATACAGATTGAATAGAATCTTTTGTCTTTCCCTGCCATTTGTTTTATTCAACAGAACAGTACCAGACTCTGGCTGTGATACATCCAATATTCTGCCCCAGAGTGGGGATCAATCAGATCAGACAGAAGTACTCATCCCACTGCTGCTCTGAACCTGCATATGAGAGAGAGAGAGAGAGAGAGAGAGAGTGGTTGAAATAATATTCCCCGAATCAAAATCTGCAGACCACCGCCTCCCATCCCCAACTTGGAAAATGCCCCCCCAAACTCCCCCCCCTGTCCTACTCCTAATGTAACATAATAGAGTGTGTGTGTGTGGGGGTCTAATAAGTAGGTAAATGTCCTTAAGGGAGGGTAGGGACGGGTAGGCAGCACAGCACTGGCAGTGAGGATGAAAGCAGAGCTTGCAGGGACTGGGTAAAGAGTCCTGGGAGGATGTTCAGTCGCCACACAGGATCACCTTAGTATGTCCCAGAGCACTTTTGACCTTCATGTTGAGCTGGCTGGGATCTTGGTCAGCTTCTGCTGGCGGTTGGGAAGACTGAAAAGTGATGCATTGCGGCACCTTACTGGCGTCAGTCACGTCAATACCATAGTACCATTAAAAACTCTTAGCTCTGTTAGTGTCTTTTAAATGTGTCCCCTGGCTGCTCTTAGAAAACGTTATTAAAACATGTTATAATGCGGCGGTCTTTTTAATATGTTCTGTATTCAGTTCACTTCAGTATTTTATAATGGTTTAATTTCCATCTGTTTGAAAATACCCTTCTCACTTCGTGTTCTCCAACCAAAGCAAATGAAACGCATTTGATTGAGAAGGAAAGCAACTCCATGGAACACTGTTATCGACATGTGTAGTGTGTGCCGGGCAGAGCTCCCCTTCTCCGTATTTAGCCGAACCCTTGATTTGAACGTGGCTGCGGGGAGATGTTGTAGCCTAAACATCACATACGAGAGAATGAGCTCCACTTGATTGTGAGAGTGAGTAATTAGCTTGTTGCTTATCTAATCGTTTTGCCCTTTGTTTGGCACTTGTTGGTTTTCACCTCATTAAAATCAGCCTTATCAGGGATTGGCACAATGCACCACCACCTACTGAGCTGTGTGACCATGTTAACAGGGTAATATGTTGTTTGTTCTTCCTGCCTGTAAGGGCATTTAGATCTTTATTCAGTCTGTATCGCTGCAGCGATAGATTGCGTGATAGAAATGTAAAGGTCATTTCAGATTGAGAGGACATACGCAGCGTTTACCGCTACTGCAGTATCCGCTAACGCGGGAACATTTTTATCACGCTGTACCGCTGATTGAATAGAGCCCTTAGTCGGAGGTGGGTGATCAACCAGATTAATGGGGAAACGGGCATTTTGCATTACTGGAATCACACCATGCAGGGCCTTCGGTATGTGGGGAAACTAGTGGAAGAGGATGACATGGAACAACAAAGGATGGAAGAAGATCAGATACTGAGAAAAACATACAAATGAATGGAAATGTAAGAACATTATTGATGTCAGGTCTTTACTGCACCAACCAATAAATGATGGAAAAACGGTCATTTTCATTTCTCTCGACAGGCATGTGGTAACAAGTAGCATTCATTATTCAATGAGGGAAGTGAATGAATAGGTCCTTAATCTCCAAACCAAGAGTGAGCACAGGCTGGATCCAACTTAAAACTCCTTTGTTCAAGAAAAAGGCCCATAAATCAGTGCTTACAAATTTGTTTTCTAAGGTGTCCAAATTCCTACTGATCCGCTCTCTCTCTCACCCTCTCCTCTATCTCATGTCCTCCACACTGGTCTCAAAGAGGAACTGACGCCCCACAGCACTGTTTTCCTGTTTCCACGGAGACAGTGCCTCGCTGAGGTCCTGGGCACTGGGCTTTAACTTATTATTTATTTTTTTGCATTGGTCGGCTCCCAATAATGGAGCCCAAATGAGACAGGAAGGGCACAGTGGAGGGGGGTTTCGGGACAGGGATGGGGGCAGAGAGAAGTAAGCAACAAAAACATTCAGAATTGCATTCATAATGACATCACTACCATTTCCCACAGCGGTTCTCATAGAGCGAGCCCTCTGCCTTCATTCATTGGCTCGGAGTTGGCTTTTCAGGAGCCCGGGGAGGCCATCTCTCCCCTCATCTCAATGCCCTTTTTGTTGCAGAACACAGAGCTCGTTTCTAGGCCCACAGAAAAGCCTGGGTAATTTAGTTTGGGGTTGCCAGGAAGTCTGAGTCCTCTAGCCTGGCAACAATGGCAAATGTTATTGCCTCACTTTGAGGGCCCAGAAACTCCACAGCTGCAAAGCCTGAATTCTAATAGAAACTTTTTTTTTTTGGCCCACTCTCTCACTCTGTCCTTACAAATTCCTTTGAGTGGTTGCAGAGTAGCCTGACAGAAATTAGAAGAGCACTTCTCTGGGCGGTGTGGGTCCCCTCGAGGTTTTAGTGTGCTATAGTTGTTTATCACATTTAGAAAGACAGCAATTTGAATCAGAGGTTGTTGTCTGATAAGCTGTTCCCATATCTCTAGATAAAATAGTATTTGACTTACTATTTATGTAGCTGACATGAATCTGAATCAACGTAAATCAAGAGGAACAGTGAGTAGGATTCCTTTGAGACAAATAGCCTGGGTCCCAGTCTGTTTAGCTATCATTCCATTCCTTGCCCTGCTAAACGTGTTTAGCAATGACACGGAGTACAAAGAGCAGAATGTTAGCAAAACAGGTTCTGGAACTCAGGCTGTGAGACAAATACTATTAGTTGCATGTCTTTTACACACTAAGGGTTCCATTCAATCTGTGTCGCGGAAATTCAGCGTTACAGCCTGATAGAAATTTAAAGGCAATGTTCCTGCGTTTGCGGAGACTGGATTCACGGTAACCGCTGCAGATGAGGGTTTAATAGGAAATGACCTTTCCATTTCTAGCACGCTATCTGTAACACTTGGGGCGATACAGATTGAATTGAGCCCTAATTGTTTGTGGCCCTGTGAGATCTTTTTGGAAGCAGATAAAGAAAACAAAATGTCATTATAAAGTTGAGTTAGTCAATAAACATTTAATTGTGTTAAATACGAGTAGAAGACCTGATAAATAAAATCAGTGCAAAAACTGTTCTCTAACAATTTTTTGTAAAAGGAAGAAAAAACGTCTTCTGTTTCTGTAATGGGTCAAGCTGACTGACTTATTTTTTAAAAAGTGTTTTGCTGCCATCTAGTTGGGGGACATCAAATCACAGGTGAATTATCAACAGTAGCTGAACAATTTAACTCATTGAACATAAACCACACAAAAAAAAATTCTACTCATTAGTCAAGAACCACTGAATAGTGGTAACGCACAATCGAGTTATCAACTTAACTGATTTAGTTGTTCCAATATTCCGTAATCAACTATAGGCCTACTCATTTTTAAATATATTCAGGACATCATGGACCATTTCTTTCATGAATGGTTTATTACAAAAACGCAAGACAAAAACAAGTCAACTGTATTCTAATGGCAAACACAATACAAAAAACATACACCTCTCTATAGGATGTAGGTCCGCTGCATCAAAAAAAGAAAGAATGACAGCGAAAAAAGAAAACGATATGAGTTTCAGAATCTAAAAAGGCAGAGATTGCTGAAAAACAAAAGAGAGGAGAATATTGTTTGCCACTGGAGAAAAAAGGCCAGAACCACAACTGAAAACCAAACCAAATAAAACTGAACTCAATGAAGGTCTGTTTTGAGGGGAACCAGGGGAATTTAGCTCTTCAAACCAACATTAACTTACATAAATACAAGGAAGGTACCAAGCTTTTTTCATCATTTTTTTCTTCTTCAATTATCAGTGTGGGTGCAATAGACTGGGTCTGTGCTAGATACATGCCTCTACACACTTTCAAGAAATAAGAAAAAGAAACAGAGGTTAGAAGTGACAATTAAATTCCAATTTAAACAGTAAAAATGGTATTCACAAGGTCAAATGTCGATAATTGTTCAGAGTACCCTGGTTGTGTTTAAAGCAAATATAAACATCAAACAAGGAGTTAAGTTGAGCACTTTCAACAGATAACTGAACAGTTTAACTGGAAAATAAAATCCATCTGGCTATGCATGTATACAAGCATTATTTGAAAGCTTTGATGATATACAGTAAGTAGTTGGCAGCACTTGATAATATTTCTGTGAATAGTCATGGATTTTGTGAGAGGTTACATCTGAAAAGGTGGAACTTGGGGGCAAATGGGGAAGGCTTTGCCACCGAAAAGATGTTTTCAACTATAGCCATTGTGAATCACATTCACTGCCATTTAAATTGCACCTTTGTTCCCAATTCATAAATAAGTAGTGCAGTTTCCCCTACAACCTCAATAGACAAATACTTGTACAAAATATGAAATCCCTAATCTCAGGAATATTTGAAGGTATTTGTCAAAATACACTGCACATATTAAATATCTCAATTATTCTCACTTTCACAAATGCAATGTTTTACACACACGCACAGCAGATGTAAAAACGACATATATTGTAACTATTCTCAAGATATATTCATCATGCATACATATATATGGAGTCAATTTTATACTTTGTGGTAATTGCAGTCAGTATATGTTGACAAATACCACATATAGTATTTTCAAGTTCTAAGGATATGATTGGACTTCATATTTCGACATTAAATCCTTAAATCAACAATCTGAATGTTCATCCGAACTCTGTGTAGTAGAACTAAACGGTCTAAGCATTCATACTACATAAAAACTTGGTTGATCACTCGATGCTAGCAGTTCTCCAAAAAAAAAGATGCAACAAAGTAATTATCCCAAATATAAAAAGATGTCTTTTGTTTTGTTTTTTCATTTCACCACTGTGTGTTGTCATTGAGATCATAAACAAGTGATGTTAAGTAGGGGATGGGAAAGTAACATGTGCCAGCTTCCTGATTGAAGGATTCATCTTAGCACATTTATTGGAAATGCCTGGATTCAATCAACCTTTTTTAGTTTCTCATAAAGTACTTCACTGTTTTGATTTTATTGATGGTTGGTTTGAGAGTCATAGATTACTTGCGTGAACTGAACAGATAGAGTAAATCTTGAAGATAAACCATAGAAGCTTGATTGAACCAGGGACTGTGTGTGGTGGCATGCAGACATCACATTAATCCCCTAGAGGTCAAATCCTGATTTAGTTTGATAGCAAGGTTCATTTTGACCCTTGTCATGTCACGGAAATAAAAAATAGATTATATACAGAAAAATAGGAAATGGGTTTGCTCAACAGCAGAAACATTTTATAGCAGTTTTATTTTGATGATGTGTAGCAAGGGTGGCATCCTAACACGGCTGATATACTACACAGATGGTACGGTATACTTCACATCTGGCAAGACTCTAGCAACACTTTCACCCTAACCCTGCAGCTAACCCTGACCAAAAGGGAATGTGAACTAAATAAATCTAAATATTTATTTGCATGGGCAGCAGAGGACAACACAGTCAGTGTAATCTAGGAAAAAAAATATGCAATTTGCTGATACCATACCACAAGTCATCATCACACACACGTTATATACTCAAGAGTAATGCCAATTCAAGTCCGAAACAAGATCCCCAAAAACCTCCCAACCCCTGAAAGCCAGAGTAGTAAGCTGTGTGTGGGTAGTTGAGAGCAGACTACTACTGCTCTCACTCAGAGTCTGAATCAAGTGGTGCCATCTCATCTATGCCCTTCCACTGGCGCTGGTGGGCCTCCTCGGCGTGCTGCCGCTTGTGCCTGGAGTAGCTAGACGAGTGCACAAATGTCTTGTTGCAGGTGGTGCATTCGTACTTGCCCCCTGTGGAGTGAGATCTCTCATGGTGGTGGAGGTTGGACAACCTGGCGAAGGTCTTTTTACAGTAAGAGCAGCTGAACTTGTCTCCCTTGTGCATTTGCTGGTGCCTGGCGAGGCTCTGCGCCTGGCTGAAGTGCTTGTCACACTGCTCGCATGCATATTGTCCTTCCTCTTCCTCAGAGACTGATGTTTGGCGCTGCCGCTGGCGCTTGGCAGCTCTTGACCGCTTGTTCTTCTTGCAAAGGGTGTAGAAGTTGGGTTTGTCCCTCGAGCACAACTTGAGGCGTATTTTCAAGTCTGAGGACTTGGTGAGACTGTCTTTACCCTGGGCATAGTTATTCAGAAGATCCTTGACATGAGAGACTTGGTGTTTCGAGAGGCCAATGGAGTTCTTGAAGGTCATGTCACATTGTGTACACGCGTAGAACTTCTCTCCGGGGAGATTCTTCTCGATCGGGAACTTCTTCTCGCCAGGGATCTTCTTCTCGCCAGCCTGCTTTTTATTTTTCCTGCTGCCAGGCGGGCGGCGGACATAACTGATTTCTGCAGGTCGAACACCAGAGGGAATACCCTTCCCTTTTTTGTGGATGAGCCTATGACGCGACAAGCTGGAGCTGTGGTTAAAATCCTTCCCACAGATGTTGCATGGGTAAACTCTCATGCCCCGATGTGTTCTCATATGAGTGCCGAGAGCTCTTCTGCTTTTGAATCGCATTGCACACTGCGTGCATTTATATTTGTTCCCCTCACCTGACCCTGTATCCATTTGCTTGTTTGGGGGTAGGGGTGCCTTTCCTGTGTGCAATTGCTGGTGTCTTGAGAGGCTTGAGGAATGACTGTAGCACTTCCCACAGTAGTTGCAGCTGTAGTTTCCCCCTGGTGAGCTATATTCCCCTTTCTCCGAGCCTGAATCAGAGCCATCTCCAACAGGGACCAGATGGCTACTCCCTGGCTCAGTGTGGTCATCCTCATCAGAGTCGTTTACTATGACACTCTGTTCTGCAATGTCACAGCCAGGGAACTCCTCCTCATACTGGGCAAAAAAGGGCTCATCTGGCTCTGCCTTCACCTGGTCAAGATTCAGGCCAGATCCCTCGTCCGCCTCCTTTTTCACACAGGATATTGTGAACTTGGACCCGACCTCTGCCCACTTGACAACATATTCTATGGGCTGGGTGTCCAGTTCCACTGTGATGAAGTCTGCACCAAGTGCGTCCGGTTCAGACGAAGTCAAATCAGTTTCTGAGTCCTCCATTTGACCTGACCCTAAACGTCAATGTGTGTAACTTGTGGTCTTGTTATAATTACAGGGTCAACAGATTCCACCACTCCTAAAAGAGAGAAAAAAAGTAAAAACTGCTGTCAGCTGCCTAGCTAGATAGCTGTATGTCATCGTAACAAATTAACATCAACATCCAATATCACAAATAAACAAGAACGTTTGAATATCATAGATTCAAACATTGACATAATTGTACTTTCACTATCGAAACGTGGAGTTGAATTGTGTACCGAGGAAGTGCTTTGCATTACGTTGACTGGAGGAAATGAAACAAAAAACGACTGCTTAAGTAGGTGTGGTGCTACGTTAAACGTTTGTATGAGCTTGAGCAAAACAACAAATTATTGATAATTACAGACTGTTAGTTAATACACTACATTTGAGGTTGATTTACGCCACAATGACAGAAAATTACCAGACAAAGCTGCAACAATAAACAGGAAATACAGTAAGGTTTGGGATGAGCACAATGCATGATGGGAGTGGATTAAATCGGCTGTGACTAAAAGGCCGCATTACAACAGACAGATGTATAAAAAATGATTGCTTTCTTGTGCCCAAAACATAATCAAATCCTAAAATGACATCCAAGAACTATAGTGAATGACAAAGCAACATTGTCGCAGGGCGGATGCCGGTAGCTATATCGACCAAAGGGAGCTAGTAATGTATGTTTTATTAATTCCGCATTTTTAGCTCAGAAGGCGCTCTAGCTCAGACTACACACAAATACTCACAGCGGCGTGAATTCATCCCCCCCGCCATAAAAATAGCACCGAGCATTCGCCATGGACTATGTTTTTTGCGTATTCATGCATTATTCAATCGATTTCTCAGACACATATTTCTCTATTGATCAAGCAGCATAGTACTGATCATGATAATACATTAAACAATGAACAGGTCTACAGTCACTGATCATGTGGATCATCTTGGAAGGTTGACAGACTCAAGTCCAGCATCGATGACACATGCAGCTAGAGGGCATATAACGAGAGCCAAGGCTCGAGAGCTGGCTTCATACGATTTTCCACAGCAGATTCAGTGTCATCAGAAGTCCCCCCCCCCGTTACGAGATGGATTTTTTTTGACAGGAATTGCCACCAAACCGTGGCCCGAGCATATCACCCGGCATAATGCTCATTGCAATAGACATGGCAAGATGGCTATATTTCGCATAACCAAGACGTTGTATCGTCATGTTTTAAAATTATAAGGCTGGTTATGTAGTCAAATTTGACGTATGAACAATTATACCGAAAAAAGCGATGGTGCAAGTTAATAATGTTCTCGAGATGACTATTTACCGGGCTTTTATCCTTCTAGATTCGTTGTCTTGACCCTCGACGAAATTAGTCGATTCTGCCGCACCTCTGTCAGATCACAACCAGCGTCCACACGGATATCAAGCCTTGGCAATGGCTGCGTATCGTCACTGATTTTAAATACTGTGGATTGTCTAAACGCGTTGAAGGACAGTGTGTGGCAAGCTAGCCACATGCATTTTCAATCCATGATATATACCGCTCCTGCGCAGCACGCATTGTATCTCGAATTTCATTGGGCAATGAACCAGAGAGGAACAGACGTCATTGGACAGGACATAGCATGTGCCGGGTGTCGTGAAAACTGTAGCAAACACTATTAAAACAGTTACATTATTCGCCTTCAGTCTATTACTTGTTAAGATAACATGTAAATATTACACATTATTAAATTAAATCGTAATAACCTCCACCCTTTCCTTTTCGAACCACCTAAATACCAAATGTATTGTCGAGCCAAACAAAGGACATCGAACATTGGCTTTACGGCTTTTTGAGTGACGTCATTTGGTGGCTGCAGAGACGAAAGGGGAAGCAAATGTCTACTGTTTTCTGATGATCTGGTCCTTCTGTTCTCAACCAGGGAGGGCCTACCGCAGCACCTAGATCTTCTGCACAGACGCTGTCAGACCTGGGCCCTGACAGTAAATCTCAGTAAGACAAAAATAATGGTGTTCCAAAAAAGGTCCAGTTACCAGGACCACGAATACAAATTCCATCTAGACACAGTTGTCCTAGAACACACAAATTATACATACCTCTGACTAAACATCACCGCCACAGTTAACTTCCACAAAGCTGTGAACGATCTGATAGACAAGGCAAGAAGGGCCTTCTATGCCATCAAAACGAACATGAAATTTGACATACCAATTAGGATCTAGCTAAAAAATACGTGAATCAGTTATAGAACCCATTGCTCTTTACAGTTGTGAGGTCTGGGGTCCGCTCACCAACCAATAATTTACAGAATGGGACAAACACCAAATTGAGACCCTGCATGCAGAATTCTGCTAAAATATCCTCTGTGTACAATGTAAAACACCAAATAATGGATGCAGAGCAGAATTAGGCCAATACCCGCTAATTCTCAAAATCCAGAAAAGAGCCTTTAAATTCTACAAACACCTAAAAGGAAGCAATTCCCAAACCTTCCATAACAAAGCCATCACCTACAGAGAAATTAACCTGGAGAAGAGCCCCCTAAGCAAGCTGGTCCTGGGGGCTCTGTTCACAAACACAAACAGAGCCCCAGGACAGCACCACAATTAGACCCAACCAAATCATGAGTATAAAAGGTGAAATAAAATAAATAAATAAAATGAAAAAACGAAAAGATAATTACTTGACACATTGGAAAGAATTTACAAAAAAACAGAGCAAACTAGAATGCTATTTGACCCTAAACAGAGAGTACACAGTGGCAGAATACCTGAACACTGTGACTGACCCAAAATTAAGGAAATCTTTGACTATGTGAAAGGCCGCTGAAGGCAGACCTGGCTCTCAAGAGAAGACAGGCTATGTGCACACTGCCCACAAAATGAGGTAGAAACTGAGCTGCACTTCCTAACCTTCTGCCAAATGTATGACCATATTAGAGACACACATTTCCCTCAGATTACACAGACCCACAAAGAATTCGAAAAACAAATCCAATTTTGATAAACTCCCATATCTATTAAGTGAAATACCACAGCGTGCAATCACAGCAGCATGATTTGTGACTTCTGCCACAAGAAAAGGGCAACCAGTGAAGAACAAACACAACCTATATTTATGTTTATTTATTTTCCCTTTTGTACATCATTACAACACTGTATATAGACATCATATGACATTTGACATGTCTTTATTCTTTCTGAACTTTTTTGAGTGTAATGTTTACTGTTATTTTTTACTGTTTATTATCTATTTAACTTGCTTGTGCAATTTAAACATCTTTTTCCCATGCCAATAAAGCCCCTTAAATTGAAATTTAATTGGAAGCGAGACACTACACTCACTGTTTCCCCCCAGCTTTTTTCTAGTTTAATGAAAGTCAACGAACTATGTAGACCAGACCCAGCTGCTATTGCATTGATGTCTAAGGGAGACACACCCAGTTAAGTAGACCGAAACTGTCAACGCTAAAAGGCCTGCGTGAAGTCTCTTAAATTTATCCACCATCTTGGGTCGGAGTTGAGAAACTAGTAGTACACCCAATAATTTCAAAGAAGCTAACGGTAGCTAGCTAAGGTATAGAGATAAGTATTCAGTAATAGTAAGTTAGCTACCGTACCATACTCAGAAGATAGCTAACGTTAGTTAGCTCGTGTTAAGATAGCCAGAAACAAGACGAGGAAGCGCTAGCTAACATAGATAGCTAACAAACAGCCTGGGTTTGAATTAAATGCTCCCCAGAATAGCTGGTATATAGGCTAATGATAAATTGCAAGCCATTTAGTTACCTTTACCTAGGTGCGCTAATAGCTAATTCCTTGATTAAAGTAAGTTAACTAGCTAATTTCACTAACTAACTGAGCCAGGAAGGAAGAAATTCACAGGTTAATTAGGAAACATGGACAATACATCATCAAGTGGACCCAGTAAGGGTGGTTTCAGCATTATTTGGTGGAGCATCGCCTGAATATTCAAACACTGAATTCGGCGTAAATTACTTCTCAATGTGATATGGAAAGACTGCAATTCAATTCGACCTATTTGATGTGGCAATGAGCGTCAGCTGACTATTGTCTATGTGTTTTTCTCTCCTCACGCATTGACTGGGATGAGCCCCGGCTCACCGTATTTTAAGATATTTTACACATGTGAGTTCCAGTTAGTATAATGAATGACTTTGGTTCACAAACTGGATCTACAATACAACAAATCGGATGTGTTTAGTTTTACTGGGGGAGGTCGGATAATGTAATTATGTGCATGAGCACAACTGTAATTTTAGTCCCTTTCGAATCTGCCATGTCAGTGATTTGGAATTTACATGGCAGGAGAGTAACAATTCCAGCCAGAATAACCTCCAAGGTCCTCTGATAATGCTAGTCCCGTGTTTTGAGAGAAATGTCTGAGTTTGACAGGTGTTGCCCGTGGTTTGAGAAATAAAACAACTGATCAGATCAATTTAACGAAGTACTGCGCATGGCCTATATACTGTATGAAGGCCTTCATGTATCAACTTTCACAGTGAATGCTTTTGTTTATACGTTTTGTGCGAATGCATTCCCATCGCCAAATGCATCATTAAAAAAAATGCGCAAATGTAATGCAACCTTTGCTGTTAATAGATCGCAAAGCCGCATACAACTGAGCTAAACGTTTGGAAATGAAAAGTTAACTTTCTCATCCATAGCCTAAAAACGCATATCAAGTGCGCTGTTTGGTGCACATCTGAAGGCTGGGGGGCATTTAGGACGTCTTCTACTAAGGATCGCTAAACTATCCTAATGATTATGATCACACTTCCTCAATTCAAATATTATGGCAACTATATATGGTTTAGAAACTTTGGAACCAAGCTCAGTGTAGCCTGTTATCGCCTGAACCTGTTGAAATATCTTCACGCCTAGAAAAAACCCTCCATATTTCCGTCATAATGTCCATTTTTAAAATATATATAAATAAAATAATAATTACAAGGGGCAGTTTGGAATAAAATAATCCCGTCCGAATCGTGCTCTGGAATAACGCACATTCTGTGGTAATAATGACATACCCAACGTTCTCTAGTAATACTAGTCCGGTGCTAATAACTTATAATATTACCACAGGACCCTGATGACTTAATTTTACCGACTGATGCCAACAAAGTCAGAGGCCGATTTGAACTGGCTTTCTTCACCATCGGAGGCTGTTCTATTACAGGTGAAATCTTGTTTTGACCCTTAGTCTCGCTCTTGAGCCTGTATGAAATGTCAAATATAATTAAGTTGGATCTCCTTCACAAGTTATTTCTGGATTTGAAAGACAAAGTAGATTAAGAGTTATATTAGTCTCAATAATTTTTTCAGTAGACTATAATTACTCATTCTGGTATCGACCAGCAGAGGGCAGTCTTCACCAATTTGTTCAGTATGTGTCAAAATATTTCATATGGCTGGTTGATAACTTGTCATGTTCTCCATTATGATTGCGCTGGTACAATGATTCAAGGGTTCCATTTGATCTTTCTAAAGGTATTTAAATGCATCTATATGGGTAATAATGTTTAAGCAGCAAGATTTTTGGCCAACCTCAATCTTATCGGTTGTGTGAACAATCTGCAATCTGTATTGATTCAACTAGGTGATTATTTGGGACTTAAATCTACTCAAAGTATACTCTGCTCCACGCAAAGAAGAAAAGCTAAGTGACATGCATGGATAATCTGACGTGACATGGTATGACATTAATCCATCATTTGTAATTATTAACACTGGATCTCCTGCTTAGTTCATAGTGAGGATCTTACTCTGTGGTCCAAAGGTAAACTGCCGATGGGATCAGACCACTGCTAGAGAGAGGGGGGAGAAGCAGTGAATTACATACCTCTACATTTGTTGAAATTGATTCTCACCAAACCTCTTGGCTGAATTTATAATGCTGATAGGCAGCATCATTGTTTTCCCCAGTCGGTATCAGTAATAACACATTGTTCCATGGAAAACTGGATATAGTAGCCCTATATGATGGTGTTCTGTTGTAAATCTGACCTACGTTGTTGCTTTCATTGAGATTATGTCACACTCACCCGGCCATTGAATGACCCTGTGCTTAACACACCTGCGTCGACACACCTAACTTTTTAGTGCTGTAACACAGCTGGGTTTATCGGCCTTGTCAGCGCTCTTGACATCCCGAGCAATCACATGACTTAGTCCCTGTCAGGACAGAAGAAGGAGGGCGAAGTCTGCCTTGGCCACGGATAGATTGTGTTCACTGTAATGCCGGCTCCAACTGGAATATTGGTTTGACCAGGGTCATTCTTTTTCCAGCTGTTCGCTGTTAGAAGATAGACAGACAGTGTCATGTGCAGTGCAGTTTGACTGTTTGTGCATGTCTGAAGCTGAATCAGATCAATCATGAAGGTACAGCAGTCTAACTACATTATCATCTGACAGGCTGTTCAGCGCTTTGCCCGATGATCACCTCAACTCATGGATAACCCTTTTTGATATAGGATTTCCATATAAAGTGAAGCATAACTTCAACGGGCATGCATCAGGTTTTCAATACGCAGCCATTTTACTAGAACCCCTAGTCGTAAATCAACCCTTGTATCACATTGACGTTGTCAGAGTTGGTGTTTAGACTGTAGATGTCTGTGTTTTTAATGGATATGATATCCCCACTTTTAGGCTCCTAAATCTGGTGACCCACCAAGGAGCGACATGGGCGAACACACTTGGTTCACTGGGTGAGTGCCGTCATTCCCCACCAGAGGATTGACGCAGTCGTTGGTGTAATTTGAGCAGTGCCACACATTGGCATACTGTTATTGTTGTTTCTATTGAGATAATGTGGCATTAATTCACCTGTATGCTTTTGTGTCCTCAGCTTGGTTGTACAGTGTGTTTGGGGGTGGCCATCGAGAAGGCACGGGGAGCAGAGGATGACATCAACACTGTTGCTGCTGGGACAATGAAAGGCATGCTGTAAAAGTCCACAGGCTGGTAGAGGAACTTTTTAAAAATTTAAATAAATAAATGTAAAAACAGCAAACAAACACCAGTACAATAGCTGGCTGGATAGTATGATGTTGAATGCAGAACGGTAAAATCCGATTTGTTGTCTGGAAACATTTCCTCGTGTCTCCTCAAACACACACCCACCCACCCACCCACACCCACCCACACACACACACACACACACACACACACACACACACACACACACACACACACACACACACACACACACACACACACACACACACACACACACACACACACACACACACACACACACACACACACCAGACAGACCATGATAAACACTTCTAGATTTCCCCCCCAGCATATTCTTTTTAGTGGAAGCTAATAGAAAATACCAATCTAGGACTTTCTGGTTTGGTCGACCAGGAAAACCTGATGGTTTGTCTCAATGGTTAAACAGGTTTTGACATGCTTCTAATTTTCCTTGTAGATTCCACTTAAAACTCCACCCAGATGTCTGCATGTGATTGAAAGAGGTTGTTGCAGACACCACTTCCTGGTTAGACTGATGACGGGTTCAGTGAGTTTGGAGGGAGGGACAGTAGGCTGTAATTGCCAGATTTTGTTATCATATAGACCGTATCTAGACAGGACACTCCTCTGCTGACAACATTTCCCAGCATGCGTCGCACCAAATTCATGAGGGGAAGTTTTTCGAAAGCTCGCACTGGACTACACTGCTATATCACTGGGAGGGAGGGGCGTGGGAACAGCATCAGCCAGAGGGGTTAAGGACACCCAACTAAATACACAACCATGGGATCAACAACGGGTTTTAGCTTTAGAGTTCATATACTGTTAAGGTTGTCACATGAACACTGCTCCCCTGTCCGAGTTGACCCCACGGGTTTTCTTTGCCAGACAACTATTATTTCTGGTATGAACATGCTTGAAACTCGTCAAACAGACATACTGTCTGTCACATTTTAAACGTTAGACTCACATGTAGTCTCCGTAAAATCTTTCCCTTTCTGACTTTTTATGGTACAAAACAAAGTCTAGTTATGCTACTTTTTTCAAGGTTGATTTACTCTCGTTTATACTCTCTCCATCTGTGTAAAAGCCCTGCTGTTAAAAAAAAACGTGGTTTTGATCACGGTCGTAATATCTCTGTCACTGATGTGTTCAACGTCTAGAATTCCACTCATGCAATGTGTCCATTGGAAATGAATCAAGTGAAGAGGTGCCTGCTTCCAGTTAGGGTTTGTCTTGTCTAGACCAGAGTCATTTCTCTCTGTATGGCCCTGACCTTCACCAGTAAGGACACTCAGATGGAATCTGATCAACATTAAAAACAAATATTATGGACTTGCATTTGTGTGACTTGCTAACACACGTCACTAAACCTTGCAGCAAAACGTCTAGACATGCAGATCATTTCTTACGTCCATTAGGGAAGTAGGATAAACATAGCTAGTTGGACTTTTTGTTGTTGTCCTGAGGCAACTGGCAACCAACCTGCATAATTGTAACATTATCCCATTGTGCTGATGCCTCTGCTAGCTGAGTCTGCCTCCCATTCAATTTGGTTTCAGACTAGTGGTTCATTGAGAAGTCTCTTAATAGTAGTGGTAGTGATTCACACAGCGTCATAGTGGGATATGAATAACAATCCTGACACACACAAAGGAAAATAAATGTTTTGTATCTAGCTACAGTGCCCAACCCTATCACATAGCCTAATATGAAGGGATCTTCATTCTTTTAGAAAAATTCCCTGGTGGTGCATACGGCGTATGGAAATGATCCAAAAGCAGTTCAATGAGGTGTTTTGGACAATGACAGCATGTTTTGCATTCTCCTTGCATCAGTGCTCTGCTCTCATGGTTGTGGGCTCCCTTGTGTGGGTAGGTGGGGTGTTGTAATTCAAGCAACCTCTGTCTTCCTGCCATGGTGACATAAGCACCCCTACTGCATCACACACACTTATCTAGGGGCTGCTGGTTGTGGGTGTGGGCCTGTGGCTACAGTACGAGGACTTATCAGTCTTGTCCCTTACCGCTGTATGGGGCCAGGGACAGCCAACCATGCTGCTACTCAGCTCTCCTGATAAAGACGTGTTGGGTCTGCCTTTGCTTCTGCGTGCCCATAGCAATGGGTTCTCATTGAGACGCTTTGCCATTCAAACCTGATCCTGAACTGTAAGCTGATCTCGTGTACTTTCCTACGTTTCTATGTGAAATCATGCTTAGTGCTGATGATTTACAACATCGTGGTAACTGTCACTCAACCCCGCCTGGTGCATAGGGCATCGTGTTAACTAGGGTCCCATTAACCAATGAAGACATATCCCACTGTTGCTGTTAGCTGTGCGTACTTTCCAGGTTCCATAGGCGTGTGCAAATTCCCACCAACAAACTGCCCTTTTACAATGCCTTTGTCAAGAGTCAGTGTTGAATGTAGACTGTGGAAACATACCTCATGTCTTTGTTCTATTGTGGCTGTGTGGGGGGGATGGTTAGCTGCTAGATGTCTCTGTGGTACTAGAATTCCATTCGTTCCTTCACTGTTTATATTGTTGGTTTGATATCAGTGTTGGCTGGTTAGATTTGACTTGTGTGACTGACAGTTTGTGTTTTTTTATAGGGGGTGTACGTGGACCAGCGCGAGGGGGCCTGGCTCTGTCATCTCTCTATATAACAACTGGGACCACCTGAAGGGAAACCCTCCCACCCGCTACTGATGGAACATTGACCAGTCAAAACATTTCCCCAAATAGATCTTGATTCCTTTGTAGACATATCCTCCCTTTCCGTAATAACTTATCTTGTACCTGAGTGGGTACCCGAGTTAGGCCCCTAAGTTTGCATTAGTTTGACCTAATTTATGCTGTAATGCACATCAACGCTGCACATTCTGATGTGTATCAATTTGTTGCTGGTGTTAGGATTCATTGCTGTGAATATCTGATCAACTGTCTATGCACAGCTTTTCCCTGAATTGCACTGTCTGTAAATGTCACGTTGAATCAGTATTATTGACTGACTTGAATGTTGTTGCAAAGATTGAATGCTGTCTTACTGAAGTGAAAGGTGGAGTTGCTTCCTATGGATGTCTACATAAGTATCTCATTCCACAACTTTGCATGTGGTAATTTGCAAATGTTTGCGTTATTATTCCAAGAGAATGTTACTGTTAATTTTATTACAAAGACAAGTCAGTTTGTTAAACTAAGGGAACATATCAATGTCCTGCTTTCTATAAAAATGTATGATTTCCTTTATCAGTAATGTCTTACCAAGCCATCTTGTGATTTCACCTGACTTGCAAAGATGTAAAAAGAGGCTATCAAGTCAGTTCTGCTCATCACTGTAAACAAATCTCAAGAAGTAATGATTATTTTGCTGTTTCAAAGGTTGCAGTCATTGAGTTCAATCATATTTGACACTGATCTGTATGTTGAATTAGATTGGTCCTCACATTTGTTTACTTGTGACAGGTTTTGCTACATGAAGTTTCTGCAGTTCCAGAAAAAAAAAATGGTAACCGGGCAAAGAAGTTAACCCACTTGTCTCTACAGTCTTGGCACGGTTCTATTGGTCGAAAACCCTTTAAAAATAGATTGAAGTCAGTTTGCAGATTCTATATAGAACACTTGCAGCAGTTGTAGGGTATTCAAGAAATGTGAGCTATGCACTTCTTGACTCAACCCATTTTAGTGAGGGGGTGTCTGAGTAGATATAGGCCATAGGTTGAGGCCGTCACATGCACAGGCAGGGAGAAACAAAAACGCCTGTGCATTGAGTTCAGAGTATGGTTGATCTGTGGCCAAGCTCTGTCATCATGGGAAGACTGGTGGAACTTGGTCTGACATGGCTTATCTAATCCACAATAGTTGGGTACACAACTCCATTGTGACAGCAGCAAATATTGTCATCAGCACAACATTGGTTAATGCTTCACTGTGCATTTCTCCAGACCAACTGCCCATGCTTGCAACTTGGTTTGGGCAATAAAAAGAAGTTCAAACACTTGATTTACAAAAGAAGTCCAACAGAACTCAAGGTGTTGTTTTTATTAAGAGTTAAATATGGTACAACAGCAGAGAAAGTTAGATAAGCAATCATATGGATAGTATGTCATGGTAAAATGTTAAAAATGCACAGGAAAAAAAAAAAATTTAATATGTTAAAAATGAACATGGAAAAACAATTAGAAGCATTCATCAAGCACCATTGTGTTTCTCCTCTCCAACTCCCCATTGCACTTCAAGAGCCATGTACAATACCTTTGATTTACCCACTATGGAGACATCTACAGAGGTAATATGCAGAAAGACATATCAGTGGTTATCAATACAAGGTGTTATTTTTTGATCGGTTCTACCGTGATTACGCAGTAGTCGTTTGCCTCGTTCGATTCAGCCAATCGAAAGTAATTTCAATGGAATTACTATATTGGGCACAACGTTTTCAGCTTGCATATTTGCAACATGAAAACAATCAACTCTTGCACAGCAGTGATAAAATCTCAACTCACAGGGGATACAGGACAGGAAAACCAACACTGTTTTCACAACGTATCCACTAAATACAATGAAGCAAACTTGAGGCACATAAACCAGAACTATAGAGTTATGGTAGTGCAATAAATGTAGATGTATTGGTCATGGAGAACACCTTTAGGGTAAGCTTGTAATTCAGATGACTATTTTGAAGCCATTTAAGAGAAAGCTATACTGGTGTTTAAGACAAAATAATATTTCACCAGATCGGAAGAAAACATATACTAGGAAATAGAAATCAAAGTGTAGCTTACATTACCTGATAGTCTTATTTGAGTATGGGGGAAAACTAGATATAGTCACAGACTGATGGAATTCTGTGAATACCACTAGTGATGTATGCGTGACAACTCTTTACCGCATTCCATAAAAAAGGTTTCTTAAAATAAAATCTCACCTCCCTCACACCAAACATTCATGTATCGAGCTGGTACTTTCTCGAGAATAGAGATTCTCAAAATCACATTGTGAGTTAGCTTTAGATCCAAGGGCCCATCTTGCTAGCTTGACATTGAGAACACTACGATTATAGAAGACAAATTCAAAAAAATCCAGATGGCAGTACATCCACAAACCCCAGCCTCTACTTCAGACTAGAGGCACATCTCAGAGAGAGAGGGGGGGGAATGAGACCCAGACAAGCATTGGAGGAAAAAGTTAATCAAGACATTGTGCGCGACGATCAGCATTAAAGTGGCTCCACAATAGAATCCTAAAAATCTCCTCAAAAAGCTACTGGTTACAGCTTTTACATCTGGAAAAGAGGGGGAAAGGAAATAAAGAATTCAGGAACAAATAATTAACAAATTAGTTCTCAGATAAATATGAATGCCTATTGAGATTCTTACCTGTATAGGTGCAGGGTGTAGCCCCTTCTCTTGGTCTCCACCGATTTTCATACATGAAAATAGATCACATACTGTTGGAGGGGCAAGTCGCTCCTGAAATCAGACCAAGGAACACAGTATTGTGAGTATGACCCAGCTTTAGCTTGAGGCTAAAAAGAGTCACTGGTTAACCAGTGGTTGAGAGATTTCAAAACTAAAGAATGCAAAGACTGAGTTTCCCCAATCAGTCCATTACCCATAGCCTTACTTGAGCATTGGCCCGCTTGCGTAGAAGCCACTTGTCCTCCTCTGGTTCCGTGCTGGGTTGCTCCTTTGTGCTCTCCTGTCTCGGTGTGACAGCAGTGCTACTGTGGGTCTTCGCAGGTACGAGCCAGAACTCTGGCTGCAGTGGTATGCTGAAGGGGCTCACCCACTTGGGGCTGTCTTCCACCCTGCTGGCCTTCTCCTCCCCCTGGGAGGCAGGTTGAGACACCCAGGCTGAGAGGGATAAGGCTTGGGACGTAGGGCCTATGGTCTTGCCAGGCTTGCTAGGGTAGAGCCAGGCCTCCAGGATGCCCTGAACCTTCTGTTCTTGCTCTTGGTGGTAGAGGGTGGACTGTTTGCTGGGGTTGTTTTTGTCCACCGAGACCCCGTTCTTGTCCCGACCCTCCTTCTTGAGGAGCCAGGTGGAGAGGGCCTCTTTGCCGCAGTTCTCATCACACACACACTCGGAGAAGCTGGTGCAGGACGCGTTGGCTTTGCAGGACTGCTGGCCTGGAATGGCCTGCTGCAGCCAGTTGTCTACAGTGTTGGGTGTCTGGGGTGTGGTGGCAGCAGAGGTGGGGGTGGTTTTTAGGCACAAGATTTTTCCCAGGTTCTCAATCTCCACGGACTTGTCACAGCAAGAGCCGCAGTCTGATTTGAGCAGCCAATCGCTGGCGTGGAAGCTCTCCTGGAAAGGGTTGGAGACCTGGGGTGTGTTGGGGGTCTGGGGTGTGGTGGCAGCAGAGGTGGGGGTGGTTTTCAGGCACAAGATTTTGCCCAGGTTCTCAATCTCCACGGACTTGTCACAGCAAGAGCCGCAGTCTGATTTGAGCAGCCAATCGCTGGCGTGGAAGCTCTCCTGGAAAGGGTTGGAGACCTGCTTTTGCCTGTCAACATCAGAGGCCTGGCAGCTCTCGCTGGTGGTCTCCTTGGCAACAGTAGCTGGGGTGATGAGCCAGTCACTCAGTGTCTCCATCTCTGCCATCTCTTCCTCCTCCAGAGCCATTTCTAACTCAGACTCATCAATCTTCTCAATGGAGAAGTTTGAGCTGCTACTTGTGCTACAGATACTGTTGGTTCTCTCTCTGATGGGAGTCTCCTCCTTCAGCAGCCACAGCTCCAGGTCCATCAGGTGGCCCCAGGACTTGAGGAAGTCAAAGGGGGCCTTAGGGCAGGATGACTGGACGACAGAGGAAAGAGAAGAAAACATTACCTTTTTGACTTTGTGACAGTCTGGGTATAAATTGGACCAAATATTTTTTCATGTGAAAATAGATGTAATTAAATATTTGTTTTTCTAGGAACAGAGTCTAGATAAATTATAAGCAACAAGAAAATGTATTTCACGCCTTCTGGTCTCACCTGAATTTCCTTGCGGGGGATCAACCAATCCTGTGGGTTCTTGCTTGACTGGTATCCAACTGGGGTAGTAGTCACTGGACGGTTTCCAAGGAGCCAGTCGGAAAGAGGTGCAGACTCCACCCTCTACATATAAGAAAACAAACAGGCGTGCATGTCAGTACAGTGCATTTCCTTGTGAGTGAGGACTCCATGCATGTAGAACCAAAGGAATCACAACTTCACATGGAAAGGGTCTGTGGCATGGTACAAACCAGTTTCTTAGCTGCGATTGGAAAGCTCTGCTGAAGCCAAGGTTGCTCGCTAGTATTCGATTTTTGAGGGACACTATTCAGCACAGGTCCTACTTCCATGTGCTGGGGAGGGAGAGAGGGAAGTTATGAACATTCTATCCACATTTAAAGGACATGTGGGAGATGTCAGGGTTTTATGTAAGCAGTAACCACAGATTGAGGAACTAGGGCCACAAGGCAGTCAGCGAGGAAAGCATAACCAATACCTTCACCGTGTTGTTCTCAAACTGCAATTCCCAAGATTCCCCCCAGAATATTGATAACATGCAACTGTACACCTTCATAGAACTGTACACCTTCATAGAACTGTACACCTTCATAGAACTGTACACCTTCATAGAACATGGGACTGTACACCTTCATAGAACTGTACACCTTCATAGAACATGGGACTGTACACCTTCATAGAACTGTACACCTTCATAGAACATGGGACTGTACACCTTCATAGAACTGTACACCTTCATGGGACTGTACACCTTCATAGAACATGGGACTGTACACCTTCATAGAACTGTACACCTTCATAGAACAGTATACCTTCATAGAACATGGGACTGTACACCTTCATAGAACATGGGACTGTACACCTTCATAGAACATGGGACTGTACACCTTCATAGAACATGGGACTGTACACCTTCATAGAACATGGGACTGTACACCTTCATAGAACATGGGACTGTACACCTTCATAGAACATGGGACTGTACACCTTCATAGAACATGGGACTGTATACCTTCATAGGACATGGGACTGTATACCTTCATAGGACATGGGACTGTATACCTTCATAGAACATGGGACTGTATACCTTCATAGAACATGGGACTGTATACCTTCATAGAACATGGGACTGTATACCTTCATAGAACATGGGACTGTACACCTTCATAGAACATGGGACTGTACACCTTCATAGAACATGGGACTGTATACCTTAGAAAAGATTTCCCATGTTCTATAAGACTCTTTCCTTGACAACAACTGATATATCAATTTACATGTCTAAATCTTATGAAATGTACCTTTAACATTTACACGTTCACAAAGACTGGCAATGAGTACAGTTTTATGCCTCAGTGTTCAGGAGTTGGTTGTAAACCTCCATTAAGAGCAGATAGGGAGCTTTATGCGGGCAGGGTGACAGAAGAGGCTCAACCGGTAAACACACAGCCAAAGTTTAAACTTCTCAAATCAACATCGGGCATTGGGCTAAATCCAGTCTGAAGTGAATTTTGTTAGTAAGATGTGTGCGTGTGTAATTCTGCTTGTAGCTCCCAGAGGATCACGTACCTGGGTGGCAATGGTTCCAAAGGAGGTGATGGCCTGACGCAGGGAACGAGTGTCAGCCTGGAAGCTCATCTCAGGGGTTTCCTCAGGAGTCAAGTTCAGGGAAGATAACCTGAACACACAGAAGTAGACATTTCAGCCCCTTCCTCCCACAGTCAACTACATCTACCTACTTTACACATGCCAAACTTCAGGTTCTAATGTGACTATGCCCAAGTTATTTATAGAGGTATAATGGAAGCAAATACTGAAAGACTGAAATGATTGCTCAAGCGCCATGACTTAAACACCAACTGTAAACAATAATTGCAAATCCTGACTCCCAAATTACATTTAATTCAAGACAGAGGCCATTGTGGCAGCTCTTACTTTTCCATGCAGCTGGTGAGCTGGTTGGCCAGATTGTTGCTGTTGGAGTTCTCTAGCTGATGAATGAGAATGTCAAACTGGCCTCGGAGCTGTGGGCAGAAGAGAGAGAAAAGGAGACGATCAGACATGACACCGGTAACATGAGGAGAAGGTCAAAAGAGAGAAGAGACTAAATGGAACTTGGTCTTCAGAGGTTTCTGAGCAGACACTGTGCAGTGCAGATATTGTTGTGTTGTGCTGCAGACATGGGGGTACTACTCACACAGTGAAGCTGATGCAGCTGCGCCTGCAGAGCCTCTCCCTTTAGCTGCTCCACAAGGTTAATCTGCTCCAGCAGCCACACCTCACGGGAACGCATAAACTCCAGGTGTCTGCTGATACAGGTGTGAAGCTGGGACTTCACCTGTAAACACAAGAGAAATTAACAAATTAGTTTGCAAAAAAAAAAAAAAAAAAGACCTGCATACACACACAAACACACTCCCAAGTCATGGCTGGGAGATGTCGCTCCTGCTGCTGAAGCTAAGCAAAGTCAGACAAGACAGCACACTGACCTATAGACCCATCAGAAGTCTGATTCTAGCGTCCAACACAGTCAACTACTATATCCACATCAAAGAGTAAGGGAAAACACCTTTGCTTTTACCTATTCCTCTGCTGGGTAGTCAGAAAAAGGCTGGATGATTCTCTAAGATGCAGTGAGACGTGAGCTGCTGCTGCAGTAGTGGATCCTCTGTCGTCTGTGTCCTCAGACTGCAGTAACCTGCCCTCTCCCTGCTACTGCCTTATAAAGGCGGGTCAAGGAAACTATCCGGTGGTCATGTTTCAATTGTTGTCTCTCCGGTCCCTCTGCTCGTCCTCATCACGAGCCACATACTAGTCATTAAAAATGTGGTCACGTCAGGAGGACAAAGACCCGTTTTATCACAGCTCTAACAGGGCTTAGCATATCTGCCACAGTTATGACATACAATAATGCCATGGATCAGTTTGTGGGGAACTAATGACTACCCTGCCATGTTTGCTAGGCTTCCCAGCACATCAACACATACACGCCCTATACCCATCTGCCTTCCTTAAGCCTATGGTGACTAACCATGTTGCTTGTCCTAAATCCCTGAAAACCACTGTGTTTACAGCATAGAGGCCATTGTATTAAAATAAAATGTTATTGCTCACATACACATATTATGCAGATGTTATTGCGGAGTAGCGAAATGCTCGTATGAGCCCAGCTGTGTGCTCCTGACATAACCGGAGCACAAACGGACCCAGTGGCAGTTCCTTCTGATCCACTAGAACAGGAGGGGGGTCAACCCTGGATGGGACCACGGGGCTGTAAGAGGGTCCCCCTGGTGGCTTTACTCACCTCTCTGGAGTTGTCCTTGAGCTGGGCCTCAGCCCTCGTCACCCCACCGATGGCCTCCTCCAGCTGAGAGCGGGCCTGCACACACTGCCTGAGGGTGGCCTTCTCTCGCTCCTCCACAAGAGACATTCTGCAGAGAGACACAGTTCTTGTTACAGGGTTAGACTGATAACACGAAAAAAATGCTATTCTTTCTTTCCAAAGCCCTAAATCCTCCCTTGGTTCAGTGAGCCACTGTCTGCTTTCAGGGATCGATTGTGAGCCGAATAGGGGGTGCTCGAACAATCAAGGTCATTGCCTATACACCAATAAAGCAAATGCTAGTTTAATTCATGCACGAGTATGGAAATATTGTACCGTCAGCACTGAGCCTCAATTTCTGTTCCCTTTTACGTTGAAACCAACAAACAGGAAAGCGAGAGTTCTGTCCCTTTTCACTTCTGCTTTACATCCCTTAACACTAAGAATTTTTGGGGGGGGGAATAAGTATGAGATGTAAGAAATTAAACAAGGTGCACACACTCCCATCACAGTATTCATTTTGTCATTGTGACCACCAACAGGTGTAACTAAAGTGACCGATCAGAGTCCACGCTCCACAGGGAGATGGGCCTACTGTGCTTCAAAATATACTGAGTGCTGTAAACTGTAATAATTTACCTGTGTGGAGACACTTTTTTTAAATGATTTTTTAAAATGTAACTGGGCAAGTCAGTTAAGAACAAACTCTTATTTACAATGACTGCCTACACCAGCCAAACCCGGACGTCGCTGGGCCAATTGTGCTACCTGGAATACTACCTGGAATCGAACCAGGGTGTCTGTAGTGACGCCTCTAACCCTGAGATGCAGTTCCTCAGACCACTGTGCCATGCGGGAGCAATGACTGAGGTAAATTTTAGCAAGGGAATTAAGTTAAAAGGAATATTTAGGCCTTTCATTCTGAATTGGTCTCATGGCTTGTTGTTAACTCGATCTTTACACCAGCTTTGAGGTCTCTCAATTGACATCCCTCACAGGCATAAGGGAGCCCACAACAAAACCCCATCCTAAAACTGCTGCTCAATCACTACCTGTCATACCCATTTTGCTGGGCTTTTGACAGACAACAATGGACAAATTATAGTGAATGTTCAGCATGCCCTCTAGGTCAGGTTCTCAAACTCAGTCCTGGACCCCCTCCCCCGCTGGGTGCACATTTTGTTTTTTGCCCTAGGACTTCACAGCTAATTCAAATAATCAACGCTTGACGAGTTGGTTATCATGATGAGTTGATGATTTGGTCCTGGGGGGGGGGAAATAAACAGTAAACAATGTGATTAGATGTGTTGCAAAATACAGGTCCAGAATCAGACCGGATGCCCATCATTGATTTCACAGATCACCTCAAAATCAACAAGTGGGGTTACTCTTGGTTGTATTTGAATAAAGGTTCAATAAATAAATGTTAAAAATTGAGACTCCAGTGTTAGGCCTATAGCTTAAGCAAGTATTTCAATTCAGCTTAAAATTTAGGCCATAAAATCTCACTCCCACTTAAAACACTTCCCTTTCTATACATCCATCCATGTGAGTGTTTGTTCAAGCAGCTGACATAGGATTTATTCAATACTCAAGCTGCAAAGTTACTGAAATACACTGTTAATCATACAATACGATTAAGTATTTGATCACAGTAAAACGTAAGAGTTAAAAATTCAGTTGTTAGTACACTTTCAACCATATATAAAACCAGTACCTTGCAACAAAGTAACTGCTACAAATGTCAGCGTTAGAGACTTGGTTGATAGTTTGTTAAGAGTAAAAGTAACGGTCTCCAATACATGTATTAGCTCAGGTAAAATGGAGTTCGTCTCTACATGGCTTGAATCGTCAAGGTTGGCTATGCAAGAGACCGGCAAAAAATTACGTATACTTGAAAATCAACCGTACAAAGCCAACCAAACTCCAAGGCCATAGCTACCTCATGTTATGGAATGTTTAGCGATATCTGTCCGTTTAAATCCGCTGATGTTGCTCCCTTCTCTCATAAACAAAAGGATATGAGATAATTGTTCGCTTTCATGATTTATCTTGCCACGAACCACGGCTGATCGCTTCGTCATTGGCTGAGTTTCAGAGCCTACGTTCAAGCAACCAAATCAAATGGGAACTCGGAAATCTCTGACTTCCGACTTCAGAACGTTCAAAAAAATTAGAACTCTTGGGGGGGGACTAGCTCCTACTGGGAAAATATATTTGAACGGTCATCCAACTCGGAATTCCAACTCGGGCCTCTTTCTAGAGCTCCGACTTTCCGACCTGAATCAAATCAAATGTATTTATATAGCCCGTCTAACATCAGCTGAATATCTCTGACGTCGTGATATGGGCTACGTATTTTTCCGAGTTCCCAGATGTTTTGAACGCGGCATAAGTCTCGCATTCCGCACGTACACCACGAATAGGAAAACAAGGGCCCTTCAAAGGCGGTTCTAAGACCGCAAAGCGAATACTTGTCAGCATTTTTCCTTTTGTCAGTCACACCAAAGAAATGCAGAGCAGGCACAGGCGCGTTAACGACACAAATAATGATTTGGTTCATTGGCTGGCTGTAATACAATTACTTACTGTCTTTATTAAGACAATGTGAAGAACTATTGGAAATCCCAAAGCAATCAAGTGAATTCGACATTTCTTGACATTGTAATAACAATTTCCATGTGGGCAACACACTTGCAAAGTTACCAGTGAGGGTCCAAGTGACAGGCTGCCATCCCCAAAAAGTGGGTTCAGTGTTTTAACTATAGTGATACATTGTATCGTGTAATGTTAACTAGTTTTAATATGTTTTGGTAATATCAGTAAGTTGCCCATCACTGTGTGTGTGTCCATAGATAGACAACTTTCACAATCATGTGTTGACAATCTGCTACTGTGGGGTGGGGTCTTCCTAGCCCAACATGTACTATTTTAAGGAACCTACCCTTACTCCTTAAAGTCCAAGAGGTAGACTGGCTCTGGCAGCCAAAACAGCAAAATACTTAATCTAATACTGAATCGATTCTCAATTGCGATACAGTTCTAGAAACATAAAGCCCTATACTTTCATATCACATCAAAATAATTTCACAAATGCAAAATATACACTTACTGTACACTGTTTTAACCGGATTTATCACAGTTGCAGCTGACAGTATTTTTCAGTGACAACACGTTTCTGGCGGCCTTCAAATCCCTCATGGTGTGCCCGATTTTGTTTTAAATGTGGACTCACATTTATTTAGGTATTGTGTTGGGAAGAAAAGTGCAATCATCACCTTGAAAGATTAGGAGCTCAATTCAATCCAACACGCATTGCCGTATTTACAAAGTAACTTTTTCCCCAATATCAAATTAACTCACAGATTGGTCTTGGGTAGTGTATAAAAATGTAAAACTACAACCTGGGCCACCCCTCATAAGTATGCTTTCACTTTTAAGAATTAGAAGTGTGTGGGCACGGGATGAATATTGTAAATAAAGGATCAAAAACTAAAAAAAAAAACATCTTCCCCATGTCGGATTAGATCTCACAATAATCGAACTATGAGCCAACTTTTTTATATTTAATATTGCGTAAAGATTGTTGCTTCCGTCAATGTAATTGTTTGCATCCCCCATATATTTTTGGGGTATATACAGTGGGGCAAAAAAGTATTTAGTCAGCCACCAATTGTGCAAGTTCTCCCACTTAAAAAGATGAGAGAGGCCTGTAATTTTCATCATAGGTACACTTCAACTATGACAGACAAAATGAGAAGAAAAAAAATCCAGAAAATCACATTGTAGGATTTTTTATGAATTTATTTGCAAATTATGGTGGAAAATAAGTATTTGGTCAATAACAAAAGTTTCTCAATACTTTGTTATATACCCTTTGTTGGCAATGACAGAGGTCAAACGTTTTCTGTAAGTCTTCACACACTGTTGCTGGTATTTGAGATAAACTTTTGTTATTGTTATTAGTCCCACAATTCAGCTCCATTCAACCCCTCCCATATATCGCTTAACACCATCCATTTTGTATTTCTATTTGCCATATATTTTTCATCTGTGCTGCGATGCTTCACAAAATGACTGACCCTTTCTATTATCATAGCTTCTACAGATTGTAAATTAAAGATACATTTTTTTGCTAAAATAATTATTATATTATTGATTGACTGACAATGCCTTTTGAAATCACCCATTATAAATCACCCAAGATGGACAAAGGGGGCGTTGTTGGGGCTGTGTTTCTGGACCTAAGGAAGGCTTTTGATACTGTTAACCATGAGATTCTCATCACAAAATTGTCCAAGTTCAACTTTTCCCTGATGCCTTGAGATGGATGAAATCATACCTTGAAGGCAGAACTCAGTGTGTCAGATTGAGCAATGAGCTGTCGCCCACTCTTAGCTATGATGTGGGCGTGCCCCAAGGGTCAATACTGGGGGCCCTCCTGTTCAGCTTGTACATTAATGATCTGCCTTCTGTCTGTACTGGGTCTGAAGTTCAAATGTATGCAGATGATACAGTGATATATGTGCATGCAAAGAGCAAACAACAAGCTGCACAAGAACTCACTACTGTAATGGTCCAGGTTACAGATTGACTCAGTGACTCGTGTTTGCATCTCAATGTGAAAAAAACTGTTTGCATGTTCTTCACAAAGAGGGCAACAGATGCTACGGAGCCAGATGTCTATGTGTCAGGGGAGAAGCTCCAGGTGGTATCTGATTTTAAGTACCTTGGCATCATACTTGATTGTGAGCAGTTGTAATCTGAATAAAGGGAAAAGTGCCATTCTTTAACATGGGATGAGACATTCCTACCAATTTACTAGAGAACCATTCCGGATTTAAGTATAACTTTTGTATGACTGATGAATTTAGTGAGAGGTCTAGTGCTTTAATATTTAATCATTTCTGGCATCTGAATTCATATTCGTTATATAAATAGGCCCTTTTAATTTTGTCTGGCTTGCCATTCCAAATAAAATTGAATCTTTTTTGTTAATATAATTTAAAAAGCAGGTCACTAGGTGTAGGCAAAACTATAAGCAAATAGGTCAACTAGAGTTAATCAGGGTGATTTTTCCACAAATAGACAGGTATTAGATCTTATCCATTTTTTCTCACTTTCTCTAAAAACCTACTGGAGTGAGATCATTTCTTTCTTTCGGGATTTGCATACCAAGTATGTCCACATGCCCATCAGACCATTTTATTGGTAAACTACACGGTAATGTAAAAGCCTATTTTTTGTGTGATCTAATACGTAATACCATAATTTGGTTTTAATCCAGAGGTTAGCAAAAGTATCTAGATCCTCTATGAGGCTGTATTCTAATTGTGGTTTTAGAAGAAAACATGAATCATCAGCGTATAATGAGACCTTTGTTTAAGCCACGGATTTCTAATCCCTTCATATTATTGTTGGATCTAATTTTAACAGCTAGATATGCCGATAGTGGACAACCTTGTTTTACTCCAGTTTAAAACTTTCTGAAATGTAGCCATTATTTACACCTAGGTTTACTATACATAACTTAACCCATAAGAGATTCTACAAAATTGAAATATTCTAGGCATTTATATATAAACTCCAGTTGTACTTTATCAAAAGCCTTTTTTTAAATCAGCTATAAAAACCAGGCCTGGTGTCCCCGTTATTCCATAGTATTCTATTGTTTCCAGTACTTGTCTTATATTATCTCCAATGTAAAAAAAAACCTGTCTGATTAGGATGAATCATATCTGACAATACCTTTTTAAGTTCTATGCGCCAAGCATTTAGCTAGAATTTTTGGCATCACAACACTGAAGTGTAAGAGGCCTCCAATTTTTTAAATGGACTGGATCCTGTTTCAGTAATAATGAAATCAGACCTTCTTGTTGCGTGTCCGATAATCTACTGTTATATAGGAGTGGTTAAAACATGCTAATAATGGTTCTCTGAGCACATCAAAAAAAGTTTGGTATACTTCCACTGGTATGCCATCCAGCCCTGGAGTTCCCAGCCTTAAAGGCTTTAATTGCATCAAGAAGTTCCTCCTCTGTAATTTGGTCTTCACATGAGAATTTCTGTATAGATGTTAATTTTACATTATTAATAGGGGGAAAATCCATACAATTAGCAATTTGTAACAAATTTCAATACATTTTTTGGGGTTGCATTTCTATGTTGAAGATTGAAAAAGAAATTGGTGCATTTTCCCCCATATTCCATCCAGTTCATTTTATTTTTTATAATATATTACAAGATCTTTCTTGAATAAGTTCCTCCATGTCTTTTTGATTTTCCTCTAACTTATTCTGTGCCTCTATGGTACAGTTTTTATTGCTATCTATCTGTTCGTCCTTCAATTTCCTTTGTTAATATGGACTCCTATGATCTAAATTGCTTTTGTTTTATAGATGAGTACTGAATTGCAGGCCTCTAAAAGGCACATTTAAAAGTGTCCCATACAATAAGGGGGATCTGCTGTACCCATGTTATGTCAGAAAAAGGCAATTATAAATTCTTCTGTCCTAGTTATTAACAAGTTATCATCCAGTAGGCTCTAATTAATAATATCCTATTGTTTTAGCAGACTGCACCACCAATCAGTCATAGCAGGTTGGGAAAAAATACAAAAAGTTGACATGACCGCCATTGTAATCTAGCCCTTGTTATGATGGATGTAGCTGTCAATATAAATATATAATCCTCATAGCATACATGTTTTTTTACTTTGTCAATGCACAGATGTGTATGAAGCTGGAAACAAACATTTTGAATTTGGTCATATGCATAAACGTGCCTATTGTGCAACGTCAGTAGTCTAGTCAAGGATACATCATGAAAATTATATTGGCACACTCCACTTACCAAGGCCATTGCCAAATAAGGCACACTGTTACCTGCTTTTATAGTAAGCCTTGAGGTGGTACCAACCAGCACATCTAGAAGGGAGAGTATTTCATACCGAACCCCTCGAGATGACGTAGAGGCACCTTCTCAAGGTGCCTCTACATCACGATTTCAATGGCAGAGTTAAACTGCTAGGGGCAAAGAGAGAGATAGATTTACTACTAAAATATAATCACTTTGCAACGAACTGTCAAAATGAAGACCAGAATTGATGTGTCTCACTAGAACTAAAGTCTAAATCTGTTTTCCAATTAAAAAAAAATAAATTTCAGGAAAGTTACTCTTTAACAAAACCCCCCCCATACAGGACACAGCTTACTCCAATGACTTACTGAATGTGTATTTTTTTGTTTACCTAGGCAAGTCAGTTAAGAACAAATTCTTATTTACAATGACCGCCTACCTCGGTCAAACTCTAACCCGGACGACGCTGGGCCAAATGTACGCTGCCCTACGGGACTCCCAATCACGGCCGGTTGTGATACAGCCTGGAATCGAACCAGGGTCTGTAGTGACACCTCTAGCACTGAGATGCAGTGCCTTAGACCGCTGTGCCACTCAGGAGCTATAATGGAACTTATAGTCATGATCAAGGGCTAGGGTCTTCCAATCTACAAGAGGTGCCATCAATTACACGCATGATCAGGTCACACACACAGCATCGGAGCTTCACAAGCCAAGAAGGTTGCTAGCTAATGATTTGCCTCATTTCTAGCTAACTACCTAGTTAGAAATGCAATGCCTTCAGAGAATATTCAACCCCTTGACTGTTTCCACATTTTGTTGTGTTGCAGCCGGAATTCAACATTTATTAAATAGATTTTTTTCCCCTCACCCACCTACACACACACACAATACCCCATATAATGACAAAGTGAACACATTTATTGAAAATGAAATACATAAACATTTCATTTACATAAGTATGCACACTCCTAAGTCAATACATTGTCTGAGTCTTTCTGGGAAAGTCTAAGAGCTTTTCACACCAGCATTGGAGAATATTTGCCCATTATTCTTTTCAAAATGCTTCAAGCCATGTCAAAATTGGTTGTTGATCATTGCTAGAAAACCATTTAAGTCTTACCATAGATTTACAAGAAGATTTAAGTCAAAACTGTAACTCGGCCACTCAGGAACCTTCACTGTCTTCTTGGTAAACAACTCCAGTGTAGATTTGGCTTTTAGGTTATTGTCCTCCTGAAATGTGAATTCCTCTTCCAGTGTGTTTCCAACTAGAAACACTTATCTCCCTCACTAGCTTTAAGCACCAGCTGTCAGAGCAGCTCATAGATTACTGCACCTGTACATAGCCCATCTATAATTTAGCCCAAACAACTACCTCTTTACCTACTGTATTTATTTATTTATTTTGCTCCTTTGCACCCCATTATTTCTGTCTACTTTGCGCTTTCTTCCACTGCAAACCAACCATTCCAGTGTTTTTAGTTTTTATTTTACTTGCTGTGTTGTATTCACTTCGCCTCCATGGCCTTTTTATATTTTTATTTATTTATACATATATTTGTTTGCCTTCACCTCCCTTATCTCACCTCACTTGCTCACATTGTATATAGACTTATTTTTTTCACTGTATTATTGACTATATGTTTGTTTTACTCCATGTGTAACTATGTGTTGTTGTATGTGTCGAACTGCTTTGCTTTATCTTGGCCAGGTCGCAATTGTAAATGAGAACGTGTTCTCAATTTGCCTACCTGGTTAAATAAAGGTTAAATAAAATAAATAAATAAATAGTATAAAGATTTGGAATCAATTGATTGACTTGAGTAATGATGTGTATCATGTGCAATTAAATGTATTTTAGATATGCTAGTGAATAAGCTCTTGGAAACAACACATTGTTGCCAACTATTCACATCGGAGTTACAATGTTGCAATCACTAGGCAGCCAACTGCCTATAGTAGGAAACAGAGTTGTTATCAATAAGCCACATATAGCACACATGATGAGTCACAACCCAAAGACATTTATTAACATCATCCAGTAGAACTATAAAAATAGTGAGAATTCGAGCTTGAGAAATAAGTGCGCTTCATTTCACAGGAGCATTGTAAAATAAAAGTTCTCTCTCAATGAACCAGCCTTACGAACCCTGGTTTTGGAATATTTTTATTCTGTACAGGCTTCCTTCTTTTCACTCTGTCAATTAGGTTAGTAATTTTCTGGACAATTTTCTGGATACGATTATGATCAGGGTATTTCTTGTAATTATTAGTGATCAGAAAAAAGTAAGCACACATCTTTCTCATGTCACTCAGTCAGTCAAGTGAGGTGCTAATTGGTTTAAATAATTCAACTGGCTAGTTTGTTTGTCTGTAAAGAGAAGAGTACATTGATCCTGGTGCTCTGATTGGATATACACTGCTCAAAAAAATAAAGGGAACACTAAAATAACACATCCTAGATCTGAATGAATGAAATATTCTTATTAAATACTTTTTTCTTTACATAGTTGAATGTGCTGACAACAAAATCACACAAAAATTATCAATGGAAATCAAATTTATCAACCCATGGAGGTCTGGATTTGGAGTCACACTCAAAATGAAAGTGGAAAACCACACTACAGGCTGATCCAACTTTGATGTAATGTCCTTAAAACAAGTCGAAATGAGGCTCAGTAGTGTGTGTGGCCTCCACGTGCCTGTATGACCATCCTACAACGCCTGGGCAGGCTCCTGATGAGGTGGCGGATGGTCTCCTGAGGGATCTCCTCCCAGACCTGGACTAAAGCATCCGCCAACTCCTGGACAGTCTGTGGTGCAGGTGGATGGAGCGAGACATGATGTCCCAGATGTGCTCAATTGGATTCAGGTCTGGGGAACGGGCGGGCCAGTCCATAGCATCAATGCCTTCCTCTTGCAGGAACTGCTGACACACTCCAGCCACATGAGGTCTAGCATTGTCTTGCATTAGGAGGAACCCAGGGCCAACCGCACCAGCATATGGTCTCACAAGGGGTCTGAGGATCTCATCTCGGTCCCTAATGGCAGTCAGGCTGCCTCTGGCGAGCACATGGAGGGCTGTGCGGCCCCCCAAAGAAATGCCACCCCACACCATGACTGACCCACCACCAAACCGGTCATGCTGGAGGATGTTGCAGGCAGAACGTTCTCCACGGCGTCTCCAGACTCTGTCACGTCTGTCACATGTGCTCAGTGTGAACCTGCTTTCATCTGTGAAGAGCACAGGGCGCCAGTGGCGAATTTGCCAATCTTGGTGTTCTCTGGCAAATGCCAAACGTCCTGCACGGTGTTGGGCTGTAAGCACAACCCCCACCTGTGGACGTCGGGCCCTCATACCACCCTCATGGAGTCTGTTTCTGACCGTTTGAGCAGACACATGCACATTTGTGGCCTGCCGGAGGTCATTTTGCAGGGCTCTGGCAGTGCTCCTCCTTGCACAAAGGCGGAGGTAGCGGTCCTGCTGCTGGGTTGTTGCCCTCCTACGGCCTCCTCCACGTCTCCTGATGTACTGGCCTGTCTCCTGGTAGCGCCTCCATGCTCTGGACACTACGCTGACAGACACAGCAAACCTTCTTGCCACAGCTCGCATTGATGTGCCATCCTGGATGAGCTGCACTACCTGAGCCACTTGTGTGGGTTGTAGACTCCGTCTCATGCTACCACTAGAGTGAAAACACCGCCAGCATTCAAAAGTGACCAAAACATCAGACAGGAAGCATAGGAACTGAGAAGTGGTCTGTGGTCACCACCTGCAGAACCACTCCTTTATTGGGGGTGTCTTGCTAATTGCCTATAATTTCCACCTGTTGTCTATTCCATTTGCACAACAGCATGTGAAATTTATTGTCAATCAGTGTTGCTTCCTAAGTGGACAGTTTGATTTCACAGAAGTGTGATTGACTTGGAGTTACATTGTGTTGTTTAAGTGTTCCCTTTATTTTTTTGAGCAGTGTAGTAAAGCTGCATTTGGCTTCATAATTTCACCCGATCACTTCTCTGTTGCGGTCTGTTGGGTTCTAACTTGAAATATCCTTATTCATGTTAACATATTAGAACTGGCTATATGCAAATTTACTGAGTGAGAAAGGGGAGTGCAGAAAGTTTACATTCTGTCAGAACATGTTATGGTTAAATCTCATGTACCCTATGGAGTGGAGAAGGGCAACATCTGGTTTCAGTCACTGATAATGTATGACAGCTGTGAGTTAGGGAGGAGTGAGGAATGTGGGTCGAGGTCAGGTCAGATATTGTGAGGAGGAACAGTCCTATGACATACACACATAGGAGCCAGGGCCATGCCTACACCAATGAGAGGAACCAGTTCCAGTTCCTGCCTAGCAACATGGCTGTCTAGATGTGCAAGGAGTTGACTCTGACCAGTAGAGTGTGGAAATATGTGTGGAAACATGTTGAACAGTTTACTCAAGCCATTTCAGCTTTTGATTTTGAATTAATTTGTAAAAATTTCAAAAAACAGATTTACACTTAGACGTTATGGGTTATTGTCCATAGGACAGTCAATCTACTTCGAATTCAGGCTGTAACAACAAAATGTGGGAAAAAGTAAATGGATATGAATACTTAGTGAAGGCACTGTATAACAATCAAGCTGATATAGTGTATAGCTAGATAGCGATGTGCCCATGTGCCGCATACCCCTTTTCCCATTTTGTTTGACACCAGGCCTCAAACGATACCCCGATAAAGTTTTTTGGCTAATACTTTAGGTTATTACCCGCATGTATTAGCTAGCTAGTATAATTAAACAAATGTAGTCTCCTGACTGCTTCATATCTCTTGAGTTTGTTCAATGAAGTATGAATACTTTTACCTACTAGCTAGCATTAGCGTAACAACAAAATAAGTATATTCCGTAGGAAGGCGGAGGGGGGCAATTCATGAGTCTCGACATAGAACCCGTCGGGTGATTGGTTGAGCCTTCTTGAGTGCGTGACGTCTCACACATGCGCTATAGAGCCATCTGTTAAGCTAGCTCGCAATGCCGGTATGAGCAGTTAGCACCAGCCAAACAACAAGCCCACCAATTGTTATTTTTACCTTACGGTTGTGTTGCTTGGCGCAGCGGTCTAAGGCACTGGATCTCAGCGCTAGAGGCGTCACTACAGACCCTGGTTCAATTCCAGGCTGTATCACAACCAACCGTGATTGTGAGTCCCATAGGGGGGCGCACAATTGGCCCAGCGTTGTCCGGGTTAGGCCATCATTGTAAATAAGAATTCGTTCTAACTGACTTGCCTAGTTAAAAAAAAATAAAAGTGAGCAAGTTAACCCAAATGTTTCAAAGCATAGGTCATGCGTCCACTGCCTGGCCAGTGATCTAGCTAGTTACACTTCAGTAATTAGTTATCCTCCTAAATACGGTCACTGGATACACTAGCTGAGTTGAACACATTTGGCTGAACACAAACTAGTAGCCAGTTGTTGCTGCCCATGGTGGAATCATATCTAACCCATTGGCTCCTGGATACTATGCTATGTCCACGTGGTCTCATAACTATGTGTATGTGACCAATACAATTGGATGAGCTCCTGAGTCTAGCTAACGTCGCGAATTAGCATTTTGCTAGCTGAGCTGTTTTATAAGAAAAACGGATGATATGAATTAATTAGTACAAATTTCAAAAAATAGAATTACACTTAGACGTTAGCTAGCACGCTCTCCTCTGCGATAATATATTAATGTCAGATTCGTATTATAATTAATGTTAACTGTAATTGAAGATGGTGGTTACTACTGGATTCAGATCCGATGGAGATAAATTGTCCGCCATGTTTTGGAAAGGGCTCAGCCTCAAAGAAGGTCAACCAATCACCCGACGGGTTCTATATCGACACTCATGAAACTCCCCCTGGTCATGGCTTTTGACAAATTAACGCCAGATTTGACTTTTTGTAGCAGGTTAGGAGAATAAGCTTAAAGCTAGGAGAAGGGTCAAATCTACTTCTGACGTTAATATGATAAAAGCTGGATCCCATCTAGGCATGAACATAACTTTCGTGCGCTAACGTGGTTAGCTAGCGGAGCTAACGTTAGCCAACTGAATATTTTCTAAACCTTTTAGCTAAATGTTCACATGCCACCGACCACACCTACCTTTTCCCCTTGTATTGCACTCTTGACTTCGAAGACATCGACGTGTACAGCTAAGTTAGTTAGCTGTTTTAAAATATAATTTTAAAAAACCTAGTCAACTGCTCTTCTCCCCGGATAAATCGTCCCGTGTCAGTGTCGTAACTAGTTAGAACAGCAACAAAGTCATACACCCAGCTATTTATACAATGTATCTTCTTAAAATCTGATTTTAAAACTAACATTAACCCTTACCATAACCACACTGCTGACCTGAACCTAAATTTAGACAAAACAACAAAAAAAGGTGTTTTCCTGAATTTAAATTTGGACTTTGTGGCTGTACTATCTAGTGGAAACCTAATGTCTGGGACAAAACGACAGGTTGTCTCGCACGGAAATCTCTCGCGATAGTTGTTCCACTACAAATAAGTGTTTATGCTTTGCTGCTATCTAGAGGTCATTTTTAAAAATGTAATATCTCTGCATTAGATCAATAAGTAGGGCAGGCTGACACGAATGAAAGCACTGAGCTACTACTATATAATAAAAACATCATAATATTTGCTGGACTATTGTATGTACCGGTATGTATGACATTGATAGTTATTTTTTTTGCCAATTGTCAGCCACTTCACCGAAATGCATTTGTGGAGATTATTATATGGATGAGGGTGGGATTATAGAAAGGATATAAGAAAAGAAAATACAATTTTATTTGTCACATGTGCTGAATACAACAGGTGTGGATTTAACCCCCTAGAATCTATGCCTGGTTCTACTAAGCTAACATATGGAATTGTTTTAAAATAGTCATAGACAAAGGAGATTATTGTGGACTACAGGAAAAGGAGCAAACCACCATTCTCATCGACAGGGCTGCAGTGGAGCAGGTTTAGAGCTTCAAGTTCCTTGGTGTCCACATCACCAACAAACTAACATGGTCCAAGCACACCAAGACAGTCGTGAAGAGGGCACAACAAAACCTATCCCCCTCAGGAGACTGAAAAGATTTGGCATGGTTTTTCAGGTCCTCAAAAGGTTCTACCGCTGCACCATCGAGAGCATCCTGACTGGTTGCATCACTGCCTGGTATGGCAACTGCTCGGCTTCCGACCGCAAGGCACTACAGAGGGTAGTGTGAACGGCCCAGTACATCACTGGGCCAAGCTTTCTGCCATCCAGGACCTCTATACCAGGCGGTGTCAGAGGAAGGTCCAAAAAAAAATCAAAGACTCCAGCCACCCTAGTCATAGACTGTTCTCTCTGCTACCGCACGGCAAGCGGTACCAGAGCGCCAAGTCTAGGTCCAAGAGGATTCTAAACAGCTTCTACCCCCAAGTCATGACACTCCTGAACACCGAAACAAATGGCTACCCAGACTATTTGCATTGACCCCCCTATTTTACACCGCTGCTACACTCTGTTGTTATCATCTATGCATAGTCACTTTAATAACCCCAAATGTACACTACCTTTCAAAAGTTTGGGGTCACTTAGAAATGTCCTTGTTTTTGATATAAAAGCACATTTTTTGTCCATTAAAATAATATCAAGTTGATCAGAAATACAGTGTAGACATTGTTAATGTTGTAAATGACTATTGTAGCTGGAAACGGCTGATTTTTAATGGAATATCTACATAGGCATACTGTACACTACATTGAAAGGTAGTGTACAGGAGTGATGGTTGCTGCACATTATCAGCAACCATCACTCCTGTGTTCCATTGGCACGTTGTGTTAGCTAATCCAAGTTTATAATTTTAAAAGGCTAATTGATCATTAGAAAACCCTTTTGCAATTAAGATCTCGCTTTTCTTTAAAAAATATGGACATTTTTAAGTGAACCCAAACTTTTGAACGGTAGTGTACATATTACCTCAACTAACCGGTTGAGTAATATATTTTACTACTGCTCTTTAATTACTTGTTACTTTTATTACTTATTCTTATCCGTATTTTTTAAACTGCATTGTTGGTTAGGGGCTTGTAAGTAAGCATTTCACTGTAAGGTAATACAGGTAATACCTGTTGTATTTGGCGCATGTGACTAATACAATTTGATTTGATTTGATACCAAGGATCATTTAGCCAGTGGCATAAAGTATTTAAGTAAAAATACTTTCAAGTACTACTTAAGTCGTTTTGGGGGGTATATGTACTTTAATATTTCTATTTTTGACTACTTTCACTTCACTACATTCCTAAAAATAAAAATAAACTTTTTACTCAATACATTTTCCTTGACACTCAAAAGTACTCGTTACATTTTGAATACTTAGCAGGACAGGAAAATTGTCAAATCACACACTTATCAAGAGAACATCCCTGGTGTCTCTGATCAATAAACACAAATGCTTAGTTTGTAAAGATGTCCATTTGGAAAATCTGACCATAATTATATCCTCCTGATTCCTGCTTACAAACAAAAACTAAAGCAGGAAGCACCAGTAACTCGGTCAATAAGAAAGTGGTCAGATGACAGAGATGCTAAGCCACAGGATTGTTTTGCCAGCACAGAGTGGAGTATGTTCAGGGATTCTTCCGATAGCATTGAGGAGTACACCACATCAGTCACTGGCTTCATCAATAAGTGCATCGATGACATCATCCCCACAGTGACCGTACGTACATACCCCAACCAGAAGCCATGGATTACAGGCAACATCTGCACTGAGCTAAAGGGTAGAGCAGCCTCTTTCAAGGATTTGGGACTCTAACCCGGAAGCTTATAAGAAATCCCGCTATGCTCTCCGCCAAACCATCAAACAGGCAAAGTGTCAATACAGGACTAAGATTAAATCGTACTACACCGGCTCCGACTCTCATCGGATGTGGGAGGGCTTGCAAACTATTACAGACTACAAAGGGAAGCACAGCCACGAGCTTCCCAGTGACACGAGCCTACCAGACAAGCTAAATTACTGCTATGCTGGCTTTGAGGTAAGTAACACTGAAGCTCCATGAGAGCATCAGCTTGTCCTGGACGACTGTATGATCACGCTCTCCGTAGCCGATGTGAGTAAGACCTTTAAACAGGTCAACATTCACAAGGCCGCAGGGCCAAACGGATTACCAGGGCGTGTACTCTGAGCATGCGCTGACCAACTGGCATGTGTCTTCACTGACATTTTCAACCTGTCCCTGACTGAGTCTGTAATAACAACATGTTTCAAGCAGACCACCATAGTCCCTGTGCCCAAGAACACTAACCTAACCTGCCTAAATGACCCATAGCACGCATGACTGTAACCATAAAGTGCTTTGAAAGGCTGGTCATGGCTCACATCAACACCATTATCCCAGAAACCCGAGACCCACTCCAAATTGCATACCGCCCCAACAGATCCACCGATCATGCAATCTCTATTGCACTCAACACTGCCCTTTCCCACCTGGACAAAAGGAACACCTATGTGAGAATGCTGTTCATTTACTACAGCTCAGCATTCAATACCATAGTGCCCACAAAGATCATCACTAAGCTAAGGACCCTGGGATTAAACACCTCTCTCTGCGACTGGATACTGGACTTCCTGACGGGCCACCCCCAGGTGGTAAGGGTAGGCAACAACACATCTGCCACGCTGATCCTCAACACTGGGGCCCCTCGAGTGTGTACTTAGTCCCCTCCTGTACTCCCTGTTCACCCACGAATGCGTGGCCAAGCACGACTCCAACACCATCATTAAGTTTGCTGTCGAAACAACAGTGGTAGGCCACTGACAACGATGAGACAGCCTATAGGGAGGAGGTCAGAGAACTGGCAGTGTGGTGCCAACCTCTCCCTCAATGTGAGCAAGACAAGGAGCTGATTGTAGACTACAGGAAAAGGCGGCCCGAACAGGCCCCCATTAACATCAATGGGGCAATAGTGGAGCGAGTCGAGAGTTTCAAGTTCCTTGGTGTCCACATCACCAATGAACTATCATGGTCCAAACACACCAAGACAGTCGTGAAGAGGGCACAACAAAATATTTCCCCCCTCAGGAGACTGAAAAGATTTGGCATGGGTTCTCAGATCCTCAAAAAGTTCTACAGCTGCACCATTGAGAGTATCCTGGGCGGTTGTATCACCGCCTGGTATGGCAACTGCTCGGCATCTGACCGTAAGACGCTACAGAGGGTAGTGCGTATGGCCCAGTACATCACCGGGGTCAAGCGTCCTGCCATTCAGGACCTATATAATGGGCAGAGGAATGCCCATAAAACTGTCAGAGACTCCATTCACTCAAGTCATAGACAAGTCATGTTTTATCTACTACTGCATGGCAATCGGTACCGGAGCGCCAAGTCTTGGACCAAAAGGCTCCTTAACAGTTTCTACCCCCAAGCCATAAGACTGCTGAAAATTTCATCAAATGGGCACCGGACTCTTTACATTGACATCCCCCCCATCCATTTGTTTTGTACACTGCTGCTACTCGCTGTTTATTATCAATGCATAGTCACTTCAACCCTACCTACATGTACAAATTACCTCTAACTAACTAACCTGTACCCCAGCACACTGACTCGGTACCTGTACCCCCTGCATGTAGCCTCATTATTGTTATTTTATTGTGTTACTTTTTATTATTTTTTACTTTTGTTTATTTGGTAAATATTTTCTTAACCAACAGTGCAGTTCAAGAAGAGTTAAGGGCTTGTAAGTAAGCATTTCACAGTGAGGTCTACACTTGTATTCAGCGCATGTGACAAATAATGTTTGATTTGATTAGGGATGGTGCCAGGTTTCCTCCAGCCGTGACGTTTGGCATTCAGGCCAAATAGTTCAATCTTGGTTTCATCAGACCAGAGAATCTTGTTTCTCATAGTCTGAGAGTCCTTTAGGCAAACTCCAAGCAGGCTGTCATTTAAAATGTTTAAATTGAACCTTTATTTAACTAGGCAAGTCAGTTAAGAACAAATTCTTATTTACAATGACGGCCTAGGAACAGTGGGTTAACTACCTTGTTCAGGGGCAGAACGACAGATTTTTACCTTGTCAGCTCGGGGATTCAATCTAGCAACCTTTCGGTTACTGGCCAAATGCTCTAACTACTAGGCTACCTGCCGCCATGTTCCTTTTACCGAGGAGTGGCTTCCACCTGGCCACTACCAAAAAGGCCTGATTGTTGGAGTGCTGCAGTGATGGTTGTCCTTCTGGAACGTTCTCCCATCGCCACAGACGAACTCTGGAGCTCTGTCAGAGTGAACATCGGGTTCTTGGTTACCTCCCTGACCAAGGCCCTTCTCCCCCGATTGCTCAGATTGGCTGGACGGCCAGGTCTCGGAAGAGTCTTGGAGGTTCCAAACTTCTTCCATTTAAGAATGATGGAGGCCACTGTGTTCTTGGGACCTTCAATGCTGCAGAAGTTTTTTGGTACTCTTCCCCAGATCTGTGCCTCGACACAACCCTGTCTCGGAGCTCTATGGACAATTCCTTCGACCTCATGGCTTGTTTTTTGCTCTGACATGCACTGTCAGCTGTGGGACCTTATATAGACAGATGTGCCTTTCCAAATCATGTCCAATCAATTGAATTTACCACAGGTGGACTCCAATCAAGTTGTAGAAACACCTCAAGGATGATCAATGGAAACAGGATGCACCTGAGCTAAATTTCGAGTCTCATAGCAAAGGGTCTGAATACTTATGTAAATAAGGTATTTCTGTTATTTTTTTAAATAAAAATGTGCTAAGAAAATTGGTTTTCGCTTTGTCATCGTGGGGTATTGTGTGTAGATTGTTGAGGAAAAACATTAATTTAATACAATTTAGAATAAGGCTATAACGTAACAAAATGTGGGAAAAATCAAGGGGTCTGAATATTTTCCAAATGCACTGTATATATACCTTATTTACATAAGTATTCAGACCTTTTGCTATGAGACTCGAAATTGATCTCAGATGTCTACCCTTACTAAGCACTTAAACTTGGCAATGACGTACTGTCCCCATGAGTGACAGAACATTGCGCCAATTACGGCGCAATGCTCCTATTCTCTGCTGGTTCACCCCACCACCACAGAAATCACTGAGCTAGGCTGAAACACCTGCATTTTGGAGCGGCCTTATTCAAGAAAACAAAAAAGAGACCATGTGTGTATGCAGCTTTATTAACTGAATGATATATATTTTCTACATTGCTTGCAAACTAATATGTGACACGTATTAATGCCAAAATAACAATTTATTTATTTATTTTCTACGAAAATGTGGGTCTCAAAACAGCCCCACCTGCACTGAATGACGGATCGCCACTGGATGTTACCCACTGACGTATGATTCAAAATTCAAAAGGCACTCGCACATCCGAGCTATCTTTTTTGCAGGTGCATGGCAACAGTTGAATAAAATGAAAAAAATAACAAACAGCAGCGTGCGGGTTTCTTCTTTTTTACCCAATGACATGAAAACTCTGAACACAAACCAGTCCAAACCAACTCTAAGCATACACCATATGCGCCTATGTGAACTAAGATCTGAAACGATTTGGTCACTTTGATTTGGAGCAAAGATATTTTTGCTAATTGTTTTGAGCTACATGCGATGCTTTCCATTACAAAGTCGCGCGATATGTTATGTTTACACGTAGTACGCACGACGTGTTACGCGTTGAGTCTGAGTGACGCACCCCCATCTGATTAGGCAGTGTAATGCATTTTTGGGAACAAATATTTATATTTAAAGCGCCCCTGATGCGGTAGTTGACACTTCATTGGTTGTATGTGAGATTGAAAGTGCAGTTTTCTTTTTAAAAGGGATCAAGAACACGTTCACCTGCTCTAAAAGATGGCTTCGTCTGATGGAAACAAAAACACGAACACGGAACCATGGGGCGGTTTTGAGGACAACATTATCCAGGTAACGTTAGCTAGCGAGCTAGCTAGGTAGCGATAGCCAAGAAAATAATTGCAATGTGTATATACTATTATTTTCCTAGCTACATCGCGGTATTGTTACATCTTCTTTAGTGTTGCCAAACTAATTTTTTTCTGTGCAGAGATAGCTAACGTTAAAGTTTGTCCGACAACAATGTTAAGCTAGCTAGCTAGCTAATCATAAACTAAGAAACAGTTTTTTATTTTCTTAGCTAGCTAACTTAATTTCACAGGTTGTGACTGTCTGATGAAAACAACATGAACAATTTGCGCGTGAAACAAATTTCACATACAAGGATGTACAGTAATGTAATAAACGATCTATTACTAGGGCACTGGGTCAGCAGTGATTGACATGGAAAACATGGATGACACATCAGGCTCCAGCTTTGAGGACATGGGGGAGATGCACCAGCGCATGAAGGAGGAGGAAGAGGTGGCAGAGGAGGCTGAAGCAACTGAAGAGGAGACTGGAGAGGATGGCGAGTTTCTGGGAATAAAGGGTATCAAGGGCCAGCTGGGGAGACAGGTGGCAGATGAGGTGAGCTGAGAAAGCTTTGTGATGCTGATGGGCAACAACTTGTCACACACAACATTACCTTTGTTATAAAAAGGGCTTTGCCGTTACCCAATATTGTAATTTCTATCTCAATAGCATTTCTATCTCAATTGTCTGGTTAATGTTGCTGTCATAACTTTGACTTTCATCACACCTTTGTCAGCTGATTTATAATGAACGTTCCCTCATCCTCTTAGGTGTGGCAAGCAGGAAAGCGGCAGGCTTCCAAGGCTTTCAACCTATATGCCAACATAGACATTCTCCGGCCGTACTTTGATGTGGAGCCTATGCAAGTTAGGAACAGGTGAGTCAGTACAAATGTGTTTTGTAATCACGACTTGTAGTCCTAACATGTATAGCATTTACATTTTATGACACTCTTCCTAACATGTACGCCTCTTTTCTACCCAAGGTTGATTGAATCAATGATACCCATCCGCATGATCAATTTTCCACAGGTGAGTGGGATTTTCTTTTCCCATACTATTTTCACAGGCTGGGGAAAGATTTAAATCTAGAAGTTTTCAGAGCTTACCTGGCCAATTAAAGGAAATATAAATGTTTTCACTGCTCTTCTTTTCCAACTGTAGAAGATTGCTGGGGAGCTGTATGGGCCAATGATGCTGGTGTTCACGCTGGTGGCCATCCTCCTGCACGGAATGAAGACATCAGGAACCGTAATTGTAAGAGAGCCCAACTTATACTGGCTTCATAAATGCATGTTAATATGCAGTATACAGATGGATATGGTGTATTAGGTGTAATGAACACTTTTCTACATACAACTGTAGTTGAAGGTAGCATCAACAACCATTTTGACATTAAGAAAGCAAAAAGCATCTGTTCAGAGTTTCAGACATTAGGTACTGCTTATTTAGTACTCTGTTCTGTTCATCCTGTATTGTTAGTTGTCTATCTGAACTTGATTAGGCCTAATAAATGTTTTTCCTCCCTGGACAGAGAGAGGGTACTCTGATGGGAACAGCCATAGGGACATGCTTTGGTTACTGGCTGGGAGTTTCCTCCTTCATCTATTTCCTGGCGTACCTATGCAATGCCCAGATCACCATGCTCCAGATGCTGTCTCTGCTGGTGAGTCAACAGTGACCATAACTCTCCTCACAGCATCCCTGTGTAATCCGTTTGCTATAAAAGCAGTGTGAAATCTCACCGTCTGTTCTACTATGTGCCCCCAACAGGGTTATGGTCTTTTCGGGCACTGCGTGGTTCTCTTCGTCACCTACAACGTCCACTTCCACTCCCTGTTCTACATCCTGTGGCTGGTCGTAGGAGGGCTCTCCACACTGCGGATGGTAAATAGGCAGATTAATTACTTCAAATCCAAAGAGCCCTTTGACACTCACTGTCTGCGTTTTGCGTGGTAAGGCTAAAGCAACTGACTAGACGAACGTCGAGGAGTGAAGTCAGACACTAATGTGGTTTTCCAACAGCAAGGCTCAGATTAACATGGCAGTGATGCCATTGTTTCTAAAAGTTCTTCTTTATAATGTTGAAATAAATATGTCAAACTGAAATCATATGTGTGTAGATTGTTCAATCAAATAGTGAGAGCCTAAAATATCACATTCATTTGTATATATCCACTGTATAGGCCTATATGAATCGTGGCAAAGTTGGTTCCCGTCTCAGTCATTTCTTTGCGTGGGTCAAACAAAAACACCCACATGACTGGTTGATAATAGAGCCTCCCACAATGCAGGCGAAGGCTGCAGGATGAAGTTGGTGAAGAGCAACTGTAGGTGCAAGTCAGACAATTTTTATCCCCATAATGCAACACACTTTGAAAGCCCTAGACAAAATATATCCGCTCGAATGCGCCCACTATGTCAGTGATAGTCAGTCTCTCCCCCTGGCTCACCTTCTCCCTCTCTCTCAGGTGGCTGCTGTTATCTCTCGGACCGTGGGCCAGACCCCACGCCTCATCCTCTGTGGAACACTGGCTGCTCTGCATATGCTCTTTCTGCTCTACCTGCACTTCGCTTATCACAAGATTGTTGAAGGTAAGATTCCCGGAAGGCAAACCAGGACTCGTCTTCACAAAGCGTCTCAGAGTAGGAATGCTGATCTACACTGAGCAAAAATATAAAATGTAACATGGAACAATTTCAAAGATTTTACTGAATTACAGTTCATATAAGGAAATCAGTCAATTTAAATAAATTCATTAGGCCCTAATCTATGGATTTCACATGAATGGGAATACATATATGTATCTGTTGACCACAGATAACTTAAAACCAGTCAGTATCGTGTGTGACCACCATTTGCCTCATGCAGCGCAACACATCTCCTTCGCATAGAGTTGATCAGGCTGTTGATTTTGGCCTGTGGAATGTTGTCCCATTCCACTTTAATGGCTGTGCGAAGTTACTGGATATTGGCGGGTACTGGAACACGCTGTTGTACACTTCGATCTATAGCATCCCAAACATGCTCAATGGGTGACATGTCTGGTGATTATGCAGGCCATGGAAGAACTGGGACATTTTCAGCTTCCAGGAATTGTGTACAGATCCTTGTGATATGGGGCCGTGCATTTCATGAAACATGAGGTAACGCGGCGGAAGAATGGCACGACAATGGGCCTCAGGATCTCGTCACAGTATCTCTGTGCATTCAAATTTCCGTCGATAAAATGCAGTTGTGTTTGTTGTCTAGCTTATGCCTGCCCATACCATAACCCCACCACCATGGGGCACTCTGTTCACAACATTGACATCAGCAAACCGCTCGCCCCCACACGACAGACGTCTGCCATCTGCCTGGTACAGTTGAAACTGGGATTCATTCGTGAAGAGCAGACTTCTCCAGCATGCCAGTGGACATCAAAGGTGAGCGTTTGCCCACAGAAGTTGGTTACGACTACGAAATGCAGTCTAATACCCTGGTGAGGACGAAGAGCACGCAGCTTCCTTGAGACGGTTTCTTACAGTTTGAAATTCTTCAGTTGTGCAAACCCATAGTTTTACCAGCTGTCCAGGTTGCTGTTCTCAGACAATCCCGCAGGTGACGAAGCCGGATGTGGAGGTCCTGGGCTGACATGATTACACGTAGTCTGCGGTTGTGAGGCCGGTTGGACGTACTGCAAAATTCTCTAAAATAGTGTTGGAGGCGGCTTATGATGGAGATCTGAACATTAACTTCTCTGGCAATTGCAAACTCCCTCAACTTGAGACATCTGTGACATTGTGTTTGAGTGGCTTTTTATTGTCCCTAATACAAGGTGCACCTGTGTAATGATCATGTTGTTTAATCACCTTGATATGCCACACCTGTCAGGTAGATGGATCGTCTTGGCAAAGGAGAAATGCTCACTAACAGGGGTGTAAACAAATTTGTGCATAACGTTTGAGAGAAATAAGCTTTTTGTGCCTATAGAAATTTTTTGGGATATTTTATTTCAGCTCATGAAACATGGGACCAACACTTTACATGTTGCGATTATATTTTAGTTCAATGTAAGATCATTTTTGCCTTTTTAAATCTTTAATGAAGGGTGGGGTGACCAAGATCAGCACTCCTACTTTGAGACGCTTAATGAATACAGGCTCCCCTTGTCCAATTATAAACACATTTTAATTGCTTCTATTCAATGATCCTCCAAGTTAGGCTTGGGCAGTGTACCGTGGTATTTTTAAATAAGTATAGTATGATTTTTCAATACCGTCAAAATAAATCATGTATAATAACCTCTGAGGTAGGGATAGGCATTTTAAATAATTTCACTATTCAAACAGTATCATACATTTTTGTCAGATATCCGGACATTCAAAATACACGTTTTCTTCACTGCTGCGCGTTGGAGAGGCTGGCGCTCTATTGCTGCAGCTACAGAGGGCTGTGTGTGTGGCAGTGAGCAGACAGAGGAGAGACGCAGTAGCTGACTCGGCCACATCCACGACTAGCTAACTTGTAGGAGCCACAATGTTATTTATCATCCCATACAGTGCATTCGGAAAGTATTCAGACCCCTTCCCTTTTTCCACATTTTGTTACGTTACAGCCTTATTCTAAAATGGATTAAATAAAACACAATCCACATCAATCTACACACAATATCTCATAATGACAAAACAATTATTTATTTATTTTAAATTTTTGCTAATAGAAAAACCTTATTTACGTAAGTATTCAGAGCCTTTTGTTCTGAGACTCGAAATTGAGCTCAGGTGTATCCTGTTTCCATTGATCATCCTTGAGGTGTTTCTACAACTTGATTTGAGTCCACCTGTGGAAAATTCAATTGATTGGACATGATTTGGAAAGGCACACACCTGTCTATATAAGATCCCACAGTTGACAGTGCATGTCAGAGCAAAAACAAAGCCATGAGGTCAAAGGATTTGTCCGTAGAGCTCCGAGACAGGATTGTGTCGAGGCACAGATCTGGTGAAGTGTACCAAAACATTTCTGCAGTATTGAAGGTACCCAAGAACACAGTCGCCTCCATCGAAGTTTGTAACCACCCAAGACTCTTACTAGAGCTGGCTGCCCGGCTAATCTGAGCAATCGGGGAGAAGGGCCTTGGTCAGGAAGGTGACCAAGAACCCGGTGTTCACTCTGACAGAGATCCAGAGTTCCTCTGTGGAGATGGGAGGACCTTCCAGAAGGACAACCATCTCTGCAGCACTCCACCAATCAGGCCTTTATGGTAGAGTTGCCAGACGGAAACCACTTCTCAGTAAAAGGCCCATGACATCCCGTTTGGAGTTTGCCAAAAGGCACCTCAATGACTCTTGAAAAACAAGATTCTCTGGTCTGATGAAACCAAGATTGAACTCTTTTGGCCTGAATGCCAAGCATCACATCTGGAGGAACCAAGTCACGGTGAAGAATGGTGGTGGCAGCATCATGCTGTGGGGATGTTTTTCAGCGGCAGGGACTGGGAGACTAGTCAGGATCGAGGGAAAGATGAACAGAGCAAAGTACAGAGATCGTTGATGAAAAACTGCTCCAGAGCTTTCAAGACCTCAGACTGGGGCGAAGGTTCACCTTCCAGCAGGACAACGACTCTAAGCACACAGCTGAGACAACGCGGGAGTGGCTTTCGGGACAAGTCTCTGAATGTCCTTGAGTGGCCCAGCCAGAGCCCAGACTTTAACCCGGTCGAACATCTCTGAAGAGACCTGAAAATAGCTGTGCAGCAACGCTCCCCATCCAACCTGACAGAGCTTGAGAGGATCTGCAGAGAAGAATGGGAGAAACTCCCCAAATACAGGTGTGCCAAGCTTGTAGCATCATACCCAAGAAGACTCGAGGCTGTAATCGCTGCCAAAGGTCCTTCAACAAAGTACTGAGGAAAGGGTCTGAATAAGGATGTAAATGTTTTTTTATTTTTTGTACATTTTATAAAAATGTCTCAACCTGTTTTTGCTTTATGGGGTATTGTATGTAGGTTGATGAGGGATTAAAACAATTTCATCAATTTTAGGATAAGGTTGTAACGCAACAAAATGTGTAAAAAGTAAAGGGGTTTGAATACTTTCAGAATGCACTGTATAACAGTGCCTGTCTTGACTGGCGTAGCCTAGAGAACCTAGCCAGCTATAGCTAGCTAGGCTAATTGAGGCCACATTCTGCGCTTTCTCCCCAACCCCATTAGGATAAACAGCCTACCTGTTGGTTGCTCATTGTAGACTACTCCTTCTCATTTTGCTAACTTTTTAATTCCATAAACTTGCATCGCATTAGTGACCTGTCACTCCACTTGCTACACATTGAGCCGCTTTGATTGGCCAACCTAAACTTCAAGCTACACACCTGAAGGCTACCGGTCTTTTTATGGGCCGCACGTCATAAAAAAGTCATTGGAAAGTTTGTTTTATTATATTAGTAGTTTGAAACATCATGGTGTATATATATATACCCTTGTATGTAACAATGTCACATGGATATTTGAATAAAATTTTCCAGTGTTAAATAGAATACCCACACACAATACTCAGTATTGGAATACTATTGTCCGTTCAAATATTCAAATATCTGTGCACATCTCTACTCGGGGGCACACCTGCTTTGAAGGAACAGTGGGGGTGCATGCTACGCCACTGCTGATAACTATAAGGTAACTATCTAAGGTGACAAATAAATGATCTCCAGCTCAGGGCTCCAGCTAGGCATTTGGTTTGCTAACTTGCTAGCTAAGTGGCTAGCTTGCAATACCAAGCTTCTTGGTTACAGCAGAGACAATCAATCAACTCCTGGATCAAGACCCCTGCTGCCTAAATTTGTTTTGTACGTCAATGTGTTTTGTGCTGGAGTTTTTTTTGTTTGGGAAGGAATAGCGCCCCTTGTGTGCCTGTAATACCGTATATCCTGGTATGGTACAGGGACGGTATGAAAATCTGGATACCGCCCAACCCTACGCCAAGGTATATTCCTAAAAGTCCAATGCAGAGGTTTTTTATCTCAATATCAAATCATTTCTGGGTAACAATGAAGTATCTTACTGTGATTGTTTTAAGTTAAAATGGTATAAAAATAAAGTAGCTTTTTAGCAAAAAGCTATTTCTCAAGCAATCAATTTTCTAGGATTGTCTTGGAGTGGTCTGAGGGAGCTAATTGGAGGGATATGTAATTTGAACTAGATGTTATTAGCAGAGAGGTTTGAAACTCTTTGTAATTGGTCTATTAACTTATGCCACCTGGTGATATCGCAGGACAAAACTCAATCCTACCAAAACAGGCTGAAATTCCATGTGTTTTTTTCCCAAACAGCTCTTGTACTAAAAGGTAGTTATCATAATTGTCACAATATTATTTCAACCTCAGAGTGGAAATACCATATAAAACACTGGAAACACTGGTTTTTGACTCCACTGACCTTTTAAACTGGGTCTTGAATTTGATTAAATAAAAATTAGACATTTGTTTTGCATTTTTTTGTCTGAAGGTATCCTGGACACATTGGAAGGACCCAACATGCCCCCCATCCAGAGAGTGGCCAGAGATTTGCCTGTGGTGGCCACCGCTGCTATGAATGCTGTGAATGCCACAGTGAAGACCCTTGGTGTTATCCTGCAGTCACAGTGATGGTGTGTCCAACATCAACGATGAGACCATAGGCTCATGAGAACCTGAATTCCATGGTGGTGGTGTTGTGTAGATAATACAGACTGATGTGAAGGTCAAAGACCATGGTGGTTACTGGTTATAGTTGACATTCATCATGATACATGAACATTGTCTCGACAAACAAATCATCATCAGTTCACAACAACTATTGGTTGTTTATATTGAACTAAATCAAAAAACTACATGGGAGTGAATCATGTTTGTGCTCTTCAAATGATTGACTCCCTTTTTCATAGGGATCTTGTATTTGTTAAAGCAGCTTGAGTGCATTAAGATTCCCAGCTGTTTGCATTTGTTCTCATGTTTAGACAAATTAATATTCAACTCGACACTCTCCTTTTTGTAGGCTTTGTTACACAGGTTTTGGTGATTCTCTAAAATTCTAGACGTTCAATGGGAGGACGGTTCCCTAAGGCTGTGTGGTGCCTTCTATAGTTTCTTCAAAGAAATTATTATTATTATTATCATGTATGATACGGGGTAAATTTAGAGTTTTATCTAGCTTGTTTTACACAATGCACCTCTCTTGTCTGATAACCTAATGAGAAAATAACCAGATATGCAGTTGGTATGTCATATGAGATACTGCATTAACTTATGAATATTGTTCCTTCTAATCAGCTTTTGTTTCACCCAGTCATTTGTGTTGTGCATTATTTGTACTTCCTAACATTTGGGTGGGATGCAAGGTAACCTCTCCTCCTTTTTATTTAAATGTGAAATTGTATTTATAGGGTTATTGTACAAAAAGATACAATGGAAATAAACTTTACGGACCTAAGACATAGTCTTCTGAAAAAAATCAAGAAGTTCTGCAATTAGATCCTAATCTATGAATTTCACATGCTTGGGAATACAGATATGCATCTGTTTGTCACAGATACCTTAAAAAAAACAGTATCTGGTGTAACCACCATTTGTCTCATGCAGTGCAACACATCTCCATTGATTGTGGCCTGTGGAATGTTGGCCAACTCTTCAATGGCTGTGCGAAGTTGCTGGATATTGGCAGGAACTGGAACATGCTGTCGTACACATCGATCCAGAACATCCCAAACATGCTCAATGGGTGACATGTCTGGTGATTATGCAGGCCATTGAAGAACTGGGACATTTTCAGCTTCCAGGAATTGTGTACAGATCCTTGTGACACGGTGCCGTGCCTTATCATGCTGAAAAATTAGGTGATGGCGGTAGATGAATGGCATGACAACGTGCCTCAGGATCTCGTCATGATATACTGTGCATTTAAATTGCCATCGATAAAATGCAATCGTGTTTGTTGTCCGTAGCTTATGCCTGCCCATACCATAACCCCGCCGCCACTATGGGGCACTCAGCAAAGGTTGACATCAGCAACCCGCTCACCAACAAGGCATCATACACGCTCTGCCATCTGCCCGCTACAGCTGAAACCGGGATTCATCCGTGAAGAGCAGACTTCTCCAGTGTGCCAGTGGCCATTAAAGATGAGCATTTGCCCACTGAAGTCGGTTACGACGCCAAACTGCCGTCAGGTCAAGACCCTGGTGAGGACAACAAGATGAGCTTCCCTGATACGGTTTCTGACAAGTTTGTGCAGAAAATCTTTGTTTGTGCAAACCCACAGTTTCATCAGCTGTACAGGTGGCTGGTCTCAGACGATCCCGCAGGTGAAGAAGCCGGTTTTGGAGGTCCTGGGCTGGCGTGGTTACACCTGGTCTGTGGTTGTGAGGTCAGTTGGACATACTGCAAAATTCTCTAAAACGACGTTGGAGGTGGCTTATGGTAGAGATCTGAACATTAATATCTGGCAACAGCTCTGGTGGACATACCCGCAGTCAGCATCTCAATTGCACTCTCCCTCAAAACTTGAGACATCGATGACATTGTGTTGTGTGACAAAACTGCATATTTTAGAGTCGCCTTTTATTGTCCCCAGCAAATCAAATCAAATGTATTGGTCACATACACTAATTTAGCACATGTTATTGCGGGTATAGCTAAATTCTTGTGTTCCTAGCTCTAACAGTGCAGTAGTACAGTGGGGCAAAAAAAGTATTTGGTCAGCCACCAATTGTGCAAGTTCTCCCACTTAAAAAGATGAGAGAGGCCTGTAATTTTCATCATAGGTACACTTCAACTATGACAGACAAAATGAGGGGGGAAAAATCCAGAAAATCACATTGTAGGATTTTTTATGAATTTATTTGCAAATGATGGTGGAAAATAAGTATTTGGTCAATAACAAAAGTTTATCTCAATACTTTGTTATATACCCTTTGTTGGCAATGACAGAGGTCAAACGTTTTCTGTAAGTCTTCACAAGGTTTTCACACACTGTTGCTGGTATTTTGGCCCATTCCTCCATGCAGATCTCCTCTAGAGCAGTGATGTTTTGGGGCTGTTGCTGGGCAACACGGACTTTCAACTCCCTCCAAAGATTTTCTATGGGGTTGAGATCTGGAGACTGGCTAGGCCACTCCAGGACCTTGAAATGCTTCTTACGAAGCCACTCCTTCGTTGCCCGGGCGGTGTGTTTGGGATCATTGTCATGCTGAAAGACCCAGCCATGTTTCATCTTCAATGCCCTTGCTGATGGAAGGAGGTTTTCACTCAAAATCTCACGATACATGGCCCCATTCATTCTTTCCTTTACACGGATCAGTCGTCCTGGTCCCTTTGCAGAAAAACAGCCCCAAAGCATGATGTTTCCACCCCCATGCTTCACAGTAGGTATGGTGTTCTTTGGATGCAACTCAGCATTCTTTGTCCTCCAAACACGACGAGTTGAGTTTTTACCAAAAAGTTATATTTTGGTTTCATCTGACCATATGACATTCTCCCAATCTTCTTCTGGATCATCCAAATGCTCTCTAGCAAACTTCAGACGGGCCTGGACATGTACTGGCTTAAGCAGGGGGACACGTCTGGCACTGCAGAATTTGAGTCCCTGGCGGCGTAGTGTGTTACTGCTGGTAGGCTTTGTTACTTTGGTCCCAGCTCTCTGCAGGTCATTCACTAGGTCCCCCCGTGTGGTTCTGGGATTTTTGCTCACCGTTCTTGTGATCATTTTGACCCCACGGGGTGAGATCTTGCGTGGAGCCCCAGATCGAGGGAGATTATCAGTGGTCTTGTATGTCTTCCATTTCCTAATAATTGCTCCCACAGTTGATTTCTTCAAACCAAGCTGCTTACCTATTGCAGATTCAGTCTTCCCAGCCTGGTGCAGGTCTACAATTTTGTTTCTGGTGTCCTTTGACAGCTCTTTGGTCTTGGTCATAGTGGAGTTTGGAGTGTGACTGTTTGAGGTTGTGGACAGGTGTCTTTTATACTGATAACAAGTTCAAACAGGTGCCATTAATACAGGTAACGAGTGGAGGACAGAGGAGCCTCTTAAAGAAGAAGTTACAGGTCTGTGAGAGACAGAAATCTTGCTTGTTTGTAGGTGACCAAAAACGTATTTTCTACCATAATTTGCAAATAAATTCATTAAAAATCCTACAATGTGATTTTCTGGATTTTTTTTCCTCATTTTGTCTGTCATAGTTGAAGTGTACCTATGATGAAAATTACAGGCCTCTCTCATCTTTTTAAGTGGGAGAACTTGCACAATTGGTGGCTGACTAAATACTTTTTTGCCCCACTGTACACTATATGATACATTTATTAAACATAAGAATGAGGTTGAGTTGTCATCACCACCCGGCTCGTGGGAAGTGACAAAGAGCTCTTATAGGACCAGGGCACAAATAATAATAATCAATCATTTTGCTCTTTATTTAGCCATCTTACATATAAAACCTTATTTGTTAATCAAATTGTGAATAACTCGCCACAGGTTAATGAGAAGGGTGTGCTTGAAAGGATGCACATAACTCCGCAATGTTGGGTTGTATTGGAGAGAGTCTCAGTCTTAAATACATTTCCACACAGTCTGTGCCTGTATTTAGTTTTCATGCTAGTGAGAGCAGAAAATCCACTCTCACATAAGTATGTGGTTGCAAAGGGCATCGGTGTGTTAACAGCACGATTTGCCAAGGCAGGATACTCTGAGTGCAGCCCTATCCAGAAATCTGGCAGTGGCTTCTGATTAAATTACATTTTCACAGAACCGCTTGTTTCAATGAGGCTCTCTTATTCAGATATCGGTAAGTGGACTGGAGGCAGTCTCTCAATTCATAAAAACATAAAATACTTTGCCCCTTGATAACCAGCGCACTTCTGTATGTTGTAAAAGCGTTACATGGTCACTGCCCATATCATTGCATAATGCAGAAAATACACGAGAGTTCAGGGGCCTAAGTTAACCATAAGTTAACCATTAACTAAGTTAACCATATTCACTGTAGTGTCCAAAATGTCTTTCAAGCTGGCAGGCATTCCCTTGGCAGCAAGAGCCTCTCGGTGGATGCTGCAGTGTACCCAAGTGGCGTCGGGCCATCAGTACAGATACCAACACATCTTGACCACCAAAGTCCATTTGATGTCACAGCTTTGTCCAGTACTTTAAAAAATATCCTATTCTGTTATCCTGGTTTCCAGAAGAGGATGTCTTCCTTAATTGACCCTCCATAAACGTAACGGGCATAGCTGGGCTAGCAACAAATGTAGAATTACTGATGCTAGCATTGGATGTGCTTGTGGAAGCAGAACAACTTGTGTCGTCGACAGGTGCAGGTGTAGTACTGCTGGTAGTAGCAGTGCAACCAGTAGAGCTGGTATGTGTCTCTATGGACGCGGGCCTCACTTTTTTTTGACCATTTATCAATTTTCAAGCAAACGGAATGAGCAGCAGCTACGTTTGTCTACATACGGATCATTGGTGGAAATCCGCCGAGAGAGTAACGGTTAAAGTGATTGGACGTTAATTATTTGACTAGGCTACCTGTATTTGACCTTGTGTTGTTGTTTCACTGAACACTAGATGCTTTAATTTTATTTTTGGCAGTGAAATGTGGCTACTCGGGCGGAAAAAAAACATCACCCAAATGTATAGCCCCGTTGGAAAATCTAAATGGACTGTTTGAAAATGTGAATCATATTTATTTGGCATACCCCTGGGTATACCCAGTTTGGGCATAGCCGCCCTAAGCCTATGTGTTCTCTCTTTTTTGTTAAATTGAAACAATAGCTATGGATGACTTTGCAAATGCTTTATACTGTAGTCCTAAATAGCTAAATTGAGGATATATGAATGATAAAGTATGGTCAGATTTCATTTGCTCTGTTAAACCTACACTTTGGAATGACTTTGATAGCAACAGTAAATCTATTTAGCTTTTAAGTGGAGATCGCTCAACAATCATTCTCACGATAGCACATTGGTAATAGTCAGTGATAAATATCATAGCTAAGCTGGGCTGGGCTTGGCTATAACCTTGCTGCCCAGCCTATTGAATTTTATTCTGATAGTGGATCTAATGTTGTTTTAAAGGTACAAATTCAACATATTTTAGACAAACCTTGTATATGTTGAAATGTGGCTACCATGATGACAAAAACCTGTGGTTGAAATTTTACCCTCAAAACAACAGTTTATGTTGATTACTTTTTTTAAATCCAATGTATTTTCCACATAGATTTCACGTCACAATACGGTGAAGATTTTGGTTGAAAAGACGTTGATTCAACCACTTTGTTCCCAGTAGGAAGCGACGGAAAAGATGCTTCAAATGAAAACCGAGATGACTGCGTTACAATTTAAACAGCAGGCTATAGACCTATTTCAATCATATTAAAATACATTTAATGTTCAATCAATTGAGTTGTATTTTGCTACTTGTAGGCTACTATCTGTAATTTGTCTCAATATATTTGATGATGCGTGTCCTAACATATGCACAATGATGTGCCGAATCAGTGATTAAGTGTATTTTTATTGGGTAAGCATTTAAATAAGCAGCCTCAATATTTGCAACCGTAGGTGGTAATATCTATCTAGGAGCAGATGGTTGTCAGTATTGTGAAATGTTAAGAAAAGATTTCAATGGAGACAGCTGATCTGAGAGTAGAGCTCCCTTTCTTTCGATGCTCCAACGCACTTAACGGCCGTTCTCTCTGCGTGGTGTTTGAGAAACGCATGTTACATCTTCGGTCATTGTAGGAAATATGCATTGTTAAAACACTCCTATCGCTATCGGGAAACCGGGCCCAGATCAAAGAAGTGGGGAATACTGAGCTGCTTCACAGCAGTAGCCATCTAATTTTAATAAAGGACTTTCTTTATAAAGAAACACTGCCCAGTCCAGGTGTTTTACCGTACTTTGTCAGTGGAGAAATACATTTCGGTGTTTGACTGTAGAATGTGGATCTAAATGTGAAGCATTTCCAAAATTGAACTGAACAATGGAGACTTGAACGCAGCATAGCTATGCCCTCCACTAGTCCTCTCCTTTCACTCTCCGCTCTCACTAGGGGAACTATGGGATGTGACTGCAGTCTGCAACGAGACATGAGATAGGCACAGTGGAAGGATACTCAGCTGTCACACCCTCAACCTGGGTGACTACCAATGTGCTCGAGGCTATGGTTATTCAGTAATCATATATATATATAGAGTACCAGTCAAAAAGTTTGCACACACCAACTCAAAGATTTTTCTTTATTTTTACTATTTTCTACATTGTAGAATTATAGTTAAGACATCAAAACTATGAAATAACACATATGGAATCATGTAGTAACCAAAAAAGTGTTAAACAAATCAAAATATATTTTATATTTGAGATTCTTCAAAGTAGCTACCCTTTGCCTTGATGACAGCTTTGCACACTTTTGGCATTCTCTCAACCAGCTTCATGAAGTAGTCACCTGGAATGTATTTCTATTAACAGGTATGTCTTGTAAAAAGTTAATTTGTGGAATTTCTTTCCTTCTTAATGCGTTTGAGCCAATCAGTTGTGTTGTGACAAAGTTACATTCTTCAAGAATCAATGGCTATATATTAATACATTAAAAGTCCCTTTAATGGATTTAATAGAATTAATTCAATCTGATGCCAACCAGATGCCATCAAACAGGCACCAATTCACATCAACAAAACTCTCCAATCCATTAATATAGAACAATATCAACACAAACTCTCCTCGCACACACACAAATACATGATTCATGTGATACAGATAGCCTAAACATATCTCATAACAATGTCTTACTATCTAATTATTAACAAGTTACTATCTCATAATAATGTCTTACTATCTCATAACTCTTAGTCGGATTTTATTGTTTAGTTGGCGGGAACGAGCTTCCATAATAGTGTGTTTGACCCAGAGAACAGTGTAATGGGAAGGTTAAGGTTCTCATGAGAGTTTATTCTAGGCCTATTGATTATGATGCTTTTTATTTCAAAACGTTTTTATAGGGAATAGTTATATAACAGGTCTATCTATTTGGTGATCATGTTAGATTATGCACTTACATTAATTTGAGGGGGAAAAATGTAAAGGCCAAGTGCTATCTATCTATGGGTGTGGTATAGACAGGTCAGGTGATGTATTTGGGCAGGGCTAGACCAGCACAGCCCCGGTCAGACCAACGCCAGCACTGCACGTGATCAATAGCAATAACCTACTCTGTACTGAGACCACAGCTATATATATATTCGCCCTCGACTTGCATTTTTTTTCTCCTGAAGAAACAGTTGCTCAGACCTGCAATATTTCCCGACGTCTGCAGCCACACATATTCTTCGAGGAGGCTGCACGCGCCCTTGGCGACTAAGGAAAACGAGCATTAGTAAACTAATTAGAGGGCAACATGTGACAGTCAGAAAACGACTGATTGCAAAGATGTTTCTGATGACATTGAGAAGAGGGTGTCCATAGTAACCGATACCTGCTGCAAAAGGGGCAAACAAACGATCGCCTTTGCTCCAGTGCCAAGCTCAAAACATGACTGGAATGCAACCCGTTTGTTCTGCATGAGGACCTGGAAAACTGCACGACATTCGATTGTATTGGAGCCTGGCTAATATGTATCGACGAATGTATCCATTCATGGCCTGTGTAAGAAGAATCGCTAAGGGTTTAGCGAGCTACGTTGTAGCAGGAGGTTATGTCAGCGCTTGAAACGGCGCAAGGGGGTTTAGGAACGATTTAACTTCAGAACACCTTACCTCGTGTGCTCTTTTCCTATGCATAGCCTAATAAGAAATGCTCAATTAAACCAGCTACAATACAGACAGCCTCGCAAATATCGGATATCGTAAATAGCCTATTGAATTTGAAATGTAATTTAACAGCCTACCGACGTTGGATAATTGTATGCCTACAATGCATGTCCATCTCTGCTGGGCACAAACCTTGAATGTAATGTAGGCCTAGTAGACAAACATTTACCAAAATGCTACCAGGTTCTATTCAAATAACGGGAGAGGCACTGTCGGGAGCTGAGATCAAGGATATTTGTGAAAGCCTGAAAGAGAACAGTGTGAGGCTTTTGTCTATCAGGGGATGTCAGCTTTCAGACCGAGACTTCGGACGGGTGTGTCGCGGAGTGACGGAGTCCCACTCACTGGCGCAACTCAACCTGAACCTCGGTGTGGTCTCCACCATCAACCGAACCAAGCATCTCGCCGATGCACTCAAGACCAACAGATCGATCCAGACCCTTTTGTAAGTAGTATATCACAATTAATAAGTTGTCTGTCTGATTGAATGATTGATTGGTCTTAGTGGTTGATAATGATATGGCTACTGTCTATTCACTCATTGTAATCAGCATGGGTCCCTCAATTTGGGATCCAGTAAGCGCTGTTGCATGTTTTCACCATGGCATCACATGGGGGACCGGACCCTAATTACCATGAGGATGAGCATGAACTCAAGTCTATGTCAAGTTGATGCTTTATGTAGCTTGAAAGCGGTGCTCTGCATTAGGCTATATGTGTAAACATGAGTGAATGAATTGGATGGTCTTCACTGGCACTTTCATATGGAATGATATTCTGCATTTTCCCCTCTTTCTCTCCTCCCATCTCTCATATGCCACAGTCTCCATGGAAGTCCCCTCCTGGATGCAGGATTGGTCACACTTAACACTGCTCTTTCCACTCACCCTTTACTGGTGTCTCTGGACCTGGGGGACTGTATGCTGGGGGACGAGGCACTGCGGCTAATCTGTGGCATGCTGCCTCCGGACGGGGCCAAATCAGGTAGAGCCACGCAACACTGCCCTCACTTTTACTGGAGGTATCGGACTCTGAACCTGCTTGGCCGGCCGAGGGACTGGGGCCTGGAAACAGTAGGCTAGTGTAGAGGTCCTCTCTTGTTAGTGTGTGTGTGTAGGGAAAATGGACGCAGAGAGATAAACACATATATTAGTATAGAAAATAGAGTCCAGACAAATTGCCACTTCTATAGGCTTTATAGAGCATTCATAAAGTTGTTATTAACACTACATAGCTCCGTCACAATTATCTTTTTCCATCCTATATGTAGCATGACATTAGCTTATGAGTGATTTCTGAAGCATCTTTATAGGCTTTATGAAGGCATTATGTTTACAATTAGACTCATTTGACATAATGGAGAAAACACACACTAGCTAGTCAGTGCCTTTACTATATGGCTATATTCGGCTCTGGCTATAGCTAGTTGGTCATTTGATGGTGATAGACTGCCTGTCCCACAGGTCTTAGGGAGCTGACTCTGAGTGCAAACCCCAGCATCACCACAAAGGGCTGGGCCCGCTTGGCCATCGCTGTGGCCCACAGCTCCCAGCTCCGAGTCCTCAACCTGGACTACAACCCCCTGGGTAAGAACCAATCACGAGGACACAAAACCAATTACAGTACTTTATATCAGGGAATTTCTTTATATGGAATCAAGTTCTTAACATTTTAAAGGAATATTGCACTCAACCCAAAGTGCTGCAATAAAAATACTTTATCAATATTAACTATTGTGAACTTCAAGTGTTGGAACAACATGAATGTGTCATCATGCGTAATGGGCCTGTTTCAGAGGTGAAGCACTCTTGAGTTACCGATGATGTCCATTTTATGGGCCAGTTGCCTCCTGCATTACCCAATAATATTTGTTATCTCCATGACATCCACCTGGCTGCTTGCACTAGAGAGAAAGAGAAATAGGAAAGGAGGTCATCTGAAGAACATAATGTCCCAAGTTAACTTAAGGTTACATTTTAGAGGGCATAGGCCTACTTGATACACAATTATAGGGCTATGGTCATTTTGGGTTATACAGGGTATAACATTTGGGTTCCATTTCATCCATCTGAATTATGGAGATCAATGACACTCCTAATGACTGGCACATCAAAATCAATCAAATGTATTTATAAAGCCCTTCTTACATCAGCTGATGTCACAAAGTGCTGTACAGAAACCCAGCTTTAAACCCCAAACAGCAAGCAATGCAGGTGTAGAAGCACGGTGGCTAGGAAATGCTGTAGCAAATTGTAGGGGTAGCCCAGACCAGGACTCAAACCTGGGTTCAGTGACTGTCAGCCCAACACCTTAGCTGTTACGCCAAGAGATCTGAATCCCTTGACGAGGTGTTGGGTTAAGGTGGTTACACTATAGCAAGTCCCTCGTGTGAACTGCCCCTCCCCCCGCCTCACGGGCGCTATCCCACTTCTGACACCAATGTAGTGAACACCGTGGGTAGCCCCAACTGGGACTTGTTTGGGCTCCCGAGTGGCACAGCAGTATAAGGCAGTGCATTTCAGTGCTAGAGGCGTCACTACAGACCCTGGTTTGGTCACGGGCTGTATCACAACCGGCCGTGATCGTGAGTCCCATAGGGCGGCGCACATTTGGCCCAGTGTCGTCCTGGTTAGGGGAGGGTTTGGCCGGGGTAGTCTGTCATTGTAAAATAAGATTTTTTTCCTTAACTGACTTGCCTAGTTAAATAAAGACAAGAGATCTAAACCCCTTTATGATGTCGCTAGGTGTTGGGTTAAGGTCACAATACTTATACTGTTGAAAAGATGTGCATACGCCTGATGGTGAAAGCCGAAACGTACACTCAGTGGTCAGTTTATTAGGTACACCCATCTAGTACTGGGTCGGACCCCCCTGTAGCCATGAAGGGATGCACCTGGTCAGCAACAATGTTCAGATACGCTTTGGCGTTCAAATGTTGCTCAGTTGGTATCAAGGGACCTAACGTGTGCCAGGAAAATATTCTCCACACCATTGGCCTGTACCGTTGACACCAGGCAGGATGGGGCCATTGACTCATGCAGCTTAAGCCAAATCCTGACTCTGCCATCAGCATGACGCAACAGGAACCAGGATTCGTCGGCCCAGGCAATGTTTTTCCACTCCTCAATTGTCCCGTGTTGGTGATCGCGTGCCCACTGGATAGGAGTGGAACCTGGTGTGGTCGTCTGCTGTAATAGCCCATCCGTGACAAGGGCCGACGAGTTGTGCGTTCTGAGATGCTGTCCAAATTTTTTGTTGTTGCCCTTTTTCTCCTCAATTTCGTGATATTCAATTGGAAGTTAGTCCAATCGCTGCAACGCCCGTACGTAATCGGGAGAGGCGAAGGTCGAAAGCCATGCTTCCTCCAAAACACGAACCTGCCAAGCAGCACTGCTTCTTGACACACTGCTCGCTTAACCCGGATGCCAGCCGCACCAATGTGTCGGAAACACCGTACACCTGGCAACTGAAGTCAGCGTGCGTGTGCCCGGCCCGCCACAAGGAGTCGCTAGAGAGCGATGGGGCAAGGACATCCCGGCCGACCAAACCCTCCCCTAACCTGAACGACGCTGAGCCAATTGGGTCTCCCCCGGCTGCGACACAGCCTGGGGTTAACCCTGGGTCTGTAGTGATGCCTCTAACACTGCAATGCAGTGCCTTAGACCGCTGCGCCACTCGGGAGGCCTGAGATGCCGTTCTGCACACCACTGTTGTACTGCACCGTTATTTGCCTGTTTGTGGCCCGCCTGTTAGCTTGCATGATTCTTACCATTCTTATCAACAAGCTGTTTTCTCCCACAGGACTGGCTCTGACTAGATGGTTTTTGTTTATCGCACCATTCTCTATAAACCCTAGACACGGTCGTGCGTGAAAAGTCCAGGAGGCAGGCTATTTCTGAGATACTGGAACCGGCGCGTCTGGCACCCACGATCATACCACGCTAAAAGTTGCTTAGGTCACTCGTTTTGCCCATTCTAACATTCAATCGAACAGTAACCAAATGCCTCGATGTCTGTCTAGCTGCTTTATATAGCAAGCCACGGCCACATGACCTACTTTCTGTAGGAGCGAACCATTTTCATGAACGTGGTGTACCTAATTAACTGTATATCAGTTTATGCTGTTGGAATAAATTAACTATTTATGCAAATACTAATGTGTGTGGTCCTAATCTGTTGTTCTGAGTCAATGGCACCAATCAGATTTCTGTAATTCTCAAATGACAAACTCACCTTCTGAATTCACTCACGTTTTGGCTGTGTTGGGATTCCAGGGGACCAGATTGCTGGTATGCTAGCAGTGGCTGTGGCGTCCAGCAGAACTCTGGAGGTGTTAGATCTGGAGGGAACAGGACTCACAAACCAGTCAGCACAGGTCTGTAGTGTCACCAACATCACCACTAGAGCATAGTCATCTGCACCACTGAGTGTGTGGAAAAACATTACAAAGAAAGTGAGAAGAAATCTGATGAATACTGAACAAAAATATAAACGCAACATGTAAAGTATAAGCTTATTTCCCTCAAATGTTGTGCACAAATGTGTTTACGTCGCTGTTGGTGAGCGTTTCTCCTTTGCCAAGATAATCCATCCACCTGACAGGTGTGCCATATCAAGAAGCTGATTAAACAGCATGAGCATTACACAGTGCTGGGGACAATAAAAGGCCACTCTAAAATGTGCAGTTTTGTCACACAACGCTACAGATGTTGAGGTAGCGTGCAATTGGCATGCTGACTGCAGGAATGTCCACCAGAGCGATTGCCAGATAATTTAGAGAATTTGGCAGTACGTCCAACCTGCCTCACTACCGAAGACCATGTGTAACCACGCCAGCCCAGGACCTCCACATCCGGCTTCTTCACCTGCGGGATTGTCAGAGACCAGCCACCCGGACAGTTTATGAAACTGATGAGTAGTATTTCTGTCTGTAATAAAGGCCTTTTTGTTTGGAAAATCTCATTCTGATTGGCTGGGCCTATGCCGTCCCAGGCCCACCCATGGCTGCACCCCTGCCCAGTCATGTAAAATCATTAGGGCCTAATGGATTTTTCAATTCATTGATTTCCATATATGAACTGTAACTCAGTAAAATTGTTTATTTTTGTTCAGCATAGTTTCATTATGATTTAAAGCTTCCACCCCTGAAATGAAACATTTTGGTCATTTAGCATACACTCTTATCCAGAGCGGCTTACAGGAGTAATTAGGGGTCAGTGGCATGCTCAAGGACACAGACTGATTTTTCAGCTAGTCGGATAGGGGATTTGAACCAGGGACCTTTCGGTTACTGGCCCAACGCTCTTATCCGCTAGGCTACCTGTCGCCTTGTCATGTGAAAATGTGTATTTCATATCATTGGAAAAGACACCGGATTCACATGGATTTGCACCAAGTGAGCAGTTCGGATGTCACTTCAAGCCCAAATATCATACTTTGACTAAAACGATGACTTGACCTAAATCGTTGCGCAACATCATGGGTAAGCTCTGGCCATCGTCTTTCAGCTCGAAAAAGGATTTCTACTGGTGTGGCCATTTAACTTCCATGCCTCTTCTCAAAATGTGGTGCCCATTTCCAGCATTACTAATGCCAATCATCAATTGAAAAATAACTCATTTATTTTCATTAATGTTATGGAGGTAGCTTTTCACATCCCTTATGGTTCCATTATATTTAATGACCTTTAATGTGAATGTAACATTGTTCTATTTCAATCCCACCTATTCTGTAGATTGTAAATTGATTTTATAGTTATATCCACTAGGTGGGGCTGCTGTATATCAAATCTCCCAATTTAACTGTCATCATACCAAAGCCCTGTTCCTCTCATGGTCTAATTTCAAAGTCAGTCTGTTTTCTTAGGAGACGAAGGGGCTTTCATGTGCATGCATATGAGTGTGGAACAACAAGGGTGGGAGTGCTGAACAGAGCCTTGGGCTAGCATACCAAAGTCACCGTCTGGTGGCTGCGAGGCCTCCCTCAGTCTTTGATCAAAGTAAACTTCATCTGGACAGGCAGCTCCTTCTGGTATTGACCCATAACCCTGAGTCTAATTTGCTGTGAAGATGTGCTTACCACACTCAGATAGTGTGTTGTGAGAAAAGACTTCGCCAGCTGTGGCCTGGCAAGTGCAAATGAAAAGTGCTCAAGGCTTTTGGACAATTTATCAATTTCAACAGACTTTCAATTCATTTTCTAGCTACTATGTCTCTCTCCTGTCTAAAGCTAACTGATTTATAGAGACTAGCCTTGACATGCACTTCACACTAAGAAGAAACTTCACTGCTTTTGAGACGAATACTATAAATCTGAAATCTTTTTTGTTACGTGCCGAAGTAAAAAACAAAACCACATACTGAACAAAAATAATCGCAACAATTTCAAAGATTTTATTGAGTTAGAGTTCATTTAAGGACATGTAAATTAATTAATTTGGCCCTAATCTATGGATTTTACATGGGAATGCAGATATTCATCTGTTGCTCACAGATACCTTTAAAAAAAGTAGGGCATGGATCAGAAAACCAGTCAGTATCTGGTATGACCACCATTTGCCTCATGCAGCGAAACACATCTCCTTCGCATAGAGTTGATCAGGCTGTGGAATGTTGTCCCACTCCTCTTCTTCAATGGCTGTGTGAAGTTGCTGGATATTCGCGGGAACTGGAACACGCTGTCGTACACATCGATCCAGAGCATCCCAAACATGTTCAATGGGTGACATGTCTGGTGAGTATGCAGGCCATGGAAGAACTGGGACCTTTTCAGCTTCCAGGAATTGTGTACAGATCCTTTCGACATGGAGCCGTGCATTATCATGCTGAAACATGAGATGGTGATGTCGGATGAATGGCACGACAATGGGCCTCAGGATCTCGTCATGGTATCTCTGTGCATTGAAATTGCCAACGATAAAATGCAATTGTGTTCGTTGTCTGTAGCTTATGGCTGCCAATACCACCATTGGGCACTCAGTTGACATCAGCAAACCGCTCACCCACACGACGCTATACACGTGGTCTGAGGTTGCGAGCCCGGTTGGACGTACTGCGATATTCTCTAAAACGACGTTGGAGGCTTATGGTAGAGAAATTAACATTTCAGTTCTTTGGCAACAGCTCTGGTGGACATTTTTTGCAGTCAGCATGCCAATTGCACACTCCCTCAACTTTAAACTTCTTTGGCATTGTGTTGTGACAACTGCACATTTTAGTGGCCTTTTGTCCCCAGCACAAGGTGCACCTGCGTAATGATCATGCTGTTTAATCCGCTTCTTGATGTGCCACATCTGTCAGGTGGATGGATTAACGCTCACTAACAGTGACGTGCACAAATTTGTTTACAACATTTGAGAGAAATAAGCTTTTTGTACGCACGGAACATTTCTGGGGTCTTATTTCAGCTAACGGAAATTGTGACTAACACTTTACATGTTGCGTTTTCATATTTTTGTTCAGTGTAAACGTACGTTCGCAACCTAGAATAAAAATCCCCACTGGCATGCAGAACTCTACCTACAAAGTCCTCTTATCAACCTCTACTGTAGCCTGTCAGTGTTCCATGACAGCCTCCCTCCCCTGTGCCCCCAGGTATTCCTGGACGTGGTGGAGAACTACCCCACCTGTCTGCGCGTGCTGGTCCTGGCTGAGAACGCCATCAACCCCGAGCTGCAGCAGCAGATCTCAGACCTGCTCTCCGAGGGAGAGGAGGACGACGACAAAGAGAGCGAGGCACGATGCAGCGCTGGCATCCCCACCAGGGAGAAAACCACCTGGGTCCCCCACAGTAGTAAGGGCTGACCTGGCCAACCAAAACACTCTCCTTCCCTGTCCCTTCTTAGTCATAGTCTAGACAGTTCCACTGGGGTGTTCTGTTCAAAATAAATCATTTTCTATAATAAGCTGCTATAAACCCGAAACGTCGGTATAAGTGATGACCTAAAATAACTCTACTAACTAACCATTTTGCTGAAGAATGAGGCCTGTTCCCGTTTCCGGAGTGCTTTAGAGTAGACTGGTAGTCAGATCTGTTTGTGCTTTGGCCAACTTGTTCATTGTCTTTCTGTCTAAGGCTAAAGCACCCTACAGATGTGGCGACCAGGCTAGCTGTGGTGTTATAGAAGTCCTAAACCCGTTTCCGTTGTCTCTGCCCCTTGCAGACTCCCACCCCCAGAGGGTCCTGCTGACGTCAGGTCTAGGCGAGAGCCTACTAGCTGAGACTGAGATGTGATTCCACAGCCTTCCTACCTTTTTAGTTTTTACCTCTTTTCTTTTTGCTAGTCTGCACATCATTGCGTTTAAGATCACCTAGTAGCCTGCAACCAATTACACTTTTTGCATGACCTGTAGCACTTTTACATGACAGAATACATTTTGGAGCAGGCACAAAATCCTTAAAACCCACACCAAGTGACTTATAGGCAATAGTGAATTATTTATTTTAAACATGCACAGTCTATTTATAGTTCCGATTTTGAAGGTTATGTAACCAATACAAGTCCGTATGCTCTGATATATCGACTATATATGATTGTTGTGATGGTCTGATGTCAGAATAAATCTGTTTGTTTACATCTTCTTAAAGACGTTTGGATTCGTGTTTCCTGATTGGAATAGCTTACTTAATAGTGTACAATAGCTCACTGAACACGGGTTTCCTTTGATCTTAATGTACTTTTCTCTCTACTAAATGGTTTACTAATGTTTCATATGAACATTTATTTTGAAATTGTAGTAATAGCCCTAATAACAGGATGATCCTGGGGTCAGCACTTAAACGTCACATACAAAATTATCTGTAACGAGCATGTGGTAATTCAGTATCACACTATGACAATGCAGCAGTGTTGTTTCATCATCCCTGTATACAGTGAGCCCTACCCCCACCACCATCATCATCATCATCCCCCCACTATGGAGGAAAGGCATTATCCCCATCAAATCCCCTTGTTTGAGGCCTTTGTGCCTAAATGAATTTCTAACTGGGCTATATCCATCCATGTTATGACATTCTATTGAGAATTTTTTGCAAACCTCCACATCAATACATTTTAACGCCTCTCTCCAGTGTGCTTAGGGATGTTATGGACAGAGTACCAACCAACATTATCCATATTGTGACATTCTATAGGACATTCTTTCTAACCTTGTCTTAACGCCTCTTTCTTTGTGATGTTGTGGATTGAGGGTACAACAAGCCAACGTTAAAGGCACAAAGTCTTAGCCACAGAATCTCTGCATGACATGTCACAGAACGAAAAATAGAGAGCAGGAATTAATGCCCATTCCGGACCAGCACATTACATTTACATTTACATTTAAGTCATTTAGCAGACGCTCTTATCCAGAGCGACTTACAAATTGGTGCATTCACCTTATGATATCCAGTGGAACAACCACTTTACAAGCATAAACCAATCACTCGTACAATTCACATTCAGTTTCGTTGGTAATCAGTTTCCAAGGAGACCATAATCTTATCTCTCACTGATCTGAGTAATCCAGTGAGGCAGGTTTCTGATGTTGGGGTGCATAAATGAAAACAGACATTTACTGTTACCCCCTTTCAGTGCTCCATTCCCATAGGACAGCTAAATAATGAGTGGAACCAGGGATGGATATCGCGATCAATCTCCCGAGTTGCTAAGTGACAGGGACAACAGAAGCCTGTTTTTCCAGTGTATCTCCTACATCTACTCCTGTTACACTTGAACCCCTTGCTGGATATATACTTTGAGGGCATGAAACAATAGTTTAGGGCACAGTCCGTTTCAATGTTGATTAAATGAATTATATCATTGTGACGGCAACTGTAAGTAGGCTACTTACACTTTTCATAAGCAGATTGCTGACCCTGTTAGTCATCATTGGATGCCACAGAGGACAATGGAATGCAGGCTGGTGGACCATGCCAAACGAACGCTGCATTGCTGGCAATGATAACATCTCGTCTGCTATGCAATCCGATGACGTAGAGAATCTCTAATGCCGGCATCTAATTCAATTAGGGTTCCTTTTTTAATCGCCGTCCCCTTTCTCTGGCAATGAAGGCATTTCAGCCATGAAAATCTAATTTGAGCTGCAACAGGATCTTTCGATGGAGCTCCAATTTCCTAGGTTTTACTATTGTGAGAACATTGGATGGTGTGATATTGAAAAGGAATTGTGCATACCTCATGGAAAAGTACTTTCAATGATTGTCAACGTCCACCAAATGAATACATTATACATTCACAAATGTAAAAGTATTTAGGCTTTTCTGTTTGTATTCATATCAGTTAATCATTGGAGGGGAAAACTCGAGCTGGACTAACATTTTAAAAATGATCATGAACTGCAAGTCCAGGATGAGTCTTATCAGTAGGGGGAACCCTTAGGTAAGAGCTACTGTTCTAATCTTCCAAGGTAAATGTGGCTGAATGTTTAAAACGGAGCTGAACTTCCTGATTTAGCCTCGTTTTCCGGCTCGTTCATTAAGAAATGCAGCTTGTTTGACATCAAATAGCCCATCTCTGTAATTTGTTGGTCCCTAACTAGCCCCAATGTAAATGGGACACTATTTTAATGTTGCACATCTTTTAGTTGTCTCATACAAATATTACAAGTATTTATTATGAATTTCTACAATTTATAGTTGGTTTGAGGTTAATTCGTTGAAGTTTGGAACTATAACGTTAGGTGGGTTGGTTGTTTAGCAACAAAACCAACGCGTGTGCAACTTTGGGGCAAAACAGACAGGGTTGGCTTGGATGGTTGACAACATGTAAACGATACTTAGTCTCCCATGTTTATTGAAAACAAATACATTTGCACAATGAGGAATTGTCTCATACATCGTTGCAGTTGTTGGTTAGCTAGCTAGCAAATGTTAACCATATTAGCATTGACGTGACAAAACACCTCAACTACATGGTATCAAGAACAAGATAAAAACTAGCTTAAACGAGCCACCTACGATTCCCCACATTGCCGCTTCTTTTCATTGTTGCTGGATATCTGGCCATCTAGTTACAACACAGACTTCTGCCCCATTGAAGCGTGCGCATCGTTTGTGACGTTGTCAGCTAACCAGTCTACGGACATTTTAAAGGATTGGCCCATTTACTGATGGTCCCTAACTAGCCCCATAGGGATATCAAATGTCAAACCAAATTGACCATTGTCCTGACGATAGGGTCGCGAGCAGCTGCACTGCAGCTTGGGTTATATGGGCAGGTTTGAAATCTACCCAACCCAAGGAAAACTGTTTTAGTACCCTTCATTCACTGAAATATTTTTTTTCCCTATCTCGCAAATCTCTGTTTTGGACGAGACTAACATCAATTATCGTATTTACACTTTGTAGTCAATTTTGTCACTAGAATACATGTTTGACTCGGATGCCATATAGGCCGTTTTCAAAACAAGAAGTTTATTTTTAGGGGCAGTCGCTCTTTAACCTCTTATAAAAGGAACAAACCAAGTAAAAATGTTGAGGTAACATTGCTACATAACCAGACCACAAATTAAGTTTAAAATATTTAATTTGTTTTAAAATATACATCAGTTAAATTCAGAAAAAAATGAGTTGTTTTAACAGTCTTTTGTATAATTCTGTCCAAGTAATTTTTCTGAGAAAAAAAAAATCACATGATACATATACATGACCATGGAAGCATACACTTACATACAAATCAAAGGAAATCTACAAAGCTACGAATGAACAGACACTGCATCAGGAGAGCGATAATATGCAACCAAAGAACTCAACGGAGCACACTTTTCTTAGTATGAGAAAATAATCTGATTGACACTCTTAACTCCATGCAAGACTGGTAGACAGGGTTTGGTTTGGGACCAACAGTTTCCTCGTAATGGAAAACATCAGGTACCACAGACTGCAGTGTGTCCCCTAGAATCAAATTATAGGTATAACAGTATTAATCCCCAATAAGCACAATCACACCATATATTTTAAATGGCACCTGCAACCAAATAAAAGTCCTGAATTAGGCATGTGTATTTGAGAGTATTTAACATGTATTTCATTCATGTCAAAGGGATCATTTGACAACTGAACACCATAAAAGGAGACGTGGTGAATAATAAACAGCAATGGATGCATACGTTGATGTGACAAGACAGCATCTTTATTAGTATTCATGAACCATCTCATTGCAATAACACCACCCTTGGGCAGAGACTGGCTTTGTCACCTGGCAGAAATGAATGCTGAGAGAGAGCACAAATGCAGCTCAGAATGTATGATTACACTATAAAACCTGCTTCTGTATTCATATTTAGAGCCGGTGTTTTCTAATTGCATAATGTAATACTTTACGCTCCAGTTAGTCAAATATCAATATTTCCAATAAACCCTTGGCACTGTGTAAATATTGCATTGGAGACAAGGCTCCTATGAACAACTGTGACTGGCTGTTTAAGTCATGCTCTGACTAAAATTAACTGTGAGCTACCTGTTAACGGTTACCGTCACAGAGGGATTATCAGTGTGTTTATTCCACCGCATCAGATAGAAGAGGAGCGACGAAGCTGACATTTTTCAACATTTCAGACTAAATTTTAAAAAGCTCCACATGACTGGAGCATCCTGGGAAGGTGACCTTGGATCAAAGAAGAGATGTGTCGGACGGAGATGTGTTCAATTATATTCTTGAAAGAGGAGTCATTAAAGTTGCAGGAGACCAGATGTAAAGGCCTATTTATAATGCTGGGTACATTAGAGCCCCGCACATTTTATCCTCCCCCCCCATTTCAATTTTTGTATTTGCACAAAACCTTGTCTACAGCACATCTGATGAGGCCATTAAATATTAAAAATGTACATTTCCAGTTTCAAGACCATGACAGACTACCATTCCTCCTTTCTCTTTTTGAAGTATTAGAGACCTATTTCTGAGTGTAATAAAACATGAATAATTTAGCCAAGGGTTGTTACAACTATTAATTACGGGCTATTAACAGCACATCTAGACATAACGGAAAGACCAATAAGCAGACTAGGCAAAATCAAATAGCTAAAATAAAAAATAAAATAAATGTTTAAGGCTGTAAATGGGTGGTGACATGAACTGTGTGGATTTGTGAGCCCTCAGTCCCACGTCCCGGCCCGTCACACAACAAAATGGAGTTGAATTATTCAGGGTTCAGGAGTGAAAGCTTCCAACATATTGGATACATTATGTGGAGAGCCTTTTATACCGGAATATGGGGACTCATCTCACTCAGGAGGGAATACAGCTCTCAAATATGACCCCAGTGACTGGCAGCGGCACAGTACTATACAGAACAATGTTTCCATTTCCTTGATATGTCATGTACTTCTTGGTCTAAGAACATAGATTTTAGGGGGGACTGAAACTCACATCTACAGGTACAGGGAGATGGCAGGCTCAAGAGACATCAAGGAGGAATCTTTTCCCCCCAGGTGGTTTCTGTGTTCCAGCATGCACTGCCTGCCAATGGACTTGAAATGATATTACACCATCATCAGCCCATAGACGGTGGCATGAACATATAATACCAGACGGATTAGAGTCTGACTGACACCATGTGGACACAAGAGCATGTCTGAGGGTTGAGAACACTGCACCAGGCGTGCAACTGTATCCTGCCTTATAACTTATAATGTATTACTGCCTTATAACGAATGCAACTGCAGAGCTCCCACTGTGAGCGGTCAATCTAGGATCAATAAAACAACAGGACTGTATCATAGACTTCATAACCACACAATCAAAGAGCTGTTAGAAAGGTCAACAAAAATATATCACTTTTTTTCCCATCAGTAAATCATCCTTGTGTACTAAAGCTACATAGTTGAGTGTCTGATGCTGAACAAATGGAATTAAAATGAACACATTAATTCAACATGGCTGAATGCAGAACGCTAAGTCAATTGAATATAATGGACCAAATGAAAAAAAAAAAAAAGTACACAAAATCAATTCATAAAATCACAAAAATAATAAATCTCTTGATGAATGAATAAATATTCCCTATCCATATAAAAGCATGTGGATGAAAAAGTAACTACAGTGAAAGTAAACATTACATACTGCATGCCATTTATCAAATCCAGTTACAAGTATGACATCCTCTGTGAACTCCCACAATGGAGACTGAGTAATACACCAATCAAAATACTTTCCTGGTTAGGATATTGTCAACGGTAGAATTACCTCAAATCTCATCAACCAGCTGTCATACCTTTTGCCTTTGATTATTCCTTGTCACTTAGATGTTCTGGACACATGTACTGTAGCTGTATGAGATACAAATACGTTACCAACAGAAGTGGTACACAATGAGAATTGAAGGCATCTTCAAAGAGAATTACTTTTACCCAGAGCCCAATGAATACTTGAAAAACACATCCACAAAAATGCCTGGAGATGGATGTCTTGGTTCTTCCAAAAAATACTGATGCCATATGGGTCTTCCATTGTAATACCCCATGTACAGTAGAGTTACCAATAGTACTACCGGCCTGTTTGTTTCTTGAAATGAAAATACAGCGTTGACAAAATCGAATGACAGAACAAAAGTGAAATGATCTTCGATTATAGAGCCAATGTTATTTCTCCATTACTAGTTATGCAAATAATATTTACACACAATGACATAAGTTGCACTCTGAACACAGAGCTTCAGGTTATAGGGGTGTAACGGTTCACCAAACCCAAGGTTTGGTACGTATTGCCGTTTTGGGGTCATGGTTCGGTTTTACAGCGGGGAAATGAAATCAATTGTTGTTTATTTAAGAAAATATAAAGTTTTGGTATTCCTGATTCCATATATTAGCATGAGTCATAATACCTAATGAGAGCACAATCAGGAATAACACTTTGTATTTTCTTAAATGAAAACACACGATTACTCATCAACACTAAAATAAAGTGCAATATGCATGTAAAATCAATATGTAAACATGGCTCAGACATTGTATAGGCCTATGCTATAAGGTTTTCTTACAAAGAGAAAAATATGAACACTTGTGTGACTCTCATAAAGGAGGGCCTGTCTGTAGCACGGTACTTGTCATTTGCCACTCCGGGGTAATGTGATGGGCTGTCACTTTATAAGTAGCGCTCTGTAGCCCTGGAGGTCCCTCAATCTGTAGTAAGCGCAACACAGGGTGGATTGACCAATTCATTTACAACTTCGGTTTTAGCTTGCTTATATAGAGCGGGTACTAACTACCTGTTTGCTGAAATGGGTACGAGAGGGCGAAGATCGTAACGTTGCTCTTGCACTTTTACAAGGTGCTGAAACCCCTAATTTCCTCAACCACCGAAAATGGGCGCATATCCGCGGCTATAAACATACCTATCGCCCTTGTAGTTTCTTTGGCCGGTCAGAATCAGCTGTGAAGGGTTTCTTGAATGTAGAGGGGAGACAAAGTTTTTTTTTTTTTGGGGGGGGGGGCGTTTCCGTCTTGCTCCGGTGGTAGGAATACTGGAGTGATGTTGGCATAAATGTGTCAACATGTTTGAGACGTTGGCAGCTGCATAGGCTCTTCTCGTTGAGCAGTGGCGACATACTCTCCCTGTCCATCGCTGTTGTAATCTACTAGGAAGCAAACATTTTCCAAAACTGGAGATTTAAAGGATGGAGAATCCTCTTGGTTTATCGACCACACCACTCGCCATACAGAACTAGTTCCCGGCTGCGCCTCACAAAAGGATGGTTTGAAATGCAAATTAAGATAAGAATTTTGATTGCAATTTTGAGATATAATATATATATATTTTTTTTTAAATGTATTAATTTGTGTACACAGTGCGGATCGAACCCAGGTCCCCGTACCAACCGGTTCAGTACAAATACGTGTACCGTTACACCACTAGTAGGTCACTCTAGCTCAGAGAACACAAATACATTGTCTGTTCTAGATTATCATTGTCATAATATCTCTATAAATAGTTGAATTAACACCTCTGGCATAAAATGGTTGCTTAAAAATAAAAAGGCCAAAATGTAAATGATTTGAATGAAGAAGTGATTGAAGAAATAATAAAAGTGAACACTTTAGGATAATAGAAAGACAACAAAAAAAATCTATGAAAACTGTATTTTTGTTATCTAGAAAATAAACTTTGGAGTGAGACCTAGAATTCCTGGAATCAAGGGTGACCTTCCTAGTTGTTGTGTGGTGGACCAATTCCAGAGAAGAGAGCCCTTAAGAGTGGGTGCTCAACAAACCAGTGCACACTGCAGGAGCTTCAGAGGGGGATCAGAACAGATCCTTTCTAGGCATTGGGGGGGTTACAAACCCCTCAGACAGAGAGGGATAGGCACTGAGAGTCTGTGTGGGGGTCCGGTCCACCATCCACACCAGACAACAGCATGCACTTGCAAGTGCTCATCCTCTCCCCCCATTCATCGATGGAGGAAAAGTTCACATGTTATCAGATGCCTGCATGACATAACATTTCTCTGGGGGGGGGGATTCAGAGCAAAAGAGAACAAAGGAGGGAGAAGGCAACGACTCCATCCATATTGTCTGTTTTCCAGTCCTGCATATCAACGATCATCTCAAATGATGAGCTGAATCGTAGCTCCATCTGGGCTGTTCCATGAAAACACACTGGCTGGATGTTTACACACAGGAAATGACACGGTATGGCTATATCCTGGAGTCGCCCTTCTCCTCCGGCAACAGTTCGGAGTGTTTGAGAGACAGAAAAACTAACCCTCTGTAGGACCCTTTGTTCTGCTACTGGAGGGGTTTGCAGCTCACAGTGGCAAGAGAAGAAACGCTATGAACTTTGCCGTTCAACTGGCAGGCAGGCATTGCACAGATCTCCAAAGAATCAGCTCTTGAATGTGGTTATTAGAGAATGTGCATATTTCCTGACGAAACTCATGAGAGACAGCAGCACGGACAAAGGTAGGACCAACACGTAGGTATGTTGGTCGACTCGAATCATCCTTCCTTGCTGGTAAGATAGAGTCCACAGAGCAGAGAAGAGTTAGTCTGTCAGACGACATATGATTTGAGAGGAAAAAGTCCCCTAGTCTCAGTCCAGCAGGTTACCATGCTCCTGTGCCCGGGTCAGACTGTCTTTGCGGTGCAAGTGGTGGACTCCCATCCTCTTTGGGCTTTTCAGGGGTCGGCCGGGGGTGGTAGTGGAGGAGTTGCCGGGGAGGGGAGGGGTGTTCTCTGTGTAGTCCTCTAGCCCTGCCAGGACCCTGGGTACTATGACAGGGAAGTCCTGGGGCAGGATGTCTCTCTCCTCTGCAGAGCTGCCTACAGACCCTGTCTCTTCCACAAACTCATTCATCTTGGCCTCCGCCAGGCTGGTCTCCACAGTGATGGCTGTTGACACGGTGTCGCCACTGGCGTGGTCTTGGTCGTTGTCCAGGGCCATCAGCAGCTGCTCGCTCTCCTCTGTAGAGAAGTCTGCTCCGTAATGCCCCCTCCTGGTGTGGAGGTCAGCCATGCTGCTGGTGTCAGTGTCCAGGCTGGACTCTCGGCTAGCAGTCCAGCTGCGAGTGGAGGACCCCTCCTCCCCGTCCGAGTAGGCTCCCCGTAGTGCCCCCCTGTGGGATCCCCCGCCCCCTGGCTTGCTGGTCCGGGTCCTCTCCAGGTCCTTGACCGTCTCGCTGCTGAAGGAAGTGCGGTTGACCAGGGTGCCCTCAGAGGATGGTGCCATCTTCTCCACAAACATGCGCTGCCAGTTGGCCAGCAGGTCCTCCTCAGAGCTGCCTGAGCTGGCGAAGGCGCTGGGGGGCTGAGGGGGGCTGCTGAAGGGGCTGGACTGACTGGAAATGGGGTCTCCTGTGTCCAGCTGAGTAGGTGTGCGGCAGGGGTCACGCTGCCCCCCTCCCCCTGAGGAGGAGGAAGCCCCAGAGCGCCAGCCCCCGTCCGACACAGCGGGGCTGTTGGGCACAGTGCGCTGGCGCTCGTTCTCCTCGTCGTTTTGCACCAGGCTGAGGGAGATGGCCTGGCGCGTTGCGTAGGTGCAGTTGGGCAGGGGGCTGTTCTTGGGGATCTTCACCTTGTCGTCCGAGGAGAACTCGATCACCTTGCGGCCGGGGTAGAGGGGATGGGGCGGAGGGGGGGCTGGGTAGGGGTTGAGCTTCTCAAAGGCCCCACCACCCTCCTCTCCTGGCTGGCCATCTGCTGACAGGCTGCTCTGGCTCCGACACATTCCGTTCTGCTGGAGGAGCTCTTGTGCCTGGTTGCTTTGGGCTGGGACTCTGCTGCTGTGGCGGGGACCCCCATTCTCTCGACCCCCTCTTCCTGCCTCGGCCTGGGGCCCCGTCATGTCCACATGCACAAACACATCCTCTGCCTGGGGTCGGCCTGCGCTGCTGCTGGACTGGGCAGAGTTGAGCACCAGAGGCTCAGGCTTCTCCAGTACACGGGCGATGACGGAGGTGGGCACCACATCGGCAGGCGTCAGGCTCATGGTGTCGGAGTCCTGGCCCTGGGCCCCCTGGGAACTCTTATCCGGCAGACTGGCCTTCATGTGCTTGTTCACCATGTCCTGCAGCTCATAGGGCAGCTGGAAGACAGAGGAGACACAAACATAAAAACGTGACATGTTCCACAGACAGGCAAAAAAGACCATGTCAAAATCAAAAAGTTGAAGGCTATTTTAAACTAGAGTCCCGTGGTACACTAAAGTACTACATATTACAGACGTAACTTGTATAAAAAACATGGTAACAAATAATGAGAACAACTCCCAACTGCAGTATCTCCCAATTCCCTCCATTAAGTGGAACGACTTTAAAAACCTGCTTCTCACAAGGGCTGACAAATCTTTCTCGACTTGCGCTTTTAAAACAGCCTGTGAAGCCACTAAGAACTCACAGTGGGAGTATTTACAACCTCATGTCAAATGCAATAAGCCTTAAAACTTTACCTAATAACCGAGTAGCAAAAACGTAGCACTCATATCCCTCCTATGCAGGGACTTTGTGCTCCGATCCAAATTAGAAAGCGGCACATCTCAGTAGGATACGAGTGGAGTCAGTATTGTCAATAGTTCCAGATTATTTATAAAAGAGCTGCTATGATCCTGTAGTGGATCAGTCTCCCTGTGTAAAAGCAGTGAGTGACACTAACACATGGCAGCCAGATCAGACATGACACTGGGCTGTCTGATGCCGAAAATGGGAATGGAAGAGAACGCAGGGATCTATCTGGTGGGTTACCTTCAGAGAGGACTATCTCAACCTCAATCAGCGCTGTGAAGGAGACTGTCTCCTGTTGCCTTTCTTCCCTGGCCACCAAATGTCTCCTTGTCCCCGACTCCCCATTCACAGGAAATGAATAGCAGAAAGAATGAAAAAAAAAAAAAAATAATCTCTCACCTCTAATGAGATAACTGAAGGGTGGCGAGAAAGAAAGAGAAAGTGAGTAGAGAGAGTAAAGGAAAAAAAAGGCAGGCATCTAGGGCCCTTCTATCACGGTAATACTGGGTGTGAAGAGGCAGGGCAGAGATATTGATTTGTGGAAAATGGGCAGAGAGAAGAGGTGATTCCACAGCACCCACTGCCTGATGCCCTAACGATCCTGGTGAGCAACGATCGGACAGCCCGCCCTCCTCCCGTTCACTTCCTCTGGTCAGCCGGTCGGGGCCGGATCAATAAAACAGCACAGGGCTGCCAGGATGACCCCTGAATTTTATATGACATACCCCTGACCTCTGGGCCAATTACGTATAGAGAGCTAACAGGCTGAGTCACAGGTCATAACCAATGATGTATATACACTAGATGACTGACAAGGAGCGCTGTGTTGAAGCCACTGCGCCTCCATCTTGGCACTCACATTTGTAAAAAATAAATAAAATAAAAAACATTTTGGAAGGTATAGAAATGCATTTATTAATGTCTACATTTGTTTTTTCCACGTTTATTCTAATAGACACATTAATGCATACTTTCAAATTTTATAGTTTGAGCTAAACATATACAGTGCATTCGGAAAGTATTCAGACCCCTCTACTTTTTCCACATTTTGTTACCTTACAGCCTTATTCTAAAATGGATGAAATTGGGTTTTTCCCCTCATCAATTCACACACAATTCCCCAAAATGACAAAGCTAAAAAAGTTTATATAAAAAATAAATAATTAGATGTCACATTTACTTAAGTTTCAGACCCTTTACTCAGTACTTTGTTGATGGGGAGCATCACTTCAGTTATTTTCAGTTCTCTCCAGAGATGTTCGATCAGGTTAAAGTCCGGGCTCTGGCTGGGCCACTCAAGAACATTCAGAGACTTGTCCCGAAGCCACTCCTGCATTGTCTTGGTTGTGTGCTTAGTGTTGTTGTCCTGTTGGAAGGTGAACCTTTTCAAATCATGTCTAATCAATTGAATTTACCACCAGGTGGACTCCAATCAAGTTGTAGAAACATCAAGGATGATCAATGGAAACAGGATACACCTGAGCTCAATTTCAAGTCTAATAGAAAAGGGTCTGAATGCTTATGTAAATAAGGTCTTTTTTTATTTGTAATAAATGTGCACAAAAATTAAAAACCTGTTTTCACTTTGTCATTATTGGGTATAGTGTGTAGGTTGATGAGGATTTTTTAAATTTATTTAATCAATTTTCTAATAAGGCTGTAATGTAACAAAATGTGGAAAAAGTCAAGGTGTCTGAATACTTTCAGAATGCACTGTATGTAAAAAAGATTATCCTAAAAGTATACTTTTTCCAAAGGTTCTAATGTTAATGTCTCCACTACAACAACAAATACGTTTGTCCTTTAAACATTTCATTGAAATACTGTTGATTTACGTTAATTCTTATGCTGTTCCTTCTGGGGAGTGGCAATATGGCCGACCGGTGGCTTCAAAGCCTCATTGGCCAATACATAGCATCAGCAATCCAAGGTTTATATACAGTACCAGTCAAACGTAAGGAAACACCTACTCATTCCAGGGTTTTTCTTTGTTTTTACTCATTTCTACATTGTAGATTAATAGTGAAGACATAAAAACTATGAAATAACACATATGGAATCATATAGTAACCAAAAAAGTGATAAAACAAATCAAAATACATTTAAAATTCTTCAAAGTAGCCACCCTTCGCCTTGATGACAGCTTTGATTTGTTTAACACTTTTTTGGTGACTACATGATTCCATAGTTGTTGTCTTCACTATTATTCTACAATGTAGAAAATAGTAAAAATAAAGAAAAACCCTGGAATGAGTAGGTGTTTCCTAACGTTTGACTGGTACTGTACATCACTGGTCATGACGAGCTAACAAGCAGCTACGCATCACGTCCATGGTACTGTGTTTTAGAGCCTTAACTAAAGACACGCAATAGCTGTAGCAAAAAGTGTTACATTATTCAGTGAGTTAGAGACCTTTTTAGAGACCATTCTTTCCTATAGAACACTGGCTGTATTATTACAGGCACTGCAGGCAATCACCGTGACGTAAATCTGCACGGGCCCATTGATGGCCACAGTCATGGTCATTTTACATGCTTTTGTATTAACTGCTTGTGCGCTGAAAATGTTATCAATTAGCATAAACGCATCAATAGAGGGCCAGTTTGAGGCAAAGTGGGCATACTATATATGGCATAATGCCTGGGTAGACAAAAGCTGAGCTTTCTCATAGAACAATTACATGTGCAGCAGTGTGAATTGGTGCTCACAGACAGCCAATCCACTCTAGGGAGTAGCCTCAGGACTGGGCTGCTGGGCAACTTCTGCAATGCTGTATAATTGACTTGTTTCCTTAGGCAATCTTCAGAATTCATTAAATCTCCCACAGATGGCTGCTGCCCGCCTGATAAGATGATTTGTATACACAGCTTCGTTTCAGACCACCTCCCAGGGAGCAGCGCATCTGGACACAGGATAACTCAATGCTGTCTGTCTGCCCTCCTGTCTGTCTCCTTGCCTGTCCTTGTCCATTCTGCAGGATCTTTTCCCAGGAGGACGCCGTAACCATGGTTATCCATGTTGCCCTTTGGTGTGCTTTTATCGGCTGGTGTCATGCTTCCTCTCCCCCTTTCTGATTCTCTCCTAATGGATGATGACTGTCAAGGGGAGGTTCCCTAATGGTTAATGCTTTGATTTTCGAAAATGCGTCCTCGTCTTCCAAGGCACTTTACTTGTTTTGCGAAAAAGAGTTTGCTGCAACAATTAGACTTAGATCTCAGTCGGTAGACCCAGTACAAGAACTACCAAGTTCTGCTCACTAGTTTCTTATAAGTCCTAAGTAGCTAAGTTGGTCAGAGGGTGATGCTGGAAACACCAAGATATTTGAAATTCCAAGATGCTTCAAATGTATGCACTCATTGTACCTTAAGTCGCATGTGGGGGGGGGGGGGGGGGGGGGGGGGGGGGCATCTGCTATGTGGCATATAAATACACAAAATCAGTCTCGCAAGCTCAGACAAAACATGGGGGGGAAATTGCTGGCTCACTAAGGGAAGTCCATACAATCAACAAGTGTTTGAACAGGCTGCACAACGTGGATGCCTTTGACCATGTGAAATGTGTGTTTAAGTACTAAAGTTACCTTTGGTATAGAACCACCAGGTAAGCAAAACACTCACTCTTTCAATTAACACATGACAAATATAGGAGAGCATAAAATAGTTCCCTCAAAGCACAAATAAGCTGATCACAAAACAAGGGAATAAAATGAGGCGTGCGAACAGATCTGCAGTTTGAGGCAGGGTGTTACGTTCCCCAGCAGTAATACTGGCTGCCACACATCCTGTAATGAATTACGGCAGGACTGGGAGATATATTTCTGCTCAGATGAATTATACTTCTCCTAAAAATAGCCCTGGCTCCTGGCTGCCTGTCACGGCCCTGCGGCGACAACCTGGCTGGCGCATCGGTAGTAATAGTCCTCCGGAGACCAGAGTATCAGTTTATTCATCTACAGTGCTGTCTTAATTCCTAACTGAAGGTGTTCGAGCCGGCAGGTAGCCCTGTGCATCAATGGACTGGAGAAAAGACCCTAAAGTCACTAAGCCGCACCTCCAAACACTGTCTCTCATTTAATAAGGGATTGGATTGTTAGAGCACAGGTAGTGTTGGACTTTGGCACTAAAAGGGAAGCTGCTCATACTAAATGTATTTATTCAAGAGTCTCAGGGAGTGAAATAGGAATCTAATGGATTGTACACCTGAGAAAAACTTAATCTAAGAGAAATTCATAGCACAACACGTTGATTGAGATGGATTTGTTTATTCATACTGACTTCAAGTCCGTTGTTAGCTGATGTGTTGATTACCCAGCAGTCTGTGGTTTAATAGCTCTGATGAAGCCAGTGTTGAACTCAGTGGCTCTTGATTTAGTGGAGAGACATCACTGATCACATTATGGGCCAGAACCCAGAGGTGAGAACAGCGACTGAGGTGCTTCAACTTTTCATTGAAGTCAATGGCAGGTCCAAACTAAGAAAGTATTTCTGGTACTGTATATCGTCCACCTCAGAGTTGATTGGTCAACACTCAAAAAACACACAAAGGCCAGGAGCTGTGATAAAGCGGCCAGGCAAGACTCTGTTTTCTTTTACCCTCTCCCTCTTTCTACTCTCTTTGTTTCTCTCTCTGCCTAGTCCTTTCTGACGCCAGGGTCAGACAAGTCACCCAGGCGACCGTTCTCTCCCCCTCTTTCTCTCTCCCATGTCCAAGAGTGTCACTGCGGAGGGCAAAACACAAAGATCTAACAGTGCCACCATGACAAGTGAAAGGCGTTGCATATATGAGACGTAATCATTCACATCATACGATCAGAGCTGTACTTACATCTGCAAACTTGTGGTTTCTGAAATGGGACTTATTGCACTTCAAAAGCTGCACGGCCAAATTGCAATCTTGCCGATAGCGCTCCTGTCAGGGAGAAGAATAGAACAAAGGGGTGAAAGGGTCGGGGGTATAGAGAGAGAAAAGGATAAAAAAGACAAAATGTTAGAGGTATACTGGAAACGTCCATTTCTCACAAAGCACTTGGACTTTGATTCTCAGAACTGTGGTTGATCTGTTCAAGGTCTCAATCTTACACCCCCCCCCCACACACTGTGGTTCTATACTATACATCTAACTTCATATCTGGTATGAGATAACTCAAAAAGGGACAGTGTGACAACACCCACGTTCAACTCCTCCAGCTTGTCGATGGTGTTCTTGGCGTCCAGGAGTTTGTTGGTGAGCTCCACTATCTCCTGGTCCGTGGTCTTCTTGTCCCTCTCCACCTTACGGAGCTGCAGACGGATAATGGTGGTGGGATGCATAACATTAGAAAAGCAGCGCCATGCATCACTGGCGGATGGATAACCATAGCCAGCACTAGCTGCAGGACTCTATGTTTAAGTAAGCACACATAGGGATTTCCTTATTGATTACAGCTAATGCCTGTCACCTCCTCCAAAGGCTGTTGCTAGCCACTCAGCTCAGCGGTGTGTTGAGAGAGAGAGAAACCAAAAAAAAAGTACAGCCGCAGAAAATGTCATAAAAAACGATCGATGGCACATTATGAAGTGACAAAGTGTGAGCTCAAAAAGGACTCTGGGTCTGAGTCGAGTCACCCTAATAATGCGGTTACTCCCTCTCGCACTCACGCCATACGTTTGGGGAATACAATAACCTAGAACTGCAGTCAAACAGCTGGGCAGGTGACACGCTGTTGTATCGTTAAGAGAGCCAGTGAATCGCTTCAGTTAACATCCAGCTATGTGAGTAACACTAACAACAGGACAGATGGGTTATGCAAAAATCCATAATAGGCAACAATTGATCAAATACTCTGTAGCTTCAGCACTAATATTATCTGATGCATCATTATAAATCAGGATTAAAGGGATTTTCTAATATAACAAGATGTCTCGGATTCCAGGGGTACCACAGGAATAGCTTGTGGTCCTGATTGGCTATGGGTGAGTGTTTTTTTAAGTAACCATGACTTAGCCAACAAATTGGGATTGCTACAGTAGGGACTTCACACTATACGTGCAATATTTCTCAAGTTTTAACAGGGGAAGGGGAAAAAAAACTGTTTCTCTGGGCTTCGGTACGTTCTCTCGCAGAAAACAATCCCTAAACCGCTGAGCTGGAGAACTTCCAGACCAATTAATAGTGCGTGCGGATCCAGATGCTGTGACTCCTCTGTGTGTGTGTGTGTGTGTGTGTGTGTGTGTGTGTGTGTGTGTGTTAGCTAGCGAGCAAGCACAGGCCCAGATCGGTGCATTAATATTCACCACAGGCTCATTATTTGTTATTTTTTAATTGAACCTTTATTTAACTAGGCAAGTCAGTTAAGAACAAAGTCTTATTTACAACGACGGCCTACCGGGGAACAGACTGCCTTGTTCAGGGGCAGGACGACAGATTTTTACCTCGTCAGCACGGAGATTCGATCGAGCAAACTTTTAGTTCCTGGCCCAACGCTCAAACCACTAGGCTACCCGCCCCCCCATTAGAGCCTCCAGTGAGCCCACTGCGTGGGGGTTGGATCTGCACTGTCACCCTGTGAACAGCTGAGAGAGGCCTGGACCACAGCTGCTGTTCTGACCATCTGCTAACACAATATCAACATCATTATTGGTCAACACACCAAGCACAATGTCTTAATCTGGGGGGGTGGTCCTCCCTGCATCTTCTATCTGACATTGTCCATTTACGAGCTAGATGTTAACTGAAGCCTGCACGGAAGTCAGCACTGAGCAGCTCTGTCCAGTTGTTTTAGAGGTCGTGATCGATCGCGCAACATGATTGGACTATGAAAATAGCAAGATCCAATCCTCAGAGGGAGAGGGTGTGGTCACCACCGCTAAATCACACCTGGTAGAAAAGAGGAACCGTCATCCTTCTGTCCATAGAGAATCAGTGAGAAAGGGAGTTACTCAGAGACGTATAGACAGAATGGGACCCAGACTATCTCCTGCTCCACTGGCTGCCGTGTCAATAATTAACCAATTCGCTTTATATATGCTAAACTGAAGAGGCTTAGGAGGAGAAATACCAAATGCACACAGAAATAAGCCAGCCAGCCATTGTGATGCAGAGAGACAGTTTGACTGGGCAATGCCACATCCATAAAACACCATAGTGATCTCTTCTACAGCACTTGTGCTGCAGAGCGTAACACGCCTATGGTAAAGGGGGTATACAGTCTACACCGTCCTAATATTGAGTTGCACCACCTTTTGCCCTCGGAACAGCCTCAATTCGTCGGGGCATGGACTCGACAATGTGTCGAAAGCTAATCAACAGGGATGCTGGCACACGTTGACTCCAATGCTTCCCACAGCTGTGTCAAGTAGGCTGGATGTCCTTTGGATAGTGGACCATTCTTGATACACACGGGAAACTGTTGAGCGTGAAAAAACCATCAGCGTTTCAGTTTATGACACACCGGTGTGCCTGGCACCTACTACATTACCCCGTTAACAAGGCACAAGTCTTTCGTCTTGCCCTCTGCATGGCACACATACGCAATCCATGTCTCAATTGTCTCAAGGCTTAAAAATCATTTTTTAACCTGTCTCCTTCCCTTCAACTACACTGATTGAAGTGGATTTAACAAGTGACATCAATAAGGGATCATAGCTTTCACCTGGTCAGTCTATGTCATGGAAACAGTTCCTAATGTTTTGTACACTAAGCGCACAGAGAGGTGGGGGACTTGAAAACTAAAAGTTTCAATCACTGGGCACACCCAGAGATGCACATATCGCCCAGCCCCTCATGCCCAACGCAACCCCCATGCATAGGGACCATAGCAGAGCTACACAGATAGGATGATCGACTGCGGGACATCTAGAGCAGTTTGCCAGGACAAGACAAGAGGATGGAGAGACTTTCCTAGTTCAGAGGCGACAAGCAGAGCAGTAATGAACATGACAACTGCAATAAATGCTCAGGGGGAGGATGGAGGGAGGGAGAGAAATAGAAATGATTACGCAACTGCGTAGACCCAGGTTTGACTGATAGCAGCCTGATGATGATGAGACAGCCCGTCACGAAGCAGCAGCATGAGAGAGAGGGAGCGAATGAGAGAAACAGACAGAGAGAGAGGGGGGGGGGGAAAGAAAAGAGATGGATGGTGAGAACAAAGACAAAGAAAAGAGATGGATGGTGAGAACAAAGACAACACAGAACATTTTGGTCTCTTCTTTTGGACACTTGGCGAGATCTCCCGTGCGTCATCGGCTAATATGGTTTCTGATTGCGAACTCCTCTAACGCAGCACGTCAGAATAGGTTGAAACAGGCCTGTCATTTAAGCCTCGACTGTTAGACAGTGGTCCATAGGCCTATTCCCAAGTCACACAATCAACAGAACCGGGAAAATTGCATCAATTTAGGCTTAACACAAAAATAATGGAATCCACAAGGATGAGGAAGGATTTGAAAGCTGTGTGCTAGGGATGGCGGCGAGTACGCGATAATTTGATTCAAGGTTTGCAATTCATTTAATCATTGAATCCAAAAATTTACAAATGCAACCATTGTGCAGGTTAAATTAAGCAGTGACCGACAAAAATGTCTAACTGTCAAATGCTGTGAAAACGCGTAAAGTTTTGTTTTCCGTTGTGCATCAGAACAACCAGTAATTGGAACAATAGACAGCATACTGCAAACGTTTTGAGTTCAGCCAAGTTCCACGGTAACATGCAAGAACTCAAAAATGATGAGTACTCAAACACAGACATCGTTTTAACTGCCTATCCCTACTGTGCATTTTTAAAGGCCACCGTTGACAAGGTGAATGTGGGGCCAGAGCATGTTTTGGGCAGAGTAATCCTCTGGCAATTGCAAAGAGATTACCTCACATCAGGGCCAGCCTCACTCACACACACACACACACACACAAACAAACCACCTGTCCCAAACACAAAGCTCCAACTGGCCCATCAGTCCTCGATCGTCTGTTTTCCTAAAGCTACCTCCTCTACAATGACAATTAACAGGGCTGGACTGAAGTCAGAATTAGACAGTAGAATGTTTGTAGATAATTCCACAGTACATCTGTGGTGTGAATCCAGTCTGGGGAGGGCTAGCCTGTGGGTAATGGGCAGTCAAGGGGGGTGGCTTGTAGTTGTGCTCAGATCACTTGCCATGCGGAGAGTTGGCAGTTACACACTACACCAAGCAACATCCTTTATTTCCCTGTCAGTGTAAAACAGAGCAGCTTGAACTTTGATTTTGTCACACAGCTATCACAGAGGGCAGGGGATCGTACCACAGCCACCAGCAAAGGATCACAGCGAACTATTTCGACATTAGTCAATCTACATATTTATGGGAAAATAATATTTGGCCAGTGGGAATGTTTGCTTTGACTAAACGTGATTGGATTAGAAAGAATAGACACAGTATGCACACGCAAACACATACCACCAACATACACACACAGAGACGGGCTAATCAAACAAACATCACGCATGTGTAAACAGCAGCATACATAGAGAGAACATAGATGCATACTTGATGTCCTGACACACAATATCTGATTGGTGGTTGTTAGGTTGTATGGTTGATGAGTCGTATTATAATCATCCAATAAATGTACAGCATCATACATAGTAACCTATGTTTTAAAAAGGGACAGTCTGGGATTTGACATTGTGGGAAAAGAGTCTCTTTGCACATAAAACCCCTGGTTGTCACCTAGTGTGGTTGGGGAGCGTGTGTGAGCTCGCGCACACAGACACACGTTTGCCTGGCGTGCTACCTGGGGGAATAGCAGAGCTGTGGACCTTCCCATCTCCCAGAGGGGCGAGCAGAGACATGGGTGATCGAGAGAATTGACTTCAAATGAAAGGCCAGATCATTCTGTGCTAATCCCTTGCAGCACTCTGCACCACAGAACCTTCCAAAAGAGACCCTGAGGCATAATTAACTGACAGGTGTTGGATAATGGCATAATGAGTGCTCTTAAATTATGTATTTTTTTAAACACACCGCTGTATAGGAAAGGTTCTTTCCCAATAAAGAATAACTCCACTGACCTGGCATGCTGGGAAACTCCTTCGACATAGAAACCTTTGGACATTGTAGTGTTTGCAAATCTACAATACTTTTGACCGGGGAAAGGTCAAAAGGAAAAGCAGTATTTTGGGAAATGGAGTGCAGGTTAAGTTGTGTGTAAATGTTTCCTTTAAAAAAGGTAGTCACCAGAAGAACATGAAATATTTATGGCCAATGAACACCTATAGATAAGCAAAGAGGGCAGGTGGGAGAGGTGAAAGGTTACCAGGGAATGAAGCTTCTCCTCCAGGTCCTGGTTGGCCCTCTGCGAGGCGGTGTAGCTGTTCTGCAGTCTGTGGAGGACAGAATGTGTCTCAGTTAATAGTACCGTGTCTACAGAGCTGAGCCCCATCCAGATAGAACACGTATTGGAAACCCACAGATGCTATGCTGCAGAGACTGAGACACAGAGTCCACTGGTACAGAACGTAGCACTGCAGTAAAATAACAACTCAACCCTTTTCTTTTTCAGTGCAATCGCCTCCCATCATAGTTCAAATTACACGGTTGTCTTCTCTTGTACGTCTTGTCTGGTTGTCAAATGAATAATTCAGATTGCCATATAGACCAGAATTATCTCCACAATGAGGCACCAGAAAACGGGCAAATCCTGCAGTACAAGTATGCATGCAGTTCTCTTGGCAGTCACATCCATGCACATTTAGTTCACTTTATTTCCATTGCTACTCAACAGCAGCGCGGTATGAATCCTCTCAGACTTAATGAAGCCATCAGAGTTTTACTCGCTCCGGTTTTCAACAGGTTAGATATTCGGAACAAATTACGAGAGATGGGAGGAAAAGGGAGAGAGGGGACTGTATTAAAACCATTTCAATAGGACCAATAGCAATTACTTTCCCACTATCCACTGCCTCCTAAATTGGCTAGATAAATTCCTCCAGAAAATGACAGGTTGTGTATTTCATGGAATGCAATTATGGAGAAAATTTAAAAGGGCTAAAATGGCAACATACTGATTTTCCACATAGCTTTGCAGGACATGTTTGAGATGGGCCCTGCAGTCATGTACTGAATAGGTATTGACGTTCCTGTTGTATAGAACTCCTGATTGTGCACCACCTTCATCATCAGTCACTCTCACAATGTGTAATGGTGAGCAACAGTAAAGAGGTGTGGTAGTCCAGAAGTTCAGGGCACTAAAGTACGCCACACCTTAAGATTTCAGTAGACGTGAATCATGATAAACTATGCTCAAGTCAACTCCCTTTGAGACTTAAAAAAACAAACAAGAAACAGATGTTTGGAGAAGAAAATCTATATAAAAAAAAAAAAAGGTCTCATCACTTGGTGATTGTTATATTACAAATATTGCCTTTGTATGGGTTCAAACCCCATCTCACAGAAACCCCAGAGGGTATGAACGCAGGACTGTCGTCTGAAAATCCAACACCTGAAATCCAATCGAAGTCTAAGAAGCACACAAATGATGCTCACAAAGCACTCTGCCCGTCACCCTTTCCACTGAGAGCGGATTACAAGGCCAGAGTCTATCAGCCTGTGATCCTCTCCGTGGTACTCAGGTCTGCACCAGGGCCAGGCTCTAGCCTACTAGTTTCATTTCCTCTTTCTGCCATGAGCCATGCTGGGTGCTCATTTGACCACGCAGACGTGAACGTGTCACAATAACTGCTGTCCCCGGGCCAACTGGCCTCGTGATTGATTCATTGATCGAACAATATTGCAGATGGACACGCGCACTGGTGTAACCTTACTTATATTACATTTAACATTTTACATTTAAGTCATTTAGCAGACGCTCTTATCCAGAGCGACTTACAAATTGGAAAGTTCATACATATTCATCCTGGTCCCCCCGTGGGGAATGAACCCACAACCCTGGCGTTGTAAGCGCCATGCTCTACCAACTGAGCCACACGGGACCTTACAACCCTGATGCAATGACACTAAATAGCTATTGTAGTGTCCAGGGTGATACTCGTGTGTATCGAATGGATTCATAGTACAAAACCTCTGGCTTTTTAAGACATATTTCCCAAAGGGCTGTCCTTCCCAATAACACCAGCATCTCTCATTACCCTCTGGACACATCGGTCGCATTCCTCTCTAATCAAAAAGGCTTCGCTGCAAATCACCGCCAATGACTTTCACTGTCTTTTTCCCTAATCAAAATTGAAAAAACATTTGAGCAAAGCTCACCGATTCCCACCGAGACCACAGCGGTACCCATTTACATTTGACATTCAAGTCATTCAGCAGACGCTCTTATCCGGACTTACAGTATTGAGTCCATACTTTTTGCTCACACTCCCGCTGCATTTCAGGGTTTCAGAGGCTAGACATTGATCTGACTAATGTGCTGATGGACTTCAAATTGGGGAGAGCAATTACAGTCACCTGATGACTCCACTAAGAAGTCAGATTGAATAGTCTGGCAGCCGTAAACTAATCAAATGAAGCCCTCAGAGTCACATGTGAATGCTGCTAATGGGTCTGGTAAACTAAATAAAGAGCTAAATAAAAAAATTGTAGTCGTAATTACAACAATTGGCTTTTCATTCCCAGAGCCTTTTCAGAGATTGATCTCTGAAAACATCTGTGTAACGGTGCTGCCCGGTGATAATCAGATAGGACATACGAGTGGAGCACACTAGTTAACTGATGGTAATCCAATTGAACCCTCATCTTTGCTGAGGCTGCATTTGAATGTGTGATCATCTAGTACGGAAATGCAGATGGACCATCGCATCCCACATAGGCATGTAGCCTCATTCTGTGACTTATTGATGGAAACACTGCAGGGATAATTGAAAGTGACTGGTTGCTCAGAGCGAAAAACAGGAAGATGCCTCTTGATTGGAGATAAACTGGGATGATTGCTTTTGAATGTGACACACACAACACACACACGGGATTTGAAATGAGCAGCCACGTGGTTTTCCCTGGAATCTTGACTTAAATGTGCATTTTCACATTACCGCAACCCAGAGCCAAAGCATTCGTAACAGTAAATGAGCAAATCTATTTCTCCACATACATGTGGACAGCGAGATAAAAATGAAATGGTACATTTACATATAAAGCTATTGGAAATGTATTAGAAAATAATTCAAAAGCAAGCAACATATTTAACGATTAAAATGCTTAAGAAACAAAATGGCAACCATTATCACCCGACAGCAGATATGGGAAAATGTGTTGCCGCCAAGTCCCATTTACCAGCTTCAGCCCTGCGTCCTCCCTCTGGAGGAGTTTTAGTTTCCTCAGTGTGGTGGCGGGAAACGCATTGATCATTACCATGACACTTCATAATAACATAAGCTTTACAATCTCATTAAAGTGAGAGAGTTTGTCTCATTAAAAAGGTGGATTATGCATACCGACCATTTTTGCCTCTTTTTTTACCTGCACTTAAACTCACAAATTAGGAGCAAAAAAATATACTCAAATCTATTTTAAATTGTTAGTTTTTTTAGGAATCAAAGCGCGCATTTTCCAGGCTTTTCAAGACCAACTTCCGTTAATAAGCTTTTTAGTTATCGCTAAACTGTGAACATTTTAAATCTTTATTCAACAAGCTACAAAGTTGTACACAGATGGGACTGGGCCTGCCTTTTACTTCAGAAGTAACTTGATGGACAAGCAGATGTGTAGAGATTGATTTCTTAACCAAAAACTGAGAGGCGGGTTTGCAGGTGTATTGCCAGGGAAAGCAGGAGACGCTTTTAAATCATGAGGTTCTTTAACACCGGAAAGATTGAAGGAAAGACAAATGATAGAAGAACCATGGTTGTGTGCCCGTAATGTGGTATAGAACGAAGAACATAAACAACTAAAACGTCGTTCTGGCTCAACATTCAGGCTCTGAGTTCCAACTCTAAAAAGGACTGGTGGTCATGTATTGTAGAGGAAGGCCTGACGTTGTCACTAACTAGGGCTGACAGAGGAAGTGTGGTCGGGCGCTGAAGAGTCCTATGGTAACATCCTCCCATTGAACAACGTTCTGAAATATAGATAGATACATCATAGATAAAACAGCATAGACTTCCTGGCATCTACATTTTTTCCATGTGGCAGAAACTTAACCCCCCCCCCGCCTCGCTCTCAAATAGACGATCCAACATGCCCAGAGGTTGAAGAAATTAAAGTAACTAGCTGCATAATCAGATGCCTAAGCTCTCATTAATTCAACAGCTTTGATCAGATTCATTAAAAATGGATTGCAGGGGAAGGTATTCATTTCATCTTTCGGTTTCCGAAAAAAGTGAGGTTGGGAGAGGAAGTGAGTTGTGCGGTGTAACGGAGTGAAATATTATCCGTGGCAAGAGTGCTTCCCATATCATTGATAATGGGCTCAGGAAATGAGGGAGGTTAAACTCGTCACCTGCGGAACTTGTCTCTCATCTTCTCCAGGTCGTCGCGCGTGCGACCCATCTCCCCCTGCATGTAGTGGCGGCTGGTCTCAAACTCCGTCTCCATGGCCTCCATCTTGTGGGTGGTGTGGGAGAGCCGCCGGCGAAGGTCTTCATTCTGCTGCTGCAGGATCCTGGAGGAGAAAGGGAGTGGTAGGGAGGTGAAGGTGGAGGGGGGGGGGGGGGGGGGGCAGTCAGCCCAGGTGCAGTGGAATGACTCACAGACAGTACTGTATTCACACATAGTGACTAGACTGACAAGACAAACAGAGAGCCATGGGAACTTGCTTCAGCCACAGAACTCACCCAAAATTCAGGGACACAGTTTATTCACAGTTTATTGAAAATAATGTCAATGGGAATAGAGAAAAAATGCATAATTAACAACTACGATTAACATGAGGGAAAATTGGCATATGTGAAAGAAAGGTCCATGCATATGAGTGAGTGCATATTTATGACAGAAAGTGTGTGTCTTTTCGCTGTGTGTATGGGAGAGAGCGAACGCATGGTTGTCCACAGCACTCGTGTGTGTGTGTGTGTGTGTGTGTGTGTGTGTGTGTGTGTGTGTGTGTGTGTGTGTGTGTGTGTGTGTGTGTGTGTGTGTGTGTGTGGGGTGGCTGCCTGCCTTTGTCCTGGTGTGTCTGTGGAGTTTAATGGGAGCAGCTGTTAGGATGCTGGGGGGACGGAGCAGCTGCCATGGGACAGGACACATCTGCCATCTGCCACAACCCACTGTCCACAATCCTGTCACCACACCGTGTGTCGTACTATGCCACATCCAGCCACCCACTCACTCACTGCTGGCTGCACACTGCGATTAAAACCACTGTTTTCAGGGTCTCTGTCCTACTGGCTCAGACAGACCCAAATACCTAGGGGACCGCTCTGCTGCATGACAGCAGTTAGCAGCAAAAAAAATCTCCTAACTACAGTCCACCGACGTATGTTTAAGTAAGACTTCCAGTGGGCTCAGATTAGGTTGTGAGAGCCAGGCAATTGATTGGGCAGACAGGGGACCACAACAAGAGCGTCCAGGTGCGTTACCCTGTCACAGGGTGTGATTGGGTGTGACAGGGTGGAATGAAATTAGCCCTCGCACCGCTATGTTTTCCCCGTGCTGTGTCTGCAATAGTCAAATGGGACATTTTCCCCACCTAACAGCTGGCAGACACAAAATCTTTAAAAAATCGACAAGCTCCCGTCCAAACTTCCAGAGCAACAGGTTAGTCCTCTTCACTAAGTCGACAGCTCCAGAGGGGAAGGAAGGAAAATGCCCACGTGTATCCTACACATGCAGACACACTTGCCAACCAAAACCAGAGCGGCTCAAGAAAAGAGAACATCAATAATTAATGGTATGTTACGGTTGGTGGGGCGGCAGCCAATGTTTTATTCTATAATTACACACAGGATTTCACTGTTTCTGCACGGTTCTGTTCTGTTTTGGCTCTTTCAGGGCACGGGTTTGAGTAAAAAGGCAGATTGGTTTTGGTTTTTGGCACAGTCTGTGGGTACTACCCTGTACAAGTTTACTTGAGCTAAGTATGTGTGCGCATACACAAACAACACATATGTTGATGTGGATTGTGACATGAGGAACATGAGCTCAGCTCCTATTCAGATCACGGAGAGTGGGTGTGTATAAGAAGCCAAGCTTACGCCTTACGTTAAAAAAAGAAGAAGAAAAACAGCAAAAGGAGCCTTATCCACTCTGCTATGCTGTAAATACACGTAAGCAGTGAGGAAAATTGTACATTAATTATACGGTAGAATACACGCTTTCACAGAGCTGCTGCTGCTAACCAATGCACAGTGTGTATAAAAGCAAGGCGAGGCTACCATTGGATCTAACCTGGATGATTGAGCATTACGGTGCAACAGCAAAAGGCAAAATGAGCTTGTCACAGCATAAAGACGTCTTGCAATTACAGACTACCCAGAACCTGAGTGCACTGCGGTTAGGGTACTTTTTAGGCTGTTACAAACACCTCTAACAGCCTTGCACATCGAGATGCTCCACGGGAGCCAAACAGGAGGAGGAGGAGTGGTAAATTAAGGCGCAATGGAAAAATTGTGATAAGAGAAAATAGATATTCCCAAGCTTTCAGAAAGTATTTTGAAAGACTGGGATTGGGAAACGGTCTTTCAATTCACTTGTAAAACACATCCTTAGAGGTTCAGGGGTTTTACAAGCATTACACCAGGGTTTCCAAACTAGCGGCCCGTCCCAACTTTTCTAACTAACTACATTTTTTCCTTTCTTGTTTTAAATTCTTGGACATAAGACTAAAAGCACCAAAAGTATTCCCACACACAAGAGAGATATACACCGAGTGTACAAAACATTAAGAACATCTTTCTAATATTGAGTTGCCCTTTTGACCTCGGTATCGAAAGCGTTCCACAGGGATGCTGGCCCATGTTGAGTCCAATGCTTCCCTCAGCTGTGTCAAGTTGGCTGGATGTCCTTTGGGTGGTGGACCATTCTTGATACACATGGAAAACTGTTGAGTGGGAAAAACCCAGCAGTGTTGCAGTTTTTGACACAAACTGGTGCACCTGGCACCTACTACCATACCTTGATCAAAGGCACTTAAATATTTTGTCTTGCCCATTCACCATCTGAATGGCACACATTCACAATCCATGTCTCAATGCTTAAAAATCCATCTTTAACCGGTCTCCTCCCTTTCATCTACACTGATTGAAGTGGATTTAACAGGTGACATCAATAAGGGATCATAGCTTTCACCTGGATTCACCTGGTCAGTCTATGTCATGGAAAGAGCAGGTGTTCTTAATGTTTTGTACACTCAGTGTATCCATATGTAAGCAAGGTTTGAAATGATTGTTTTGGTCAAATATTATATCAGTTTGGGCTTCGAGCTCAATTTGCAGTCTACAAATGATTTGTAATTATGTTCCAGGCCCCTTGACCATCCGTTCAATAAAAAAAAAATCGGCCCGTGGCTGAATCCAGCTTTTCATCCCATTAGACTTTGTCCTTGTGATCTTCGAGAGGTGAGAGAAGCAGGTTTGCGCATCATAGTGAGGTGAAGAAGAGCAAACTGCTACTAAAAATGACCACCTTCCCTAGGCCTCTGATGTCTATTTCCCTGACGGCTTCATGGCAACAACATGGTCAGTCATCTTATCACTGTGGCCCTGACATCGTGTGACATCTCTGTCTTTCATAGGGGCCATCCAATGGTAGTCACAAGCCTGGAGATAAAGGCTGGAGGGATGCATTTGTGTGTTATGTCTAGTCAGCCATACATACCGACAGACACGGCATAGGAAGAGAGGTACGGCATAGGAAGAGAGGTAAACAACAACAAAAAATATGCTAAAACACAACGAGCATGGTTGAGCATGTTTGGTTGAGGCTGTTTAAAACTCAGTGAGGCACAGCAAGGTATAGTGGAGAATGGGAAACCATTTCTGACAAAAAACTATTGTGACTTTAGTTTGACTTTTCGGACCTTTTCCCATTCAGAAGAGTATGGTGGAAACAACGGGAGGGAGAGAGGAGGAAGGTCTGTCTGTCAATCGATGTATTGGGAATCCCATTCATCTGAGAAACAGTCCTCTGCAGCATACGCAGTAGACAAACAGCCAACATTCTATAGAACAGCATGACAAAACTCCACTACCGCTGGGGAGAAAGACTCAGCTCTGGCCTCTGTGGAGACTTGGTGCCTTGAGTAACTCTAGGGCAAGAGTGGGTGACTGGGCGGTAATGATTAACAGTGGCACTCAGCTCAGGTCCAGTTGTATTCAGTTAGACACAGAATCATTCAACATCCCACACCAGCGCAGGGGCATCTAGGCCAATCAGTGACATCGCTTGTGTGCCACAAAGCAGCTTATCAGCATTTACCACCACAGGGAAGAGAAGGGGGGGGGGGGGGGGGAATCCAACAGCAGCTACGTCAGCGGCAATTCATTAAGCATTGCTGCCTGATGATGGCCATACATGTGGATAGTAGCCTGACTATATTTACCCTTTACATCTCGTTCACTGACACCAAAGGCCACTTCACTGTAGTGCACCAGAGACAGCGCTGGGCTAGACTTTACTGCGAGAGGCTAAAATGACACATCAAACATGCAGTGTCACACACGCAATTGATAGATTTGGAGGTAATTAGCTGACTATAGGGATTATTTTGGAAGAGGAAGTGGAGCGGAGGAGGACAGCAGGACTGATGGAGGTGAAAGTTTGAGCTGTAATTACAACTAGTGTTCCGTCTCTGTACTAGTGGTCAATCCTGCACGGCTGGTGGTAATGGACTCCCCCACATACTCAGAGCTGCTTTCTCTCATCATTAGCTGTGTGGAGTTTTCACAGCTGGGGGGGGGGGGGGTTCCAGCAGGGAGACGCCACTGATTACATAGATTCACTTTGAGCCCAGGCTGGGGTGGGAGAAGTAGGAGGCAGGGGGGTGTGGGTGACGGATGTTGGTGCTAACAGCAACCTGCTCCTCTTCCACTCTCGCCCACCTGCGCAGCACCCTTCCCACCACAGGGCCTTGTCATCATAGCACCATCTGGAATCAGCCATGTCTCTATGAACCCTCCCTCCACTCAGTGTTACTGACGCAGAAGCTGGGCGTCTGCGTGCGGCCTCCCTCTCCCCAGGAAGTGTCTAGACGGGAGCAGCTGGGGCTTCTGGGTAGGGCTGGCTGTGGCTTGGTGCCAACCTGGCCATCTCCTATAAGCAGTCCATCTACCCAGTGCCATTCAGGTCGCGCCACCCGGGGCTACAGCTTCCCACACAGTAGACTGATCTATACAGTACACACTAAGGTGTCAAAACTGGGCTCAAAGTGAGGCAGGCAAATAGACACAGAAACCCAAAGAAGTCATGCTGAGATTCACTGTTTTCTGTTTGTTTAAACTAAGTCAAATTTAGTATTTTCAATCCTGTGGCTGAAGCATTTCTCACAGAAAACACAGCACATATTTGTCAAACCATAAGGAGATTATAAAATAATGACTTACTTGATCCTGTCTGCATCTGATAAGGAGTCCTGCAACAACATAAACATCCTATTAGTTTGGCCATTGTAGATATGTTTGCAACAAAACAGACATTTTGCTGGACCAACAATCAATTCTGGCTGTAATTAGTAATTTCTTTTAAAAAGGCTCTCCATCTACAACCTTGAGGCATTGAGCTAGACAGACAGTGAACAGACCTGGGAAACATTGGAGATGCACTCCGTGACAACAATACACATTTCAAAAACACTCACCAGCTTTCAAGGACTGAACTAAGCAGAAATTGTACAAAAAAGATTCCACATTTATATTAACCAATTTCGCGCCACACAGAATTCAGATTCCTTGGTAGTTTTCAGTGTTAGCCACATTTCTGTTGAAGCCAAAGGGTTACAGAGATAAGCAGCCAGGGCAGAATTTTACATGATGTCTCTTAGTTGAACAGGCCAATACGTACGCGCCTCACGGAGCTATGAAATCAATTTGACAGCCCCTGTCATTCTGCAAACGAAAGAAAGCCTTCAGTTTACACAGAAGAGCAGCCTGCGCATCTACTGCACTTAAGTGGCTAGTTATCAGCACCACATTTATGAATATTGTATTCTCTTCTCTGTAGAATAATTGCACAGTATTAAATCAAGAATATCTTTACAACATAATGGCCAAGTCTCAACAACGGCTATACAGCGAGTGTACAAAACACTGTCATGATCTTTCCACTGACCAGGTGAATCCAGGTGAAAGCTATGATCCCTTATTGATGTCACTTGTTAATTCCACTTCTAATCTGTGTAGATGAAGTGGAGGAGACAGGTTAAAAGGTTTTTTTAAGCCTGGAGAACTCAATATTTGGAAGGTGTTCTTAATGTTTTGTACACTCAGTGTAGCACTATAACAGAATGCAGTGCATTGAAATAAAAATATCTATAAGCTTAAAAAAGGATGAACTAACATGACAGCTGCACAACACTGACCTTTTCAGTTTGGATTGGACTAGAAAGCTGGCTAGTGAATACCACTTGATTGTTTGTACAGTACGTTTCTACTCTCGAGCCATCTAGGGAAATGACTTACCTTCAGTTATTGGCGAATGTAATTTCAATTTATAATATGACGAGAGTTGTAGCTAAGCAACTCGCATGTTGAATCCGCTCGACACAAAACACATTTGTTGAGAAGGCTTCCAATTATTTTTCTGGAAGGCGTACAACAATGGAGGGGGGGAAGAAAGAACTTCTCCTCACATACCTTGACCTGTGATAAAATAGAAAAAGAGAGGTGTTGTGATACTGTTTCAGAGTGAGGAGGCTGGGGCACGTATTTAGTTGTGGGTTTATCCATAGCGTCCTTGTGCTGTGTTCTGGTGTCCAGCTGAAAGGACTGGTGCCGTTTTTGCTGGTGGTCTCTCTGCCGACTCTTGTCCTCGCAATCAGTCTCACTGCAGCGTCGAGAGCTGGAGTCCCCGCCACCCCCCACACGGCTGTAGATGGGCCCCTCAGCTTTGGGCCTCGCTCCCTCCCTAAGGGGGCCTGCCCTGAGGGGGTCTGCCCTACGCTTCTCTGCATTCTGGTTAGGGATGTCCTTCGGGGGGGGGTGCCAGGTCGTTGGTCGACCTTTTTCCTTCCTGGAAGGCCTGTCCCTGTCCAGCGCCGAGGACCACTCGTCCCACGGCCGGCTCATTGCAGACTTCCTCTCGGCTCCTCGCTTCTTCTTCGCTTCGGGAGTCAAGGGAGAATTTTGTGCCTGGTGCTGAGGCTGGTTTCCCTTAACCGGTCTTGTGTCCTCTTGCTGTTTTCCACCCAGTATTTGCATTCTGGCAGGGCTGATGACCCTGGTGGTAACATCATCCAGGAAGTTGGAGAACTTCAGCTTATTTTCTAGGAATTGGATCATTCTTTCTGAGGTTGCTGAGCTTTGCGAGGTGGAGGATGGGATTATCTGTCTGGTTGAGGTGGTCTTGGCCAGAGACCTCCTCTGGGGCTTCCGGCCACGGCCTCGGCTCTGGCCAAGCATCTCGGCAGACTTGGACTTCCTGAGGTCTGAGAAGCGGACGCCCAGCTGGTTGGGCTGCTTTAGGATCCCCTTAGGAGGGAGGGCTAGTCCCTGGAAGGAAGTCTGCTGGTGGTGCTGACCTACTCTGGGAACCAGGATGTCTGCATTGTCCTTGAAGACCAGCGAGCGCTCCAGGCTGCGACTAGACTGGGCTGGAGAGGTAGAGTAGCCACCTTGCTGGGAGTCATCTGAGCGGAGGTCTACGTCTCCAGAGAGAGCGAGTAGGCCCTCACTGCGGCTCAAGAAACGTCTCATCCCCTGCAAGTCCCTGGCTGCCTGGTTGGCTGTGACGCCCACTTTGATGCCTCTATGGCTGAAGATTTGGGGTGAGGGCAGGACGGTAAGATCCAGGCTGGACAGGCTGGAGACGTCCAGCTCACTGTCCGAGAGCAGAGACCAGGAGGAGGAAAATATATTGCGGCCCTCAGGACTAACTGGGCATTTCAGGTAGGGGTCTGTGAACCGTGTTCGCTGAAAACCTGGAGTATGGTTTGGAATGCGAATTACCTGGCAGGGGTCAGGAGGGTTGGGGCCAGCGGTGTTGGCAGGCGCAGGCGGCGTGCTCCCACTAAGGTCCTCTAGGAACGAGGGCAAGCTGTTGCGCGACTCGCGGTGCTGAGGCGGAGCCTTGCGGTACGGCTTCCTGGCCGGGGTAGCGCTCGTCATCCTTGGTGCTCAGCGTCTGTCCGGTCAGTTATTCCTGCCAGGAGACAAGCATTAGATGTGGTAGAAGCGCCACCAGCCCTGAGCCCTGCCCTGTGCAAAAAGCCAGCTGTAAAGGTCTGTGTCCAGTTCCCCTCCCTTTCTCTCCCTCCCTTCCGACCATGCATACTCTCTCCCTGGCTCTCTCTCCACTCTCCCTCTCTCCTAAAGCGGCTGCAACAAAAAAGTGGTTTGAATCAATAGGCTTTGATGAGAGCAGTAGCAGTGGGCAGTAAAAGAAACGGCTGCCTGGTGCAAACTGTCTGTAGTGGAGAGTGGAGGGAGGGGTATGGGATGCCACTTCAAATAAACATCAAACACAATTCATGTGTCGTGATGGAGTTTGTTTTATTTTAAATATCTGCTCTCAGAATTCTGCCTGCAGAGTATGTGTGTGCATACGTGTATGTGGAATAGAATGAGAGAGGAAAATCTGAGCATGCCCTCAAGCCTACAATTGATTACAAGCAGAAGTGTGTTTCCAATAGAGAAACTCTTAAACTACAGTCCACTGACTGGAAGCATTGTGGGCTAAGTTTAGAATGTAAAAACTAGGCACATTCTTTAGGAAAAGAAGCCACACCCCCCACCAAAATCGAAACCATGGACCACACACACACTGATGCTCCGGAAGGCACTTTTAGGAACACAGGCACACCCACACACACTAGTGGCCGTAAATGACTAAGAAGCTGAACAGGAGAAGAGCCTGTCACTATATCTATTCTGATTGATGACTTGGCTTTTGCTGAGTCACTTTGTAGCCCTGTGGATCCAATTGCCACAGGGAGTGGAGAAACACCAGAGAGCCGTCCTTCCTTCCTGCACAGAGAAGGGTACCGTAGTTCTCTCTATATCCATTATACATGTTACTTATGCCGCAGTCTGATGCACTCATTGCACTGTAAATGCATCCGTATGCTTTCCAGCCGAAACAGTTCTGAAGAGTTTGTGCATATATCATGACATTTTGGTCTTTGGCAAGGTTTTTTCCCCAGTTGTCCGTGCACACATTTTTTAGAGGCAAGCTGAAGTCGGTAGCCAAAGTCTACGCCCCTTCATCAGTCAACATTAGGGATTCTTCAATTAAGTGCAGCAAACATCTTAGCTGGATGTAATATAGCGCAGATCTCCTTGGCAAAAAACGTGAAAAGTAATGACAGATTTGAGTTATCTTGAGGAAGTGTATACTGGCTACGGCATCTCAAAGAAATGGACAAACAGTACTATTGCCGCTGTTTTTCTAGCGAAGGTCTTTTAAGGGAGTATGCGAGCACATACCCGCCAGCCGAACTGAAAGTGTGCCGACAACTTAAGCTATAGAAATCCTCTTAACTTCTTGAGGGCAGGGGGCAGCATTTTTACTTTCGTAAAAATAGCATGCCAAAATTCAACTGCTTATTATTAGTAGATTTGGATAGAAAACACTGAAGTTTCTAAAACTGTTTGAATCATGTCTGTGAGAATAACCGAACTTATGTAGCAGGCAAAACCCTGAGGACAAACCATGCAGAATTTGTATTTATTTGATGTCACTGTCTTTTCAATGAGTTTTCTTAGAGACACCAGATTTCTAATAGACTTGCTTGCAGTTGCTACCGCTTCCACTTGATGTCACCAGTCCTTGGAAATCGGTTGAGGTTATTCCTTTGTGTAGTGAAGAAGTAGGGCTATCATAAATGAGGGTCACATGAAGTAAATTATTTGAGAGAGTCACGTTACGAAAAAAGTTGCGTCAGTTTGTTTTCTTTTTGTATTGAACACAGATCATCCCGTCTTCAAATTGATCGATTATTAACATTTAAAAATACCTAACGTTGTATTACAAAAGTAGTTTGAAATGTTTTGGTAAAGTTTACATGTAACTTTTGATATATTTTGTAGTGACTTGGCGAAAGTTGGAAGCTGTGTTTTTCTGGATGAAACGGTCCAAATAAATTGACATTTTGGATATATATCGACGGAATTAATCGAACAAAAGGACCATTTGTGATGTTTATGGGACATATTGGAGTGCCAACAAAAGAATTTCGTCAAAGGCATGATTTATATTTTATTTCTGCGTTTTGTCGTGCTTGCAGTGTTGAATTATGCTACTCTCTTTGTTTACTGTTGTGCTATCATCAGATAATAGCATCTTATGCTTTCGCCGAAAAGCCTTTTTGAAATCTGACATGTTGGCTGGATTCACAACGAGTGTAGCTTTAATTTGGTATCTTACATGTGTGATTTAATGAAAGTTTGATTTTTATATCATGTTATTTGAATATGGCGCGCTGTATTTTCCCTGGCTATTGGCTGGTGGGACGTTTGCGTCCCACCTGCCCCAGAGAAGTTAAGAGGTTCAGATACAATAAACCAGATTGAAGATCAGCACTAGAGATACCCTAAGAACATGCCACTTCGATACAGCTAAGACCAGAAGTGACTTCTTCATGGCAGGTTAGGAGAATTTACACAGAAGGTTAGGAAAAATAACATAGCAGGTTAGAAGAATTATGTTAAGGTTTGGAAAAGGGTTTGAAGAGGTGTGTTTTTAGGGAGTCCCATCAGCACTTTGCTATGTATCCCTGAAGAGAGCATTCTGAGAAATCTGAATGATTAGGAAAACATTATTATGGAATAAAGGAAGGTCTAACCACCTCTGGCTTGGTTCAAAGATTCCCTTCATTCAAAACATTGCATAATTGCACGACTGGATTATGCCCTGGGGGGACCAATGAACATAAGCCATCGATCAGTCCACCGCTTCCTGGGTCACAGATGCCCCCTCCACCCCTGTTCTCTCTCATGTCCCACAAATACCCCAGCAGCACAGGGGTGTTCATCATGTTGCTATTTTTACAGCGCGTGAACCACCCGGGGATGGGTTCAATGGGGAAAATAAAGGGAGGGAAAGGCTAGTGCGTCACAGCGGAATTCCAACGAAAGATCAATGACCTTCCCTGTGACATGACAGCAGCTTGTGCAGTGGGGTGGGGCCATATGGTCAGAACTAGTGTATGCGACATCAGAGCAGAGTGCCAATCAAATCAAACTATGTGTGTCACATGCGCTGAAAACCTTACTTACAAGCCCTTAACCAATAATGATGTTAAGAAAAATAAGAGTATATTTTTTGGGACTAAATAGGGGGGGGGGGGGGGGTTACAGGTTAGTCGAGGTAATATGTACATGTAGGTAGGGGTAAAGTGACTATGCATAGATAATAAACAGCGAGTTGCATCAGCGTAATGCAAATAGTCAGGGTGGCCATTTGATTAGGCGTTCAGCAGTCTTATGGCTTGGGGGTAGAAGCTGTTAAGGAGCCTTTTGGACCCAGACTTGACGCTCTGGCACCGCTTGCGGTGCGGTGGCAGAGAACAGTCTATGACTAGGGTGTCTGGAGTCTGACAATTTTTAGGGCCTTCCTCTGACAGAGGTATAGAGGTCATGCTATAGAGGTCCTTGATGACAGGAAGCTTGGCCCCAGTGATATACTCGGCTGTACACACTACCCTCTGTAGCTACCCTCTGGGCATGTGCGGCCCGTCTTTTTCTGTAGTCCACAATCATCTCCTTTGTCTTGATCACGTTGAGGGAGAGGTTGATGTCTTGGCACCACACGGCCAGGTCTCTGACTTCCTCCCTATTGGCTGTCTCATCGATGTCGGTGATCAGGCCTACCACTGTTGTGTCGTCTGCAAACTTAATGGTGTTGGAGTTGTGCTTGGCCACGCAGTCATGGGTGAACAGGGAGTACAGGAGGGGAATAAGCACGTACCCCCGAGGGGCCCCGTGTTGAGGATCAGCGTGGCAGATGTGTTGTCTACCCTTACAACCTGGGGGCGGTCAGTCCAGGATCCAGTTGCAGAAGGAGGTGTTTAGTCCCAGGGTTCTTAGCTTGTTGATGAGCTGAGGGAACTACGGTGTTGAACGCGGAGCTGTAGTCAATGAAGAGCATTCTCAAGTAGGTATTCCTTTTGTTCAGGTGGGAAAAGGCAGTGTGGAGTGCAATAGAGATTGCGTCATCTGTGGATCTGTTGGGGCGTTATGCGAATTGGAGTGGCTCTAGGGTTTCTGGGGATGATGGTGTTGATGTGAGCCATGACCAGCCTTTCAAAGCACTTCATGACTACAGACGTGAGTGCTGTGGGTCAATGGTCATTTAGGCAGGTTACCTTGCTGTTCTTGGGCACAGGGACTATGGTGGTCTGCTTGAAACATATAGGTATTACAGACTTGGGTCAGGGACAGGTTGAAAATGTCAGTGAAGACACTTACAAGTTAGTCAGCACATGCTCGGAGTACACGTCCTGGTAACCCGTCTGGCTCTGCGGCCTTGTGAATGTTGACCTGTTTAAAAGGTCTTGCTCGTCTGGAACAGGTGGTGCTCTCATGGATGCTTCAGTATTGCTGGCCTCGAAACAACAATAAAATGCATTTTATTGGCAGCAGGTAGCCTAGTGGTTAGAGCGTTGGACTAGTATCCGAAAGGTTAGCAAGATCGAATCCCCGCGCTGACAAGGGAAAAATCTGTCGTTCTGCCCCTGAACAAGGCAGTTAACCCACTGTTCCTAGGCCGTCATTGAAAATAAGAATTTGTCCTTAACTGACTTGCCTAGTTAAATAAAGGTTCAATAAAAAATAAAATAACAATTTTGCCCATCTGGTAGGCTCGCGTCACTGGCCAGCTCCCTGCTGGGTTTCCCTTTGTAGTCCGTAATAGTTTGCAAGCCCTGCCACATCCGACGAGCATCAGAGCCAGTGTAATAGGATTCAATCTTAGTCCTGTATTTTCGCTTTGCCTGTTTGATGGTTCATCTGAGGGCATAGCAGTTGTTTTTATAAGCACCCAGATTAGTGTCCTGCTCCTTGAAAGCGGCAGCTCTAGCCTTTAGCTCGGTGTGGATGTTGACTGAGGTGGTACACTCCTCAATGCCATTGGATGAATCCCGGAACATATTCCAGTCTGTGCTAGCAAAACATTCCTATAGCGTAGCATCTGCATCATCTGACCACTTACGTATTAAGCGAGTTACTGGTTTAGTTTTTGCTTGTAAGCAGGAATCAGGTGAATAGAATTATGGTCAGATAATGGAGGGCGAGGGAGAGCTTTGTACGCATCTCTGTGTGTGGAGTAAAGGTGGTAGAGTTTTTTCCCCCTCTGGTTGCACGTGACATGCTGGTAGAAATGAGGTAAAACAGATTTAAGTTTGCCTGCATTAAAGTCCCTGGCCACTATAAGCGCCGCTTCTGGATGATATTTTCTTGTTTGCTTATGGCCTTATACAGACCGTTGAGTGCGGTCTTAGTGCCAGGATCGGTTTGTGGTGGTAAATAGATGACTACGAAAAATATAGATGAAAACTTGCTTGGTAGATAGTGTGGTCTACAGCTTATCATGAGGTACTCTACCATGGGCGAGCAATACCTCAAGACTTCCTTAATATTAGACATTGCGCACCAGCTGTTATTGACAAATAGACACATACCCCACTCCTCGTCTTACCGGACGTAGCTGTTCTATCCTGCCGATGCACGGAGGGTGAGGAAAAGCTTTATTTGAGTCTCTGTGTGTGGATTAAAGGTGGTCTAGAGTTTTTTCCCCCCCTCTGGTTACACATGTTGTATGTGTCGAACTGCTTTGCTTTATCTTGTCCAGGTCGCAGTTGCAAATGAGAACTTGTTCTCAACTAGCCTACCTGGTTAAATAAAGGTGAAATAAATAAAATTAAAATGTGACATGCTGGTAGAAATTAGTTCAAACAAATTGAAGTTTTCCTGTATTAAAGTCCCCAGCCACTAGGAGTCCCGCCTCATTCACCCTTTTGTCTTTTCCTATAGCCAACTTTGTAAAACAAAATTTGGCATATACTGTAGAAAACATTCTCTAAATTCTATAGCATGTATCAAGTTCAACTAGACATTAAAATATGACCTTTGTCCATGGAAACTCCAACACCCACCTAACTGATGCTTTTACCATTTACTTTTCAGTGGTTCTCATAGAAAGAATGACTAGAACGTGCATCCCCATCAGAAGTTTCAAGCCTGTTCTAGTCATTCTATTTCTGTGGTTCATCTATCCTCTATCTAGATTGCGAAGGACTTTAACAGTACGGTGGAAAGGGAGGAATTTGGACTTAACACGAGATGTTAAATCGTTGCCATCACGGTTGACAACTCCATTGTGTCCTCCTCCCAGAGTGCTCACCTTGGCGTCCTCCCAGAGATCACCTTGGCGTGATCCTGGACAACACCCTGTCGTTCTCAACTAACATCAAGGCGGTGACCCGTTCCTGTAGGTTCATGCTCTACAACATTCGCAGAGTACGACCCTGCCTCACGCAGGAAGCGGCGCAGGTCCTAATCCAGGCACTTGTCATCTCCCGTTTGGATTACTGCAACTCGCTGTTGGCTGGGCTCCCTGCCTGTGCCATTAAACCCCTACAACTCATCCAGAACGCCGCAGCCCGTCTGGTGTTCAACTTTCCCAAGTTCTCTCACGTCACCCCGCTCCTCCGCTCTCTCCACTGGCTTCCAGTTGAAGCTCGCATCCGCTACAAGACCATGGTGCTTGCCTACGGAGCTGTGAGGGGAACGGCACCTCCGTACCTTCAGGCTCTGATCAGGCCCTACACCCAAACAAGGGCACTGCGTTCATCCACCTCTGGCCTGCTCGCCTCCCTACCTCTGAGGAAGTACAGTTCCCGCTCAGCCCAGTCAAAACTGTTCGCTGCTCTGGCACCCCAATGGTGGAACAAACTCCCTCACGACGCCAGGTCAGCGGAGTCAATCACCACCTTCCGGAGACACCTGAAACCCCACCTCTTTAAGGAATACCTAGGATAGGATAAAGTAATCCTTCTAACCCCCCCCCCCCCTTAAAAGAGTTAGATGCACTATTGTAAAGTGGTTGTTCCACTGGATATCATAAGGTGAATGCACCAATTTGTAAGTCGCTCTGGATAAGAGCGTCTGCTAAATGACTTAAATGTAAATGTTGTACTACGTAACGGTTTGACTCATCCTCCAGAACTCTATTTCCTTGCCACACTGAATTTCTCATGCATGGTGTAGTCAGTGACTCAGACCTCCGTTAAACATTCATTCAGTTATAACAAGGGAAGAGAAAAGAATGTTCTGAGTCTGGAAATCATAAATGTTTTGTGTGTTTCTTCTTCACATTTGAGTGATGAAGCCTAGAGTGATGGCCTACACTACAAGTCCCCATGTCACGCAAGGCATGGTAACCCCTGCACTGGAAAGGAAAGTTGCCTATACTCTTTGCCACCGAACCTGCTTAAATCAACTGCATAATGGGCACCTATTGGCCTGACTAATATTTCAGTTTTTCTGAGCTGTTGCATAAGATGCTGGGGTCAAATAAAAGTTGGCAGATATAGAAAATGTCAGCCAATTTGTCCCTGGTCACTAAAATAACCAGATCAATGAAACACCACATGGATGTACCGCCTGTATTAATGCCCTGCCTATGTTTTACCAATAGGAATCTCTGTCCCCACGTCTCTATCTCTGCCTGCGTGTGGATTTGTGAAATCGACCTCTGTTAAGAAAGCAAATTAAGGCTGGATTTCTGTCACTTTACAGCACTGCGGCTCTTTACGGAAATACACTTTACAGCTGTGTGGCAGCTTTTCTCAATAACAGCGCAGTGGAAAATAGCATAGTGATTTTCCGGGACTTGATGTTTGCCTGGGATTTAAGTGGCAGCACGAGGGGGTGGCAAGTTGTGTTCTATCAGTCATGAAAGAATTGGTTTCTACTCTCAGTTCTCAGCCGCACTCACACACAGGGGGGGTCTTTTCAAATGTTCCGGCAGTTAGAAGCATTAGTTTGTGGCATTTTTAAACGCGCAGGCAACAAGTCCCATTTAATGAACTTCCCTAATGGTTATCCCTGCCGTGTCCTTTTCTTCACATGTCAGAAGTGTCTTAAAGCTTCGCCTGAAAAACAGCATTATTATAACTGACTACGGCCCAGTTTACGAAATCTTATAAAAAGGAAGTCAAACTTCAGTCAAGGATTTTTCTGCCATTGAAATGCTTGGGTGAACCACCTACAGTAAGTGTTTTTTTCGGGTTGCCCAAGTCCTAACAGTGTAAAATAAATAACGCTTTCGGTGTAAACGACTAAAAACAGATAAAGTATGTAGGGAAGACAATGGACCTAGATATGGGCGGCAGGTAGCCTAGCGGCTAAGAGCATTGGACCAGTAACCGAAAGGTTGCTGGTAGAATACCCGAGCCGTCTAGGTGAAAAATCTAGTGATGTGCCCTTGACCAAAGCACATAACCCTAGTTGCGCCTGTAAGTCGCTCTGGATAAGAGCATCTGCTAAATTTCTAAAATGTAATATAATCTTTGAGAACTAACAATCACCTAAATAGAATTACAGGAAATTAGCATAACTGCAAAAATCTGAGATTTTGGGGGAATTGTAGGAAATTTCTCTAAAATGCAGCTGACCGCACCCCTTGCCACGCCCACCACCTAAGCCCCTTTTTGATTCAGAAAAAACCCTGACTTCAACTGATTAGAAAGATGGAATTACTTATAGTGAATCTGTAATGAAAGCCCTTGCTTGGGACATGAAAGTGTTGGAATGCCATTTACCTAAAGACAGTGTATTTGAATGAGCTCATCTTGGTAAATGAGGGTGTGAGTTAAATCAGCCTTGGAATGAATGATCAGACGCAATTACAGTACAGAGATAGGCAGGCAGAGGAACCATGAGTGTATGAAATTACAGCACATCAAATGAAGGGATTCTGATTAGGCAATCTGAGGTAAAGGAGGAAGACATCTCAATACTAAAAGGAACAAAAATATAAAATGTAACATGCAACAATTCCAAAGATTTAACTGACTTGTTCATAGAAGGAAATCAGTATTAGGCCCTAATCTATGTATTTCACAATGGCACAGCCAATTCGTTTTCCCCCACAAAGCCAGAATTAGTTTTCCCCCAGAAAAGACGCCAAACTGCAGTCAGATTAAGACCCTGGTGAGGACGACGAGCACGCAGATAAGCTTCCCTGAGATGGTTTCTTACAGTTTGTGCAGAAATTCTTCAGTTGTGCAAACCCACAGTTTCATCAGCTGTCCAGGTAGCTGGTCTCATACGATCCAGCAGGCATAGAAGCCGGATATGGAGGTCCTGGGCTAGCGTGATTACAGGTGGCCTGCGGTTGTGAGGCCGGTTGGATGTACTGCCAAATTCTCTAAAACAACGTTGGAGGCGACTTATGGTAAAGAAATTAACATAAAATTATCTGGCAACAGCTCTGTTGGACATTCCTGCAGTCAGAATGCCAATTGCACACTCCCTCAAAACTTGAGACATCTGTGGCATTGTGTTGTGTGACAAAAATACACATTTTAGAGTGGCCTTTTATTGTCCCCAACACAAGGTGCACCTGTGTAATGATGCTGTTTAATCAGCTTCTTGATATGCCACGCCTGTCAGGTGGATGGATTATCTTGGCAAAGGAAAAATACTCACTAACAGGGATGTAAACAAATTTGTGCACAACATTTTATAGAAATAAGCTTTTTGTGCATATGGAATATTTCTGGGATCTTTGATTTCAGCTCATGAAACATGGGACCAACACTTTACATGTTGCGTTTATATTTTTGCTCAGTATAGATTGCTAGTGGGTACAGCAGTACTTAGAACATAGAGCAAAATTGACAATAACATACTTTAGAATAGCAAAGCCTAGTCAGTGATTTAGCTTTACTTTTGTGTACATGACATGAAATCTAACAAGCTATTCTGAGCTGACACTGACATGAACAATGATATGCTGCAAGAAGGCCTGAAATATCTCTTAATGAAATGGCACAATCCAATAGCATTACATTTGATACAATTATCACACCACACGATCCCAGTTCCTAAACCTACTGTAAAAAAACAAAAACGGCATCATCATTATGGGAAACCGTACAGCTCTTCCACCTCAAAATAGTCACACAGGAGCAAACATATCCTACGCTTTCTGCAATCAGTAGCATGAAGAACACAGTATCTTCTAGAGCCTTCTGTACGTACTTCACAGGGGATCTTAGTGGAGCTCTGTGGTTCCCCAATGGCGAATGTGCATAAAGGCAGAATCTTGAGGAAACCATTGTTTTAGCACTATCCACCAAGTTTTTAAACTACAGCACGCAATTTGGTTCAATGTGGCAATAACATTTGCACATTCTAAAATTTGGATCATGTATACTCTGCTAATGACCATAGAAAAAAAGAATAGTGGAGAGCAATGTACAATATGGCAAACTTAGCAAAACAAGGAATTTGTGGTAGGCCGCTATTACCAGGTATTTAAAAAAAAATATATATATATATACACACACGTTTACCTTTATTTAACTAGGCAAGTCAGTTAAGAACAAATTCTTATTTACAATGACGGCCTAGGAACAGTGGGTTAACTGCCTTGTTCAGGGGCAGAACGACAGATTTTTTTTTACCTCGTCAGCTCGGGGATTCGATCTTGCAACCTTTCGGTTACTAGTCCAGCACTCTAACCACTAGGCTACCTTCCGCCCCGTCTGGTGACTTATTATACCAGCAACATTTCCCCATGTTAAACCCACACACCTAAACAAAGCAATATACTGTACAGAAACAACCCTAGGTATATCATTATTATAAATAGAACATATTTCTATAAAAACCACCATACCCAAATTCTGAGGTATTCCAGCGATGTCCTCATCCACAGGTTCTTAAGTCACAGGCATTCTGAAGAGATACAAAGGAGCAGGCTGAATTTAGATCAAAAGGTTTCCAGTAAAATAGCTATTAGCTAGTGACTTCATTTTACCCTCCGTGATAGAAAGGATTCAGTGCACGTGCTTCTATGCTGGGTTCCCTCCTCCAGAATCGTGATACACCAAGGGGACCTCGCTAACCTGAGACAACCCTAAAAACATGTGTGGAACCGCTACTTTATCATACCCAGTTACCTAATGATGTCCACTGGGATTTGAGTGACATAGCTCACAATGATACCAGGTTTCAAAATTAGGTCACTGAAAAAAAAAGGGGAAAAAATTTACACACCCAAAACTGTTCCAAGGCACTCTACCTAAAATGTTAAATCAAATATTGAGAGTGTTTCATGTTTGAGTGGAAATTCACGTGAGGCTGATTGCACAGCAAGAACACTTCATACAACATTCAGCACCCCACTTTCACAATCTTCAATTACCTGGATTTGGTGGCAGTTATAAATTAGGCTACCATTTAAAAAAACTATTTTTACGAAACAAAGCAGGCATATGTTTAAGCAGAATACTGTAATTTAACACAATGGGTGTTTGATATTCCTGTATCAAAGAACTCTTGAAGGATATGTATATTTTCAAAATAAATTCTCCTTAAAAATTGGCTAATACAGCTTTCTGGTTTCCAGCTATAAATTTACCACTCTCTCTCTCGGTGTGTTAATCTGCCTTGAGCTGATCACACACAATATTATTCAGTGTAAAAGCGGTCTTTTTTTGTGCTGCTCAGGGCCGTGGATAAGCAACCTTTGCAGGAAGATGTGGCAGAGAATAACAAATGTGAACGCCTGTGCTGTAGTCACCAGCAATGTGTGACAATCAGCTGGTGGTGCCCTGGATTACAGAAACGCCAGGGTTTTTTTCTGGATCAAAATGTGGCTTAGTTGGTGGGTGTGGCAGGGGTGTGTTAGGGGTGTGGCAGGGGCATGGCCATGTGCGTGGCCAATGGTGTGCTAGCCAACTATTCTTTTTTTAAGGCACTCCTGTTGGCCGCAGAGACAAAATATAGCTGTTTTAAAGCTCATATCCTGCAATTCTACACAGATAACATGAATCAGTTTTAACACACAAGATAGATAACATTTTTTTTTTACGGGTGTTCATTTTTTCTGGAATAGAAAAAAGTTGTAATTTAATAAAAGTTGCCATTTTGACAAATTAGACGTGCGGAAATAAAAGCAACTTCTGAAAATTAATACTCGGATTATAGTGATGTGTCTGATCTCGCCAACAATGTCAAGCGTGTTTAGATGGGTGAATTCTAGAGCCAAGTGTGTTGATTTTTAATCCAAGGGTATCTTGCGATTGACAAACATGTTGAATTATGCAAGTCAACACGACAACAACAGTAATTAATGAGGCAACCTAGACAGTGATTGAGTGATTGAGTACAGATAGGGTAGTGTTTAGGTCTTGCAGCCCTGTTCCACCCATTTATGTTAATGTGTTTAATATATGCAAATACAATGTATTTATACAAATGAGGCACAATTTTCTTTATTTTGACCATTTCTTTTGACAAAACCTGATACAAGAACATATTGTTACATTTCACAATAAATTGAATTCCCACCAAAATCTAATTTGTAAAATGGTCTGTGTGCTATAACTGTTGCATTAAAAACATACTTTGATGACTGTTGCTAATTGGAAAGCTAATTTCCTGAAATTCTACACATCTTGCCATGGCTTATCCTATCGGAGTGATTCAAATAGTATAACAAAATCAATGGGGGCCTCCTGTCATGACAAAAATACTCCTGAATGCATAATGACTGTCTAGCTTTTATTTGAGTGATTGTTCATTCTCAAAAGATATAAAAATAGATATTTTTTCTACATACATTATCTTACACAGAATTTCTTTCCCAGTCCAGAAAAACGGTCCAAAAAACAGTTACGTGGTCCGCCCAAGACTTTCCCATGCAGAAAAAAACCTGCACACACAAGTCCACAAACGTGTATGCACATGCATACACTTCAAACAGTCTCAGCACTGTTTGACATTTAACTTAATTTAAAATCATATAATTTAAGCCATAAAAATAATGTAATCATGTAATTTAAGCCAGAAAATAATGGAACATAGTGTTTTCCTCACGGAGGTCACCCAGTGTTTTAGATAGAACACTCTTATAGGGCTCATTTACTATAGAACAAGCCAGTCAACAGTAAGGGAATCAAATCATAAAATAAAAAAAAGATCTAAATTAGAAAATGTACCTTTTTAGCCTGGGGCTTACAGCATAAGGGCACAGCTATGGGAAGAGCTTGACCATAGAGCTTTATGGTCGTCATGAAGCAATCATAGAATTTCTATTTTAAGAGCCATCCTTACGGTCACTCCTGAACAGTGGGTTGGTGTAAGAGTACCCCTTATTGTGATGTGTTTCTCTTGCCACTGCCCTGGTAGCACTCGATTAATAAACTGCTGGGATGTTCATGTTGCTCCTAATCTGTGCTCCCCCTGCTGTCATTCTGTGCTAATGTGGCTATTTAGATGCCTCTCTACTCTATGTCCAGCATCCTGTTACCTGGGCTTTCTTTAACTTTCTGTAACAAATGAATTCGCAAAAATTGATTGATTGATTGTACCGCCATTTTTGCCTCAACCCAATATAGCGACCAATTAGAGCAGCTGTTGGTGGCGGGCTGTAAATGGGTGGTGTTAGGGGGAGATGGAGGCACACAGCTGGTGTACTCAAGGTCACCTGAATTGGTCCAATGAAAAAGCATCTGCATATAAAAGTGAACCTAGCGAGTTTTTTGCAAAAAACCCAAATGAACTAATGTTTCCACTGAGGTGATGGAAGGACAGTGCTCTGTTATTAACAAGCACCTGGACCGGGCGGTGGTGTGCTCTACCGGGCCATGTTCAGTCTTGTTTGGGCTAAGCTTGAATCATTTCAACGGCGGTAGAGAAAGCTACGGTTCATATAACTGAACCCGTGGAAAATAGTCATTATTTTCCAGGGACATTGAGTATGGGAGAGAGAATAATAACCCGAGTCATTATGTTACACTTAGGGCTTTTGATTTGGTGGAACCTAGGTGGCTGGCTCTCCTTCGCCCCGATTATGGACGCATGTATTATGCGTCTGGAGCTACTGTACTAACAACAACAAAACACTAGACATTTACTACAAATATTGTGGCTCTTCTGCCTCATTTACATTTAGTCAACAGAAACATTACCTTCTTGTGTCAATGAATAAATAAACATGTTTAAGCAGGCTCTATTTCAAGCTTACGAGTGAAAAGCATTCTTCACTGAGAAAAACATTGGAGAATATCCCAAACAGCAGGAGGTCCAGTGTGCCATGCAAAACTTAACTGACAAGCAACTCACAAAAAACAGTAAGGCCACAATGTAGAGAAGGGACATTAATGTGTATTTTCACACTATAACAGGAGTGATTTTGTGCATTTTCCATACACAAGAACAAGGGAAACTAAGGACAGAGAGTAATGGATGAAAAGCATACTTTGTGTGTGTGTGTTGCGTGTCTGTGAGGGGGAAGCGAGAGCAAGAAGGCGGTAAGGCAGGATGATAGAGAACGGTGTATGAATAGCCACTCACCTTTAAGAGCGTATGCTACGTGTTCCAGACTGATCGCCCTGGGTGTGTCCCCTTTGGCTCCTCTTCCTGCCCCTCCTCCTCCTTGTCCTCCTCCTCGCTTTCTTGGCATGTGAACCTCTGGGCTACTGATAACCTGAAACAAAAGAAGGTGGATGGAAAAACACGGTCGTGTCAGTACCTCCGAGGTGTCAATCTCCCGACTCGTCGGATATGTAACAAGCCAGACAGAGCTGGGGCTCAGGGGACAGTGTGCGAGGCAAGCCTCATACTGGAGTCTTTCATTCTCTGTCCTTGGCATTCACTCCCACACCGTCTGACTGCCTGAATGACTGCTGCCACACATTAGCTCCCTCTTCTAAGCACGGTGATGCTATTGAGAGAAAATAAGGCCTTGATAATACATTTCTGCTTCGATTGAACCATCGGTCTGGAAGAGAGACCGTAGTCCTTTTCAAACAGAGATCCAGTGTTTCTAATGTGAGCATGATTAAGTGACAACTTAATTACTTTGTTTCCTTGGATGAGCCCTGGAGTTGAGTGCGTGAAGTCATTTGTTCAAAGTAAGGTCACAGGAGCCAAACCGCCCTGTCAAGAGCGTGACTAAAACCCCAGGCCCAGCCAAATAGATACAGTAAACGTGACAATCTCTCACCTCCAATTTATTAAGGCTTACCTTAGGATGTACTGGGATTTTGAATCCTTCATTTGAATAAAATAAATGAAAGAGAGAGTAGCCGAAGACCCGACACATTTGTTGCCTGGGGACGAGAGCCAGTCAGTTTACAGCTCGACTCTGGCAAATCAGGGCTAACTTACTGACTTGTCTCTGCCAATCAGAAAGTCAATGAGACGAAGCTATGAAAGTATTTCCAGCGTTAAAATGTGTGCTACTGCGGATTGGACAAGGTTCAGAGTACCCCTTGGTTGCTGCGTAGATTAAATACTGTAGCCCACAGGTTACCTCAATGACATATTTTGCTTCATGCTCAAGTCATGAACAAAAAAAATGTAAGTCTTAGAAAATAAAATGTTCAGCACTGCAGTGGGCCATAGACTACAGCAGGGTTCTCTAACTGGTGGTCTGCGTCTTTAAATGTATTTCTCTATTTTCATTGGACACAAAAGATAGTAGAAACACCAGGAAATCAGCTCAGAGTGATTTTAATTTAATAAATCTGTTCAAGTATTCCCAAACATAAGAGACGTGATCTTATACAAACTGTAAGCAAGGTTTGAAATTTTTTTTGGGGGGTCAAATATTATATCCGTTGAGTCTTCTTGCGGTCAATCTGCAGTCTACAAATTATTTGTAATTATTTTCCGACCCCCTGACCATCCACTCAAGAAGATTTTCCCCTCATTCTCCAACTCAGTCTTTCAGAATTATTTACAGACAACACAAAACACTGTTCATCGTCAGCCTAAAACATCTTGATTATTGTCCAGTCATATGGTGTGTGCAAAGCTGTCAAAGGCCGGCTACTTTGAAGAATCTCAAATATATTTTGATTTGTTCAACACTTTTTTGGTTACTACATGATTCCATGTGTTTTTTCCATAGTTTTATGCCTTCACTATTATTCAACAATGTAGAAATTAGTAAAAAATTAAGAAAAACCCTTGAATGAATAGGTGTGTCCAAACTTTTGACTGGTACTGTAGTTAAGCTGCAGCTGGCCCAGAACAGAGCACACATCTTGCTCTTCATTATAATCAGAGGGTTAATATTAATGAGTAAAGACTGACTGTCATTCTTGTTTTTATAAGAAACAATGTGTTGGAAATTCCAAATTGTTTGCATAGTCAACTGACACACACGCTTATCCCACCAGACATGCCACCAGGGGTCTTTTCACAGTCCCCAGGTCCAGAACAAATTCAAGAAAACGTACAATATTATACAGAGCCATGAGTGCAAGGAACTCTTCCATCTTATATAGCACAAGTGAACAGCAAACCTGGTTTCAAAAGACAAATAAAGCAACCTCAAGGCACAACGCCTCTCCCCCATGTGACCTACTTGTTGTGTGAATGTACTGACATGTATGTGTAACTGATAGACGCACGCGTCCTTTGTAATGACTTTTCTTTTCGTGTCCAACCCCGGTAATACTAACTGTCGCCATTGGTGTCGGCTAATGGGGATCCTAATAAATCAAAAACACCCGAAGCTAGGATATAATTAAAAACATCAGGTGGAATGTCAGTTCAAATGTCAGCAGCTGTCTTCTGACTGGGAGACACTGCTCTGTTCACAGTAGGCCTACATGGATAAATCACAGATCATAACGCAAGAGTGAGAGGGGAATGAACTGTACTGTGCTATGCATGTGGGGGAGTAACAAGAAAATATGCAAATCCCTTTAAGTATCATCAACAAGACACCACAAGAGAGAACAAAATGCATTTCAGTCATATTGGATGTGGAACTAAGTAGTGAGCAGGAGGATTGGATCTAGTTTATCCATGTTGCTTTATATGAGACATGAAGAAGAATTGTAAATATCATACATGTGATGGATCAATCTGCATCGAAACGGATCAATTTTTTCTGACTGCTCTTCGGTAGACTGCAGAGAGAAGTCAGCAGCCACTTAAAATGGGGCCTGTCAGTGAGAGCTGCCATGGGCCTATTCCTCCTGAATGCACCATATTGCATCACCTTCGTAGAGCACAGGCTCAAACAGATGGACAGACCGGCCTGGACGGAGACAGTGGACACAGCCGAGAGATGACTGACAGTCTTCCATACTACAGTGACATTAGTTCCTCGGCCAGGGCTCAGGACATGTTTGAGTTATGGGGGCCTGAGGGCTGAGGTGCAGAGGGAACGTCCGGCTGGGTCTGGGAGATGTCAGATCACTGTGTGGCAGCCTCCTCACTCTCAGGTCATGGCTTCCTGTCTCCCCAAGGAACATACAGTATGGCACCAGGCAGCAGGCTCCACACAGGAACCACACAGTGGCAAAGAGCGGAGTCACTGGCTGACTGAATGACTGACTGTACAGCACATTTCGAGAGAGCGGCATCCTTAGTACATGCTAGATGAATTGAACTATTCTTTAATTGTATTTTACCACAATGGAACGTCTCGAAATGACCTTGGATTTCATATTCTGTTCAAAACTACCACGCAATCAACTGTGAGGATAGAAGTGTGATTTTCGAGATTCAAATCAACTTCGAAATCCTTTGTCATTTGTAGGAAATAGAAAATAACATGTATAAAAACCACAAACGAGAACAATGAATCAAACACTGTTTACCGGGGAAACTATTACCAAGAGGCTGACAGGTGTGTTTAATTACTGCCGCGTTGACGCTGGTTGGAGGAAACTCTAATGCAGTTTACAGCTTTGAACCATGGTAATTATTTTCCTTTGCCTATTACATTGAAGCTTAAAGGGGCAATCTGCAGTTGAAACGATAACAAAGCACTTTCCCCGTCTCTGTTCTGTTAAAAAGCTGAGGGATGGGCCTGGAGAAATGTAACCACTCTCAGATTCATAGACAGAGCTATGGATGCAAGAATTGACCATCCATGATATTAACATGATCGTTTTAACTATGTTTTCAGGCTATATAGTGTTTGTTTACATTTGCTTTGTTTATAAGCTTGTTTTACTCCAATGTTTGTATTTTGGGTTCTCATGGAGCATGACAGTTGAACTAAGCTCATGAGGCATTTATAAAAATTATATTCTTCAAGAATCAAATGGGTATTAGGGATGCAAACGTCGGTACATTTTGATGCCAACTAACTGACCCTCATTAACCAGTCACATTTTTCCCAAACAGTAAAATGATGTGAACAGAAAATACTTGTATGCATACAAGGAAAGGACATTTTTCATTTCGAGCTTAATGTAAACATGCAACAATAGCCAGCCTATCGTATTACAGTCAAAATGCTATAGCCTATTATTGAACATTCAACTCATGTAATGAAGCAACTAATAAACACGGCATTTTCTTTTCTCAAAATGCAATTTGCGGGTTCTAAACAGGGCACCTAATGCAAGCGGTGAGAGATGAAAATCTTAGTTAGAAACTTAGAAAGATGGGGAATCTAATAGTAACAACTAGGATGGGTTGCTAATATGACTAGGATTGTGCCTTTCGCTTCTAGACAACAAAGTTAATATGAAAACCAGTAGAACAGGAGAGAAATGCTGGTTATTGGCATGAGGGAGTCTTGCATTCACGTTTCTATGGATGGATTTTGGCAAGGCTACTTTGAAACAAGCTAATGCCTGATTATTTGAAGTCAAGTAAAATGTTCAGGTTTCAAACAAGTACACTGCCTCAAGCTCCCATTGGAAAGTGGTGGGTGATGTGCCGATAGCCTGACTACTGTTGACTATAGCCTATGCCAGGGGTATCCAACCTTTTCTAGCATGAGAGCAACTTCAAAAGAAATAAAACATGTCGTTAGCTTTCAAATTAGGCTCATTCTTCTCTTCCCCGGATCTTTAGTGCACTACTTACTCTTGTACACTGTTTTCTGTCAATATACCTAGTAAAATAAATGGTTCATAACAACTATTTATTTATTTAAAAACTTTATCATCTAGGCAAGTCAGTTAAGAACAAATTCTTATTTACAATTACGGCCTACCAGAAGGCCTCCTGCGGGGACAGGGGCTGGATGTAATTAAAAAAATATATATATATAGGACAACACACACATCACGACAAGAGACACAACATAACACTACATAAAGAGAGACATAGCATGGTAGCAACACAACATGACAACATGGTAGCAAACATGGCAGCAGCCCATAACATGGTACAAACATTACTGGGCACAGACAACAGCACATAGGGCAAGAAGGTAGACAACAATACATCACGCAAAGCAGCCACAACTGTCAGTAAGCGTGTCCATGATTGAGTCTTTGAATGAAGAGACGGAGATAAAACTGTCTAGTTTTGAGTGTTTTTTTGCAGCTCGTTCCAGTCGCTAGCTGCTGCGAACTGAAAAGATGAGCAATCCAGGGATGTGTGTGCTTTTGGGACCTTTAACAGAATGTGACTGCTGTACGTGGAGGATGAGGGATGCAGTAGATATCTCAGATAGGGGGGAGTGAGGCCTAAGAGGGTTTTATAAATAAGCATCAACCAGTGGGTCTTGAAACAGGTATACAGAGATGACCAGTTTACAGAGAAGTAGAGTGCAGTGATGTGTCCTATAAGGAGCATTAGTGGTGTAACAGTAAAGCCTCTGTCCCTCTCCTCACCCCTACCTGGGCTCAAACCAGGGACCTTCTGCACACATCAACAACTGCCTCCCACGAAGCTTCATTACCCATCGCTCCACAAAAGCAGCGGCCCTTGCAGAGCAAGGGGAACAACTACTTCAAGGTCTCAGCGCGAGTGACGTCACCGATTGAAACGCTATTAGCGTGCACCCCGCTAACAAGCTAGCCATTTCACACCGGTCACGGTGGCAAATCTGATGGCCAAATGGTAAAGAACATCTAGCTGCTCGAAAGCACCATTACCTTCCGATCTATAAAATACGCCTCCGTAATCTAGCATGGGTAGGATGGTCATCTGAATCAGGGTTAGTTTGGCAGCTGGGGTGAAAGAGGAGTGATTACGGTAGAGGAAACCAAGTCTAGATTTAACTTTAGCCTGCAGCTTAGATATGTGCTGAGAAAAGGACAGTCTACTGTCTAGCCATAATCCCAAGTACTTGTATGAGGTGACTACCTCAAGCTCTAAACCCTCAGAGGTAGTAATAACACCTGTGGGAGGAGGGGCATTCTTACCAAACCACATGACCTTTGTTTTGAAGGTGTTCAGAACAAGGTTAAGGGCAGAGAAAGCTTGTTGGACACTAAGAAAGCTTTGTTGTAGAGCGTTTAACACATAATCCAGGGAGGGGCCAGCTGAGTATAAGACTATCATCTGCATATAAATGGATGAGAGAGCTTCCTACTGCCTGAGCTATGTTGTTGATGTAAATTGAGAAGAGCGTGGGGCCTAGGATTGAGCCTTGGGGTACTCCCTTGGTGACAGGCAGTAGCTGAGACAGAAGATGTTCTAACATTATACACTGCACTCTGAGGTAGTTGGCAAACAAGGCTAAAGACCCCTTAGAGACACCGATACTCCTTAGCCGGCCTACAAGAACAGAATGGTCTACCGCATCAAAAGTTTTGGCCAAGTCAATAAGAATAGCAGCACAACATTGCTTAGAATCAAGGGCAAAGGTGACATCATTGAGGACCTTTAAGGTTGCAGTGACACCAGATTGCATACCAGAGAGAATACTATAGACATCAAGAAAGCCAGTCAGTTGATTATTGACAAGTTAACACTTTTGGTAAACAGGGCAAAATATAAAATAGGCCTATAACAGTTAGGATCAGCTTGATCTCCCCCTTAAAGGATGAACCGTGCCTGCCTTCCAAGCAATGTGAACTTCCCCAGAGAGGAGAGACAGGTTAAAAAAGGTCAGAGATAGGCTTGGCGATGATAGGGGCAGCAACATTAAAGAAGAAAGGCTCTAATCCATCTGACCCAGATGTTTTTGGGGGGTAAAGTTTTAGGAGCACCTCGGACTCAGTGACCGCCTGCAGGGAGAAACTTTGTAGCGGGGCAGGGGGAAAATAGGGAGGAGCATTGGGGACAGTCGCATTAGAAGGGGTGGGAGATGAGGAAATGTTGGACGGGCAAGGAGGCATGGCTGAGTCAAATTGTAATCCTGACTTAATGAAGTGGTGATTAAAGAGCTCAGCCATGTGCTTCATGTCAGTAACAACCACATCATCAACTTTAAGGGACATGGGCAGCTGTGAGGAGGAGGGTTTATTCTCCAGATCTTTAACGGTTTTCCAGAACTTCTTGGGGTTAGACCCAGAGAGAGAACTGCTTCTGAAAGTAACTAACTTTGGCCTTCCGGATAGCCTGAGTGCACTTATTTCTCATTTGCCTGAACGAGAGCCAGTCAGATTGAGTATGCATGTGCCGAGCCTTTCGCAAAACGCAATTCTTAAGGTGGAGTAACTGCAAGATCACGATTGAACCAGGGGCTGACCCTATTTTTAATTCTCATTTTCTTTATGGGGGCGTTTGTTAACAATACCACTGACAATATCAAAAAAAGAAGGTCCAAGCGCCTTCGACAGAGCATCTACATCGAGAGCATCCTGACTGGTTGCATCACTGCCTGGTACGGCAATTGCTCGGTCTCTGACCGCAAGGCACTACAGAGGGTAGTGCGTACGGCCCAGTACATCACTGGGGCTAAGCTTCCTGCCATCCAGGACCTTTACACCAAGCGGTGTCAGAGGAAGGCCCTAAGAATTGTCAAAGACCCCAGCCACCCCAGTCCATAGACTGTTCTCTCTACTACCGCATGGCAAGCAGTACCGGAGTGCCAAGTCTAGGACAAATAGGCTTCTCAACAGTTTTTACCCCCAAGCCATAAGACTCCTGAACATATAATCAAATGGTTACCCGGACTATTTGCATTGTGTGCCCCCACCCAACCCCTCTTTTTACGCTGCTGCTACTTTCTGTTGATCATATATGCATAGTCACTTCAACTATACATTCATGTACATGCTACCTCAATTGGGCCGACCAACAAATGCTCCTGCACATTGGCTAACCGGGCTATCTGCATTGTGTCCCACCCACCACCCGCCAACCCCTCCTTTACACTACTGCTACTCTCTGTTCATCATATATGCATAGTCACTTTAACCATATCTACATGTACATACTACCTCAATCAGCCTGACTAACCGGTGTCTGTATGTAGCCTCACTACTTTTATAGCCTCGCTACTGTATATAGCCTGTCTTTTTACTGTTGTTTTATTTCTTTACCTACCTATTGTTCCCCTAATACAGGCTCTAACCAATAGTGCAAAAAAGGTAAGTAAGCATTTCACTGTAAGGTCTACACCTGTTGTATTCAGCGCACGTGACAAATAAACTTTGATTTAATCAAGCTGATTCTATACCAATTTACAGAGGCCGGGTCATGAAGGAAGGCTTGCTCATTAAAGTTTTTTAGCAAGCGTCTATGACAAATCAGGACAGGTCATGTCTCTGAGCAGCCATTACGAACACAGGCTGTAAAACAGTGATCACTAAATTCAATCCAGAAAACACGACTGATACTGATCAGGATTATTTGTGAGGATAACATCAAGGAGAGTAGCCTTTTCTGGGTGTTTGGAGTCATACCTTGTGGGATTGGTAATAATCTGAGAAATATTTAGGAGTCCCAGTTTAGGTCACCTAGCAGGACAAATTCAGACTAATTGTAAGGGGCCAGGAAAGAGCTTAGGGCAGGTAGGGTACAGGCCGGTGCTGATGGAGGACGATGGCACCCAGCAACAGTCAACAAAGAGCTACTTGAAAGTTTAATACTTAAAACCAGCAAATCAAATTGTTTGGGGACAGACTTGGTGGAGACAACCAATCACCGAAGGTGATTGTTGGTAAAGATTGCCACTCCCACCTTTGGAAGATTTGTCTTGCCAAAAAAAGGTTATAACCAGGAAGGTTAACATCAGTATTCAGATCACTCCACCTTAACCACGTCTCAGTAATGACCAACACATCTGGATTGGAGCTGTGAACCCACACTTTCAATTGATCCATTTTAGGTAATAAGCTTCTAGTGTAACATGCAGAAAACCCAGGCTTTTACGAGAGCAGAAATCAGTGAAGCAGATAGTCAGAATTGGGGCTAGCAGCTATAGATGGGCCAGGGTGTACATGGACATTTCCAGATATCATCAGCAGCAGTAACACAATCAAGGCACGGCAGACGATAGGGAGAGCTCTCCAGTGTTGATTTATGACATGTGCATTAGATGGCCTTATTAATTCAGATTATTTTCCTCAAATTATGTTCTCAGTTTTATTTTTCATGATTTTAGATTTATTTTGTTTTATTCATAAAGAACAAAAGAACAAAAAACTAAATTGGATGTTCTGAGTCCATGTCAATGCTTAAATCACATCAACAACAAAAAAAGTATGCATCTGGAAGAAAACGTAAACATTTGAGTGTAATTCCCCTTTAATAGCACATCTAGCATGTGAGGAATGTGCCGGTCTAGCGATGGTTTTGTACTTGTCCTGCTCACTTCATGGCAAAGTTTGTAAATAACAAATAGATACAAATGATATACTTCCTCATGATATACTTCTGCCAGGTAAGCCTACTTTGCAGTTTACATTTAATTGAGGTTTTGGGGGTAGTATTTCTGTAAGCCCACAAAATGGTTATCACATCAACTGTCGCGCAACACAAAGACAGACAGGGGCCAATATTGCTGGAAATTAATTGGCAGATATTGTGTAAGTTTTGGCTTTTTAAGCCAATAGTTGCTAACCAGGGGTGAGATCATGTCAATGTTGATTAGATAGTAGCTGGGAGCTTGCGGTGTCTGATACTTGTGAGATTTGTTTATGACAGTTTGCGGTGGAACACATGAACATTGCATGTACACTGAACAAATATAAAACGCAACATGTAAAGTGTTGGTCCCATGTTTCATGAGCTGAAATAAAAGATCCTAGAAATGTTCCATATGCACAAAAAGCTAATTTCTCTCAGATTTTGTGCACAAATGTGTTTACATCCCTGTTAATGAGCATTTCTCCTTTGCCAAGATAATCCATCCACCTGATAGGTGTTGGATATCAAGAAGCTGATTTAAAAGCATGATCATTGCACAGGCGCACCTTGTGCTGGGGACAAAAGGCCATTCTAAAATGTACAGTTTTATCACACAACGCCACAGATGTCTCAAGTTGAGGGAGCATGCAATTGGCATTCTGACAGCAGGAATGTCCAACATAGCCGTTGCCAGACACTTTACATTTCTGTACCATAAGCCATTTCTGTACCATAAGCCAACTCCAACTTTATTTTAGAGAATATGGCAGTACGTCCAACTGGCCTCACAACCGCAAACCACGTGTATGGCGTGTGGGCGATCAACGTGTACGACAGCGTGTTCCATTCCCACCAATATCCAGCTACTTCGCAAAGCCATTCAAGAGGCCACAATCAACAGCCTGATCAACTCTATGCGAAGGAGAGTGTGTCGCACTGCATGAGGCAAATGGTGGTCACACCAGATACGGTCTGGTTTTCTGATCCACACCCCTAACTTTATTTTTTGGGGCTATCTGTAGTGTAAGTCATGTGAAATCCATAGATTAGGGCCTAATGAATTTATTTCAATTGACTGATTTCCTTTTATGAGCTATAACTCTGTAAAATCTTTGAAATTGTTGCATGTTGCGTTTATATTTTGGTTCAGTATACTTTCAGAATTGTTTGGCGAGCTACACATACAGTGGGGAGAACAAGTATTTGATACACTGCCGATTTTGCAGGTTTTCCTACTTACAAAGCATGTAGAGGTCTGTAATTTTTATCATAGGTACACTTCAACTGTGAGAGACGGAATCTAAAACAAAAATCCAGAAAATCACATTGTATGATTTTTAAGTAATTCATTTGCATTTTATTGCATGACATAAGTATTTGATCACCTACCAACCAGTAAGAATTCCAGCTCTCACAGACCTGTTAGTTTTTCTTTAAGAAGCCCTCCTGTTCTCCACTCATTACCTGTATTAACTGCACCTGTTTGAACTCGTTACCTGTATAAAAGACACCTGTCCACACACTCAATCAAACAGACTCCAACCTCTCCACAATGGCCAAGACCAGAGAGCTGTGTAAGGACATCAAGGATAAAATTTTAGACCTGCACAAGGCTGGGATGGGCTACAGGACAATAGGCAAGCAGCTTGGTGAGAAGGCAACAACTGTTGGCGCAATTATTAGAAAATAGAAGAAAATAGAAGAAGTTCAAGATGATGGTCAATCACCCTCGGTCTGGGGCTCCATGCAAGATCTCACCTCGTGGGGCATCAATGATCATGAGGAAGGTGAGGGATCAGCCCAGAACTACACGGCAGGACCTGGTCAATGACCTGAAGAGAGCTGGGACCACAGTCTCAAAGAAAACCATTAGTAACACACTACGCCGTCATGGATTAAAATCCTGCAGCGCACACAAGGTCCCCCTGCTCAAGCAGGCGCATGTCCAGGCCCGTCTGAAGTTTGCCAATGACCATCTGGATGATCCAGAGGAGGAATGGGAGAAGGTCATGTGGTCTGATGATTCAAAAATAGAGCTTTTTGGTCTAAACTCCACTCGCCGTGTTTGGAGGAAGAAGAAGGATGAGTACAACCCCAAGAACACCATCCCAACCGTGAAGCATGGAGGTGGAAACATCATTCTTTGGGGATGCTTTTCTGCAAAGGGGACAGGACGACTGCACCGTATTGAGGGGAGGATGGATGGGGCCATGTATTGCGAGATCTTAGCCAACAACCTCCTTCCCTCAGTAAGAGCATTGATGATGGGTCGTGGCTGGGTCTTCCAGCATGACAACGACCCGAAACACACAGCCAGGGCAACTAAGGAGTGGCTCCGTAAGAAGTATCTCAAGGTCCTGGAGTGGCCTAGCCAGTCTCCAGACCTGAACCCAATAGAAAATCTTTGGAGGGAGCTGAACGTCCGTATTGCCCAGCGACAGCCCCGAAACCTGAAGGATCTGGAGAAGGTCTGTATGGAGGAGTGGGCCAAAATCCCTGCTGCAGTGTGTGCAAACCTGGTCAAGAACTACAGGAAACGTATGATCTCTGTAATTGCAAACAAAGGATTCAGTACCAAATATTAAGTTCTGCTTTTCTGATGTATCAAATACTTATGTCTTGCAATAAAATGCTAATTAATTACTTAAAAATCATACAATGTGATTTTCGGGATTTTTGTTTTAGATTCCGTCTCTCACAGTTGAAGTGTACCTATGATAAAAATTACAGACCTCTACATGCTTTGTAAGTAGGAAAACCTGCAAAATCGGCAGTGTATCAAATACTTGTTCTCCCCACTGTAGGTGGGCTGCAAGCTACTGGTAACCCCTGACCTATGCACTCGAATAGCGAATGGGAGGCGCGCTTTAATTACGAGTTGAGTTTAATAAATAAAAAGAGGTCCTTTTTAAATCTTGGACATCAAAACAGTTAACACGCTATTGCATTTATAATTGCTATTTGTTGCGCAATAACTGGGCTTATAAAAGCATGTTTCACTCCAGTACCAGCTTGTGCGCTATATAAAACAGGTGATATTTTACATTAGTAGCCTAAAACATATCTTGACTTGATTGATTCAGGGGGTTGAATACCCGTGTCAGAATCACCTTTGTCAGAAATTACAGCTACAAGTCTTTCTGTGTAAGTCTAAGAGCTTTTCACACCTGGATTGTACAATATATTTTTTTTTTTATTCTTCCAGCTCTGTCAAGTTGGTTGTTAATCATTGCCATTCAACCATTTTCAAGTCTTGCCATAGATTCAAGCCGATTTAAATCAAAATTGTAACTAGGCTACATTCAGATCAGTCTAGGTAAACAACTAGTGTATATTTGGCTTTGTGTTTTAGGTTATTGTCCTGCTGAAAGGTGAATTTGTCTCCCAGTGTGTCACGTTCCTGACCTGTTTTCTGTTGTTTTGTATGTGTTTGATGGTCAGGGCGTGAGTTTTGGGTGGGCAGTCTATGTTTTCTGTTTCTATGTTGGTTATTGGTTGCCTGGTATGGCTCTCAATTAGAGGCAGGTGTTTGACGTTTCCTCTGATTGAGAGTCATATTAAGGTAGGTTGTTCTCATTGTTTGTTTGTGGGTGATTGTCTCCTGTGTCAGTATGTTACGCCACACGGGACTGTTTTCGGTTTTGTTTGTTCATTCGTTTTATGTAGTCAGTTTTCCTGTTATTGCGTTCTTCGTGTTATATGTAAGTTCGTCGCACCAGGTCTGTCTACTTCGTTTGTTGTTTTGTAAAAGTATCAAGTGTTTTTCGTGTTTGTCTTAGTCTTTATAATAAATCATTATGTATTCACAACCCGCTGCACGTTGGTCTAATCCTTGTTACTCCTCTTCGGATGAAGAGAAGGAGGAAGCCCGTTACACAGTGTCTGTTGGAAAGCAGACTGAACCAGGTTTTCCTCTAGGATTCTCTCTCTTCCGTTTCTTTTATCCTAAAGAAAAACTCCCTAGTCCTTGCCAATGCGAAGCATACCTATAAAATCATGCAGCCACCACCATGCTTGAAAATATGACGAGTGGTACTCAGTAATGTGTTGGATTTGCCCCAAACATAACACTTTTTATTCAGGACAAAAACTTTGTTTCTTTGCCACCTTTCTTGCAGTATTACTTTGTCTTTTTGCAAACGGGATGCATGTTTTGGAATATTTTTAGTCTGTACAGCCTTCCTTCTTTTCACTCAGTTAGGTTAGTATTTTGGAGTAACTACAATGTTGTTGATCCATCCTCAGTTTTCTCCTATCACAGCCATTATACTCTGTAACCATTTTAAAATCACCATTGGCCTCATGGTGAAATCCCTGAGTGGCTCCCATCCTCTGTGGCAACTGAGTTAGGAAGAGCACCTGTATCTTTGTAATGACTGGGTACATTGATACACCATCCAAAGTGTAATTATTAACTGCACCCATTTACCAATAGGTGCCCTTCTTCGCGAACCATTGGAAAACCTCCCTGGCCTTTGTGGTTGAAATTCATTGCTCGACTGACCTTAGGTAGTCATTCGAAAAGTATGTTAAACACTATTACTGCACACAGAGTGAATCCATGCAACCTATGTGACTTGTTCAGTACATTTTCACTCCTGAAAAAAAATATTATAATAAATGTCCATTTAGGCTTGCCATAAGAAAAGAGTTGAATACTTATCCACTTTGACATTATGGGGTAGTGTGTAGATCAGTGACACGAACTCTGAATTTATTCAAATTTTTTAAAATGTGGTGTGATTACTTTCTGAAGGAGCTGTACATAAGCACCAGTTTAAGAAAATGTACCTATAGACTGATAAGCATGACTGGACAAATATTTTTTCGGCGGTTAACCGATTAACATCCCTAACTGGGGATGCATTAGCTTTAGCTTTCAGAAATCAAAACACAGACCATCAAAACATCTAAGTTTTAAACCATTTCACCTGCGTTTTATATTGAAAGTCAACTGTTTCTTTCTTCAATAGAGTGATGAGGCGTGCAACTAAAGTTTTTAAATCACACAAAATACATTAGTGCAACACATTCGGCAGAAACTCGTTTTAAATCAGATGACAACAGACAGAAATGCAACGCTATTTGGCTAGCAGCCACACGAGTAAATTAGCTTACAACGGAAAAGCAAGGTATTGTTTTGCAAAAAGGATGCATGGCCATCATATTTCTAGTGTTCATCATAGAAAGTAGCCAGCTTCATTTCCTCATGTTTTGCTTGAAGTTAATCTTCACTACTAATCGGAGAAAAACTACACCTGTGATTCAATGAGGAGCGCAAATATATTTAATCCGAGTGGAGAAGTACAATTATTTATTACTCCTTTTACATACATAATTTGGAGCGAAGCCTGACTTAAACCGGGCAGAATTTACAATAAGAAATGTTTACAAAACACAGCAAGAATTTTTTCTGCGTTTTATCTTTCCTTCTCTGAGTAAAAAATGCATAATCCTGCATTAACGTGACCCCTGCCCTAAAGCGTATTGTATTCATTTATAAGTCAAGAAATGGGATGTAGCAACTGAAGATTGCCCCTTTAACTTTCTCACATTAAGACTACTAACTATGCCTTAGAATAAAGCTAAGCAACATTTGCAATTATGAAACCTTCTTGACCAGGGAACTTTGTATAATGTAGCCTACAAGTAGAAGTGTTTAAACTGTTCTGAAAAACAAGGTTCATAGTCAAGTCAATGTACCAAAATTAAGTGTAAAAATCATCGAGATGGATATTAGGCACTAAGTGCCTTAGCAGCTGAAACAATGATTCCTCCTAAAAAGATTCAACACTAATGCAGGAAGAGTGTACAAAGAAAACATGTCTTATACCGAATAACAGATCTGTCAATGTACAGTATATTTCTAGCTAGATTTAAGATTAGGCCATTGTCCAAAATTGGATCGAGTTCGCTCAAATACAAACGCTTCACATTTCAATATTCTGCTCAAGAGCCCACTCACTACAGATTGAGCCATCTGATCACATTAATTTGTGAAAATCTTAGCATTTCTACTCCGTTAAGGTTAAAGACCAGCAGAATCTTAAACGCGACCAATCCAAATGGACAGTTGAACAAGTCTATCAACTCAATGCTTTGTCTGTGAAGCTCAACAGACACTTGCTCTTTCATCCAGTGAAAATATACTAGTGAATTAGGAAAGTATTCAGACCTTTACTTTTTCCACGTTGTTACGTTACAGCCTTATTCTAAAATCGAATAAATTGTCCCCTCCAATCTACACACAATACCCCATAATGACAAAAAAAACTGATTTTTAGAAAAGTTTGCTAATTTATAAAAATCTTACAATTATTGAAATATCACATTTACATACAGTTGAAGTCGGGAAATTTACATACACCCTAGCCAAATACATTTAAACTCAGCTTTTCACAATTCCTGACATGTAATCCTTGTAAAAATTCTGTCTTAGGTCAGTCAGGTTCAGCACTTTATAAGAATGTGAAATGTCAGAATAATAGTAGAGAGAATGATTATTTCAGCTTTTATTTCTTTCATCACATTCCCAGTGGGTCAGAAGTTTACATGCACTCAATTAGTATTTGGTTGCATTGCCTATAAATTGTTTAACTTGGGTCAAACGTTTTGGGTAGCCTTCCACAAGCTTCCCACAATAAGTTGGGTGAATTTTGGCCCATTCCTCCTGACAGAGCTGGTGTAACGAAGTCAGGTTTGTAGGCCTCCTTGCTCGCACACGCTTTTTCAGTTCTGACCACAAATTTTCTATAGGTTTGAGGTCAGGGCTTTGTGATGGCCACTCCCAATACCTTGACTTTGTTGTCCTTTAGCCATTTTGGAAGTATGCTTGGGGTCATTGTCCATTTGGAAGACCCATTTGTGACCAAGCTTTAACTTCCTGACTGATGTCTTGAGATGTTGCTTCAATATATCCACAATTTTCCTCCCTCATTATGCCATCTATTTTGTGAAGTGCACCAGTCCCTCCTGCAGCAAAGCACCCCTACAACATGATGCTGCCACCCCTGTGCTTCAAGGTTGGGATGGTGTTCTTCAGCTTGCAAGCATCCCCCTTTTTCCTCCAAACATAATGATGGTCATTATGGACAAACAGTTCTATTTTTGTTTCATCAGACCAGAGGATATTTCTCAAAAAAGTACGATCTTTGTCCCCATGTGCAGTTGCAAACCGTAGTCTGGCTTTTTTGGGCGGTTTTGGAGCAGTGGCTTCTTCCTTGCTGAGCAGCCTTTCAGGTTATGTCGATATAGGACTCGTTTTACTGTGGATATAGATACTTTTGTACCCGTTTCCTCCAGCATCTTCACAAGGTCATTTGCTGTTGTTCAGCAATTGATTTGCACTTTTCGCACCAAAGTACGCTCATCTCTAGGAGACACAACGCGTCTCCTTCCTGAGCGGTATGACGCCTGCGTGGTCCCATGGTGTTTATACTTGCTCTTATACTTGTTCTATTGTTTGTACAGATGAATGTGGTACCTTCAGGCGTTTTGGCTGATTTCTTTTGATTTTCCCATGATGTCAAGCAAAGAGGCACTGAGTTTGATGGTAGGCCTTGAGATACATCCACAGGTAGCCCTCCAATTGATTCAAATGATGTCAATTAGCCTGTCAGAAGCTTTTAAAGCCATAACATCATTTTCTGGAATTGTCTAAGCTGTTTAAAAGGCACAGTCAACTTAGTGTATCTAAACTTATGACCCACTGGAATTGTGATAGATTGTCTAAACAATCGTTGGAAAAATTACTTGTGTCATGCACAAAGTAGATGTCCTAACCAACTTCCCAAAACTATAGTTTGTTAACAAGAAATTTGTGGAGTGGTTGAAAAATGAGTTTTAATGACTCCAACCTAAGTATGTAAACTTCTGACTTCCAACTAAGTATTCAGACACTTTACTAAGTACTTTGTTGAAGCGCCTTTGTCAGCGATTACAGCCTCGAGTCTCCTTGGGTATGACGCTACAAGCCTGGCACACCTGTATTTGGGGAATTTCTCTAATTCGGATACAAGTCCGTGCTCTGGCTAGGCCACTCAAGGACATTCAGAGACTTGTCCCGAAGCCACTCCTGTGTTGTCTTTATCCTGTTGGAAGCTGAACCTTTGCCCCAGTTTGTAGGTCATGAGTGCTCTGGAGTAGGTGTTCATCAAGGATCTCTGTACTTTGCTCCGTTCATCTTTCCCCTAGATCCTGACTAGTGTCCCAGTCCCCGTCGCTGAAAAACATCCCCACAGCATTATGCTGCCAGGTTCTCCAGACGTGACACTTTGCATTCAGGCCAAAGAATTCAAACCTGGTTTCTTCAGATCAGAGAATCTAGTTTGCCATGGTCTGAGTCCTTTAGATACCTTTTGGCAAACTCCAAGCGGGCTGTCATGTGCCTTTTACTAAGGAGTGGCTTCCTCTGACCATAAAGGCCTGATTGTTGGAGTGCTACAGAGATTGCTGCCCTTCTGGAAGGTTCTCCTATCTCCACAGAAGAACTCTGGAGCTCTGTCAGAGTGACCACCGGGTTCTTGGTCACCTCCCTGACCAAGGCCCTTCTCCCTCGATTGCTTAGTTTGGTCGGGCAGCCAACTCTAGGAAAAGTCTTGGTGGTTCCAAACTTCTTCCATTTCAGAATGATGGAGGCCACTGTGTTCTTGGGGACCTTCAATGCTGCAGAAATCTTTTGGTACCCTTCCCCAGGATCTGTGCCTCGACTCAATCCTGCCTCGGAGCTCTACAGACAATTCATTCGATCTCATGGTTTGGTTTTGCTCTGATATGCACTGTCAACTGTGGAACCTTATATAGACAGGTGTGTGCCTTTCCAAATCGTGTCCAATCAATTGAATTTACCACAGGTGGACTCCAATCAAGTTGTAGAAACACCTCAGGGATGATCAATGGAAACAGGATGCACCTGAGCTCAATTTCGAGTCTCATAGCAAAGGGTCTGAAAACTTATGTAAATAAGTTCTGTCTGTGCAAACAAGTCTAAGAAGCAGTTTTGATTCTTAATCCATACTTAAAATCAATTTTAGAATAAGGCTGTAACTTAACAAAATGTGGAAAAAGGGAAGGAGTCAATATTTTCCGAATGCATGTGTGTGTGTGTGTGTTTGTACGTACACGCACAAATGTTGGGCACCCCTTCAAAATTTGTGGACTCGGCTATTTCAGCTACACCAGTTGTTGACCGGTGTGTAAAATCACACACAGTCATGCAATCTGAAGAGCTGAAGAGCTCAGTGACCTTCAACGTGGCGCCATCATAGGATGCCACCTTTCCAACAAGTCAGTTCGTCAAATTTCTGCCCTGTTAGAACTACCCCGGTCAACTGTAAGTGCTGTTATTGTGAAGTGGAAATGTCTAGGAGCAACAGCGGCTCAGCCGCGAAGTGGTAGGCCACATAAGCTCACAGAACGGGACCGCAGAGTGCGTAAAAAGGAATAATGGTCTGGTGCTGTTTTTAAATGGTTGGGGCTAGGCCCCTTAGTTCCAGTGAAGGGAAGTCTTAACGCTACAGCATACAATTACATTCTAGACAATTCTGTGCTTTGTGGCAACAGCTTGGGGAAGGCCCTTTCTTGTATCAGCATGACAATGCCCCCGTGCACAAAGCGAGATACATACAGAAATGGTTTGCCGAGATCGGTGTGGAAGAACTTGATTGGCCTGCACAGAGCCCTGACCTCAACCCCATCGAACACCTTTGTGATGAATTGGAACGCAGGCAGAGTCAGGCTTAGTCGCCCAACATCAGTGTACGACCTCACTAATGCTCATGGCTGAATGGAAGCAAGTCCCTGAAGATTGGATGCTGTTATAGTAGCAAACGGGGGACCAACTCCATATTAATGCCCATGTTTTTTTTGTTCTTTTTATGAGATGCTTGACTAGCAGGTGTCCACATACTTTTAATCATGTACTGTGCCATCCTTTAATCATGGATAAAGATTCATACAAAGTTAGACACTCCATAATTTCTGTAGCCACAAAGCGTGAATCTGATTGTACCATTCCACGGATTCTGGCAGGGGTTCAAGGTATGGTTATCTAACTGGCTCAATGCAGGTTGGCCACAAAGGCCAGGTGATTCATCCCCTCTTGGACAACCTAATGCTTAGTACGTTTCATTCTTTCTGAAAGATTGAAACTGAGTCATTTTGAAAGTGTCTGAAATCCAATCTCTTCAAAACGATCATGTTTTGAAAGAACACCGACGTTAAACAATAAAGCCAATATTTGATGTGTCCGGCATAGGTCTGGCTGCCTATGAATCCTGCGGCTCCCTCTGCTTTGGTCTGCTGCCGCCGCCGCTGCTTCCATTCCTCATTATTTTTAATGAGAACGTGGAACACACCTGTAGAGCCCAGTAAGCTCAGACACAAATGATCAGCAGCACTTCACCTTGGGATTAACATTTATCACATATAACTTCTGAATCAGAGACAGCTAAATTATTCACAATCCTTCCATTAAAGGTCAATGGAGAGTCTGAGACGGAACCTGAAGGCGGACGTCACTACTGACTAAATGTACTTTTTTCTCCTCCCAAACTAGATCCGGAGTTTACCAGACTGCCATTTCCATCCCAATATAGTGCTCAATCTCCAGTGCTCCACAAATGGACAGTCTAAAAAGGGGTTATAATGGCACAGCTTGGATAACAAAATAGCGCCCCTTGTGTGCACTTCTGGTAATACTCTATACCCCGGTATGGTACAGAAACGGTATGACGGTATGAAAATATGGATACTGCACTGCAGCCTCACAAACAAGTGACACTCGGTCACACAGGGCAATTTGCACAAGCAGTGCTTAAGCGCATGAATGGTAATTCAGCTCTCAAGTTTGTGACAGCTAATAAAAGAGAGAGCAGTCCTAATTAAAATCAGTAACACCCTCTGTTCATCTCTCCTCTGCACCCCTATCCCCTTTGGGCAAAGACAGAACATTCTAATTGGTCATGGGCAGCACAGGCAAACAGAAAAAGCTGTTAAAATACATACAAACTTCTTGGCACATCAGTTGGTTACGGTCTACTATTCTGATTTAGTTATTCTCCATCTTTGACCTTCGAATGAAATTCTCTTAGACTGGCAGCCTTTCAGTAAACTATGTCCTGTGTCAGTAAACTGCTAACCGCATAACCTAGGTTGAGAGAGGATAAGACTGCAGGAAGGAGAAAAAGAAACGTCTGAGACGCCAGCCTGGTGTGCAATCCATCACCCACCCGAACGAAGTGCCCCGTCATTGAAATAAATAATATGAAGCACAAATGTCAGTCAATAATGAATAAAACCTCCATCCTTGTCATTACCTGTGAGTACTAACAGTGACACCATGATATAAAAGAATGGAGAACTAAAAAATAAATATACATGTTTTTTTTCAAAAGGGCATTTGAGTATAGCCTAATACCATGGCTGTCACTCCATCTCATTCACTATGCCAGCCAAATAACCCCTCAGAGCTTGACGGGCACGCACAGTGGTGTACATTTCACTAACTTAGTCTGCCTGTCACCAGACACAAAAATATTAGAAATTTCAGGGAGAATCTGCCATTGGTCTTTTAACTTGCACACATTTACACACACACACTATTTATTCACCACTGACCTAGGACTAATGAAAATACTGTTCACAATCACTTGTAGCAGACAGTGTATTGTAATTCAGCTTTTTTTTTAATCAAAAGGAATCAGCAATGTGCATTCATTTCCACACTGTGGATACAATCCCTGAGCAGAATAGGACAGAGTAACACAGTATCAACATTACCACTCTATCCAGCACATGCTCAACAAATCGCAGTATCATATGAATTGGAACTAAACGCTTAGGTATCCTTTTCATATCTTTTAACACCTGATTTACTTAACAAAAGGCACATCTCAATAAGTGGTCCAGGTAAGTCATGACATGGCACAAGTAAGGAGGTGGGCCTTTCCTCTGTTGTTCATCAAGCAAGCTGGGAGCCCAATGACATCACAGATTCCATTCAGACCAACTCCTTGAACGCCCGACTCCTTGTAGTTTGCAGTTGTGTCAACAACAAAAACTTCTTTACTCAAATTGTTTTTTACCCTTTAGTATGCGTGTACTTTACTGTATTGATACTTGGGATATCACTAACAGTAAAAGTTCCAAATTAAACAATAAACAAAGGCTATCAGAGCCTGGTGAATGTGGTGGTCTGTGAAGAGAGGGGGGGGAAAAACACACAAAAATCATTATGGCATGGAAGAGTACACATTTATAGGGATATTACAGCAGCAGCAACCAGCCCAGAGGAACCCTGCTGCTGGAATGCAGTGGGGGAGAAGACGAGGCGGCTGTATTACCTCTCAGAAAGGCAGTGGAGGGAAGCCGATCCACCTGCTTAGCTGAGCAATGTTACCCAAAGCCCTCGGAGGACAGATTGTGGCTCTCATCCAGGTGTGACCTCGTGTTTCTCTTTCATTACCCAACACTGAATGAGCAAACACGTACGCACATGAACACACACACACACTGCCTACCTGCACCGGCTCATGCCAATTATCTGGAAAAAGCATGGAGGCACACACACAAGTAGACCCAGTACCTTTTTAACTACACACCATACACAGCACACCCACACACTGCCTTCAGCCCAATTAGGCTAGGCCTACAGTATGTTGAGTTCTGTCGCCATTTCTCTCCCACCGTCTCATCTTCTCCTTAAATCATTAGTGGGAACAGGAGAAATGTCAGTGTCTGCTCTGAGCAAGGAGAGTATTTTTCCTCAAGACGTTCAACAGATGTTACAACAGCTTGTGATGGAGTCTAAAAGAGACACTCATACTTTGGAAACGAGACATTTGGATTCAGATGAAAAGCGGCTAAAAAGATCAAGTTAGAGAACAGAGAAGAAGAATGAGAGAAAGTGAGACACGATAAGAGAAACAGATGAGCTGAAAGACTGGTTGAAAAGCTTCAAAGAAGGATAGAATCAAAAGGAGGAGAAACATAAGTCAGTCTAACGTTTAGGCTATGGCTCAGTGCATGAGAGAGCCAGATGAATCACCTAATTTCCTTAGAGGAAGAAATCAAAGAAATCAAGAAATCAACGGCAGACCACACCCCTGCCATGTTCAAATAGGCCTACCAACCAGGTCCAACCACAAAACTACACATACTAAATGGGACAAGTGAGAACATGATGGGGAATGGGAGCAGGTAGCCTAGCGGTTAAGAGCGTTGGGCCAGTAACCGAAAGCTCGCTGGTTCGAATTAGGGCTGGGTGATATATCGAAATAATGTTTTAGCGCAATGTTCCAAATGCCTGTATCGTTTTTAATGAGTGTTTGTCTTTTTGGTCTTCCAACTCGCAAAGACACCAAGCCTCTCCCCCTGCCCCTCACATCAACGAAAAATCGTCTTCCTCTCTGACAAGCCGTTCCAACTCACTATTTGCAGTTTGGTCCAACATCGGTCATATGGACACCGAAACATTATTTGACCGTAATAGAGAACCTAACCTTTGTAACGATACCCTTTTTATGTCTCAACTCCCAAAACTTAGAGCAGAGCAGACCTTACTAAGACGGGGGTATCAATGAAAACATTTGTGGAAAATGAATGCTCAGTTTGTCACATGCGGCATTGCGCTAGCAGTATTTTTGCCATACTTACATGCTAGCTGTCTAGTCGGTGTTTAATAAATGTGCAATGATCATAAAAATACACATCTATATAAAGAATTGGCAACTCGTTCTGAGAAATATGCATCTTATCCAGGTAGGTCACTTGATTTCAACATCTAAACAAAGTGAACAGGCTGTTGTTCAAACAGTTGGAGACAGACAGGTGTATTCATAACAGCTGTACTAACTTGTCAGCAAGCAAATAGATCCAAATTGTCTAGACTTAATACACTGAGCAAAAACATAAAAACGCAACATGTAAAGTGTTGGTTAAATAAAAGACTCCAGAAATGTTCCATACGCACAAAAAGCTTATTTCCCTGAGATTTTGTGAACACATTTGTTTACATCCCTATTAGTGAGCATTTCTCCTTTGTCAAGATAACCAATCCACCTGACAGGTGTGGCATATCAAGAAGCTGATTTAAAAGCATGATCATTACACAGGTGCACCTTGTGCTGGGGGACAATAAAAGGCCACTCAGTTTTGCCACACTATAACAATTCCACAGATGTCTCAAGTTGAGGGATCATGCCATTTGCATGCTGAATGTTAATTTCTCTACCATAAACCGCCTCCAACGTAATTTCATAGAATTTGCCAGTACGTTCAACCAGCCTCACAACCGCAGACCACGTGTATGGCGGTTTGCTGACGTTAACGTTGTGAACAGAGTACCCCATGGTGGCAGTAGTATGGGCAGGCATTAGCTACGGACAACGAACAATTGTATTTTATTGATGACAATTTCAAATGCACAGAGATACCGTGACGAGGTCCTGAGCCCTGTTGTCGTGCCATTTATCCGCCGCCATCACTTGTACGACAGTGTGTTCCAGTTCCCGCCAATATCCAGCAACTTCGCAAAGCCATTGAAGAGGAGTGGGACAACATTCCACAATCAACAGCCAGATCAACTCTATGAGGAGATGTGTCACACTGCATGAGGCAAATGGGTTTCTGATCCATGCCCCCATCTTTTTTTTAAGGTGTGTGTGACCAACAGATGCATATCTGTATTCCCAGTCAAGTGAAATCCATAGATTAGGGTCTAATGAATTGATTTAAATATTTCTGATTTCCTTATATGAACCGTAACTGAATAAAATCTTTGAAATTATTGCATGTTGCGTTTATATTTTTGTTCAGTATATAGAGATTAGCTACTCACTATGTGTAACCTTTATTTAACTAGGCAAATCAGTTAAGAACAACTTCTTATTTACGTCCTACCCCGGCCAAAACCGGACGACGCTGGGCCAATTGTGCGCCGCCCTATGGGACTCCCAATAACGGCCGGTTGTGATACCGCCTGGATTTGAACCAGGTACTGTAGTGTCATCTCTTGCACTGAGATGCAGTGCCTTAGACCGCTGCGCCACTTGGGAGCCCCAAGTGCTTGAGAGATTGTTTAGGAGTTGTGTTAATGTTCTATAATGCCTGCTATCAGAAGTTAGTCATTATCAGTGGATGTGCATGGTGCATGGTTCTGGTTACATTTAACAAAAATGGCATTTTCATAAACTTCAAAGCCAGTGATTATTGCAACAAAAACAAAGCAGGTTAAACTATTTTGATAAAATAATACAATTATTAGTGGGTCTTATGGATGAAGGCTTATATTTAACCTAAGTATAATTTTACAAGTCCTGCATTTATTCGATTTGTCCCAACTGTTTCAAATGCAGTCTATTGACCTTTTAATAATGCAAAGGCAATTTGTTTATATATATATTTTTTTTTAATAGATAACGTGATATGATTTTTAGGCCATATCGCCAAGCCCTAGTTCGAATCGCAGCACCGACTAGGTGAAAAACCTGTCCATGTGCCCTTGAGCAAGGCACTTAACCCTAATTGCTCCTGTAAGTCGCTCTGGATAAGAGTGTCTGCTTGATGACTAAAATGTTCATGTAAAATGGGGGAATAATCTGACAAAATGATTAGGCGTAGACTGCCTTTTGGGCATGTGGGATAATGGAATAGAACAGATTCAGGGAAAAAGATTGTAGGGGCATGAATACTGGGGGCGGAGACCAGAATAGGCATTGTTTATTTTGACACACTGTAGAGTACAAAATACACACTAAAATATAACATTGTCAGACAGCTTGCTGTGCCTGCCAAACCCCTGCTGGTGCAAACCCACATGTTTGTTTGGATATTTGGGTATGTAGGCCTATAAACAGATCTTTCATAAGGTTATTAATATTATCATCAGAGAATGGAATGTGCATGCAAATGTTTTTCCTCCGGCAATCCTTTTTATCCACCTCTGAATCAAAATAAAAGCAAACTGTACCATTCAACGCTGATTCAAATGGGTTTTCATACGTTTTGACAAGATCTGGGATTTCTGGGATTTATCTGTGCCTCTGGTGCATCTTAGGAGGAGACGAACCAAGGAAGTTAGTGGATGATCTCGAACGGCATAGAGGCTCTGCTCTTCCAAATAAACTTCCAACATTATTCCACAATCCAAGAGACACTTCCAACCTCTGTCCTGGAATCAGTCAGGAGACAGGACTAATTCACAGCCACTGCAGGGGACAAAAGACTGGAAGAGCAGACAAAAAGACAGCTACTGGCAGTTTCTCACTCGGACGCGCCCCCTCTAGCTGAAACTATCCCATGGTGCCATCGGAGTGCGGCTCTGTTGAGACATGCCAGTCCAGCCTCCCCATACAAAGCCGTCTGTGCAGTACAAGACCGAGCTCCTTTTATTAGTAGTCCAATATCATAGGCAAACCCCCAGGAGGCATAATGGCTTTACCGCCACTTCATATAGGAAGTAGGGGTCTGAAAACCACTTGGAGGCCACCAAGAAAATTGTACACGGACACTTCTAATCCAGAGCAAAGCACTAAGGCTGTTGCTTTTATTGCTTTGCAGTTGATTTTCCTTTTTATTTTTCTAACCCGGAGTCAAACCCCATGCTTTGCCTGTCACAAGGCACCGTTTCAACAAAACAAGTCACACACGCGTACGTAACTAGGCGATAAAAAGCAAGGGAGTAAACACTGAACAGTATAACATTCTGGTTAAATCATAAAGGGTAATAGCTGCCAACTGGCCTAAAAAGGCCGATAAAAATAACATCCTCTAATTGCGGTATTCTTTTTCATTACGAGGCAGGCTCAACAAAAAAACAAACACATGCGGAGTCTTTCATTAAAAGTTCATGTTGGCCAGCTCTCCCTCTATACATAATAAAAGACCAGTTTGCACACACAAAGTGCTCCCACACACTCCAGGGAGATGGAAATCGTTAAAACCAGGTGTGTAGCAGGGAAAACAAAAAGGTGGACCTGGCCAATCATATTCATAAAATATTGAGCTATAAATGATTCAGCCATATTAGTGGTAGCAACTGTGAGGATGTATGTCCTGCTTGTCTGAATAATACTACCGGAGAACACAGTGCCTGGCAGGATTCAGGGCTGTAGTAGAGGAAGAGATGGACTCAGGAAAAGACTGCACTGTCCCTAGGGAGTGTCAATTCTCATTCTCTCTCTGTAAGGCCAACAACTGCTGTAGGCGACTGAATGAAACAGGAGAGGAAGTATATTCACTATGGAAACAGGGACATTCCCTGAAGAGAGAGAGTGTGTGTGTGCGTGTGTGTCTGTACGTCAGTGTACCATTGCTATACACTAGTGAGAGAAAACGGTAATCACTTTAAGTTTCTTTTAGAAGGACTGACCTCTGCTTTAATGCAATGGATCCAGAGGTCAGTACAATGCTGATGTGGCTGTTTCAGCCCTAGTGATTCACTGGGCATGCAGGGGTTCCGATAATGTGCAATCAGCGCAAATCACTGGAATCACTCGAGCCTGGCGCAACCTTGGGAGCGCTACGGAAATCTTCAAACAGTAGAAGAGACAAAACAGTGACATTAGAAATGCATATATGCTGCGTGCTTTGGCCATTGTTCAGTAACACTTCTTTCCAAACCAAGCAACGGTCGTTTTTTTTTTTTTTTTTTGATCGTTCAGCCAAAGCACGACTGGTTATATGGGTCTTGCTTCATCATTTATTTTATGAGTCGCTTATAGGTAGTAATAGAGCCAGGCTCAGACCAGGATTACATTTTTCATCAGTATCTAACTCATTCACAGGACACATTCCACACAGGGATGTGTAATGAGTGTATACAGTGTATGAATGAATAAATGGCAGAAATAGATTCAACCTTCAGAGGAGAGCTTGAAAAATAAATACTGTGACCACTTGTTTGTCTGGATGTCAGAACACTACCAGCCCGTGATGCCAAAAACACGGCACAATAGTAGGGCCCTGTTCACCATATCTGGAACAGTGTGTCCAAAGGTTTGCTGGGAAATCACAGGCAAGGACAGCCACTGGCGCTGACGCAAGTACGACAGCGTGGGAGGAGGTGGTGAAAACGAGTGAAAAGAGGAAGAGACTGGGCGAGAGTGAGAGCGCCTGGGAAAGGAGTCAAGAATGTCCTGGCATGAGCTCGGAGGACTGTCATGACGAGTGTGACTGCAGATGATCCTCAACTAAAAAAGGACAGCGCCAGATCCACTAGAAAATAAGCATCTGACCAAATTACACGAGAACCCCTAATCAGATCCACTAGAAAATATGCATCTGACCAAATTACACGTGAGAATCCCTAATGCAAAAGGTTACCGTCAAAAACAAGAATGCCATTAAAATTAAGGAGTTCGACAGTATTTCTTCTTCCTGAATAAAGATAGGCTGTAGTGGAAGGGAAAGTTGCTATGATAAGGGGTGAATGATAAGCAGTGGAGGATGTAGGCAAAGAAGTAGCTCTAGTGGCAGCCAGAATGAGAGGCCTATAGCCTAATGAGCCAGGCCAGTCAGAAGCTCTGAAATGAAGCTACGCTCCTCATCCCGGTGTTGCCGCCAGTAGCAGCTGGCCACACAGACAGTCACACCTGGAGAATCCCAGGATGCAGGGAGTTAAGCCCCAGCCAGCAGAGCTGGTAGCAGTGGGAGGCAGGCACAGAGAGGTAAGCTGTTAGGTTCGGTTTGCTCCTAGCAGAGAAAAAAGCGGCAATAATACTGTTTTGCCCCTCGAGACGCTGTAGCCAGTATACCCATAGATCCATTCTAACTAAGACAAGAAATCTGTAATTAATTGCCGTAATTCGCATGAAAACGAGTCACCTCCCGTTGAATGACAAACACTCCCTACGGTTGACCAATCACTGTCGAAGGGGTTTGCCACAAGAAAATAAAAAAATGTGTGCGCACGAACAGCCGAAAAACCCTTGGCGAAGACCAATATGAACAAAATATATGCACAAACTGTTCCGAACTCTTCGGATAGGATGCACCCGATGTCTTTAGCCTAGCTAGCTAAGGCCTTCAAGACTTTGTGCTGAGGAGTACGGTTTCCCAGCCTCTGACTGAGACACAGCCAGCCAGGTCTAAAAAAGGGAAGGTAAGCAACAGGAATAAGTTAGGGAAGGAAGGTTTGATGGAGTGGGTATGGAGGGAGGGGAGAGGCGTTTTGATTGGCTGTGGTTGTATGCCATTGTAAAAATACCGCAGCAGGCTGTCACGGGCGACAATTCATTTTAAATACTCACAAAATGTGCAAAACGCCTAGATAAATGATTCAATTTGAAAACTGGATATACCGGGATCCATCAGATTAAGAGAGAAAGAAGGTGTTTGTGTTGAAGGACATAAAGGGACTGTGCAACTTCTCCCAAGGTTACTTTTCAAACTGTTTAATGTCGTCTTGAGGGATGGGTGTATAGCCTAGATAAGTTATTCTTACCAGTAAATTTAGCCATTGGCAACACTAGTGAGGAGAAATCGACTAAAAAGACTATGGCCTCAATTGTTTTACTTTGAGTTAACGGAGTTATAAAACTCTCCAAAAAATATATATATATAGGCATATGCTTATTAAAAGCTCAGTGGTAGCCAATGTTCAACTGAATTGTTTGGTGTGACCTACCAAGCATGCACCTGACATGTCATGATAATTGGTTTCAATAATGCCTCAAATGTACCCTAATCAATTCACTGTCATTCAGTGTCATTCATCCCCTTTTCAAAACATTTAATTAACACTCTGAATGTACCTATGTTCAATGATACTAATTAGGTTGGATTACTTTCTAAGAGAGATGGAGTGCGCACGTAACAGTCCACCGCCTCTTCTCTGAAGCAATGACCTTTCACTTAGACATCTGAACAGGTTATAATGAGGAAACAAGTAACTTCATTAACTTCCAATAATCCCTGAGAAGCATTTAAGATGTGAATGAGGTAGGGAGGGAGCTAACAGATAAAATAATAAAGAGCATGGTGAAAAAAAATAATTGCTGTTTAAGTAAGAGATGGCCAAACATCTAGCGTATAGACTGTATAAAATAAGCTTTGGTGGAGTTCGGTTGCAGATTCAATCATTTAGAGAGACGATTTGTCTTGAACTGCTGGCAAACAAACACTATAGTGCAGGTTGTTTATATCCACCTCTGTTTGAGACCAACCGGAAAGTATGTGGCGGGTCACAGATAATTGGAAACGGCCAACTAAACAAACAGAAAGAGAGTCCTGACAGGATGGCAATGGGAGCATGTGGCTGAAGGGTAAATTTGCATAAGAATCGCATGGTGCTGCTTTCTGAAGTGCATTCCACCAAAACGGGGGCACTGAAGGACAGCTCGCGCCCCACGGCTACGGGTTTCAGAGACCATCCTCCCTTTCACCAGCCCCCTGGCTCTTCCCCCTCCACACACACAGATCAACAATTGTCTGCTGAGCTCCCTGGTAAATGGTAGGGACTGTCCTGTGTTCACGTCACTTCCAAGCGCTAGCAGCAGCTTTCTGGATACTCAGCAGCAGGGATAATGAACAGTCACGCAGTAGCCGGGCTGGCTCGGATTCAGCTCAAATCCACTGCCCCAGACATTCCGCTTCCGCCCAGAGGATGATTAATATCTCAGCTACAAATCAGTCAAGTTTTATTACCAGGTCCAACCCATGACGGTGAGTGTCAGGTTTATTGCAAAGCCAGCCCCCACAGACTTGTTTTTTTTGCAACAAATTTTCTTCAATAAAAAAAAAAAAAAGGAGAGGTGGCATCATGGTGAAGAGCACAGGCTTCCGGCACAGCTCTCCTTATTAAAACACAGGTGCAACAAAGATTTCATTTCCACATATTGGTGAACCATTTTATTTTACAAGCTCCAACATCAGCTCTATTCAATCTCACTCTGATCCATCAGCAGCCAATACTCAAAAGTGTAATCTTGCCACAAATCCTAACGTCTCTTTCCTAATTGACAAAACCCAAAGAGAGCTCTATATTACCAAACCACACTCATTCTGATTAGATTTTTTTTTTAACTCCTTTCTCTCAAAGCTGGATTTATCGGGCTCTAAACTACCACGCCAAGCTCATCATTCCACCACTACACCCACAAACCTCATGAGTGTGTGCCTACCACGTGGGCCCCAGAGTGAGGAGAACTTTCTGGGACTGGTGGCAGAGGCTCCCTCTCAGGGGAGACAACGAGCGGAGCAGAACAGCCTAGCTCTTTAGGCTGCTGAACCAGTGTAGTAGAGGTGCCCCTCCTGCCCGGAGCAGACACATAGAACAACAGAAGAGTGCTGTCCACACTGCAGTTAGGACATACAAGTTTGCTGTAATATTTTAACAAGGTCCACTTTTTTTTCTTCTCTCTGCTCGTACTTCTCAAAAAATGAAATCTCATTAAACATTTAAGGGGATATTTTACTCAAATTACAAAATTACATATTGGTATGACAGGAATCCCTGCTTTAGTTTAGTTTCCCTGGCACCGTCTCCAAATGCTTACTTTTGAGCATTTGTGGCACAAATCCCATTCAAGTCATGGTACCGATATTAGCATTTTTCGTATATCATGTTTAAATCATCTATAAATGACAGATTCAGAATCAATTTGAGATACTTTCGGATGATTTGGACAAGATGCACAAAAAATGCTAATATCAGTACCATGATGAATGGGATGTGCCACACACGCTAAAACATTTGCATTTGGAAACAGTGCCAGGGACATAGGGTAATTAAACCAGTGAATAATTTTGTAATTTGTGTGAACTATCCCTTTAATAAAATGCGGATTGCCTTAGCCTAGTTATCCAGCTGAAATCACACACTCAGCTACATCTGTCAACACACCACATGGAGTGTGCATTATAGGTCTTCACGGGTCCCAAAAATTTGACCTGGGGCTTTCCCACCCAGACCGGAAACACATACATTTATTTTTTTAAACGTAGAGACCTGTTCCGAACAGACCCGAGGACATATAGACCTGGTCAGATCCAGTGAGGGAAGCAGCAGAAAAGTAATTTAAGCTACATTATTAACCAGAACTGATAAAGCCCGAGGAGGGAGAGAAGTGCCGCTCTAGCAGGCGGGGAGGGGCCGTACTTTGAGCGAGTGACACAGGGAGGAGGCAGCAAGAGACAGTAACCAACCAAGACACACGTTACTGTAGATTAATAGCTGCCATAGCTAGGTTATTTATCATCAAATATGATTGTAGTACCAGTCTTAACTGCTAGTTAAGCTATCTAATGTTAGCTAGCTAGACTGAGGCTGCAGTGCAAGCGCTTTCTAATCCGACAAATAACTCTTCATAATATTAAGTTGCACCCTACCTGTTGGTTCTTTTAGTTTCGTCATTTTAATTCAATTTTACATTGACGAAGTATCTATTTTCTGCCACACACAGAGCAAGGCTCTGACAGTAGCCTATTGCCGCTTTGATGACTCACGATGGGCCAACAACAAGCTACACTCTCGTGAAAAGCAAGAGCAGCAGCATAAATTATGCAATTTCTCTCTCTACAGCAGCGTTCGGGTCTGTACAGGCCCTTTCCGGACAAGTCAGTTAAAATGTACACATATCCGAGACAATCATATCAGATCCAACCCAGACCGTGATATTATTTAGAATTCTGGATCGGTCTCGGGTACAGGCGGAGCCGTGAAAACATCTAGTGTGCATCCCGTCCATGTTATAACAGCGTCAGTAAACTAAATGTTATCAGTGTAGTGGGGGAGGCTGGGTTTGCCTTTTCCCAAGCATCAATTCCAGGGAAATGTAACTCATTATGACCCGAGATGTTTTGCAATACAGACAATGGCATTCTGGTTAAACCACAATTCAAGTAAAGTTCTTTACAAAAGACACATTTGTACCACAAGTCAAGAAACACAAGGACAAAAGACAGTATGGCTACAAACCAGAAGCAGGGAACACATTTGACTGCGTGGAAGTTTCACTACACTATATTTCTGATGAATGATTGGCCAACAAATACATTGACCACTAGTAGTCTTCTCATAAAACACTGGCAGCCCACTGGTGTGTGGGTAAGTCTCAATGGAAAAGCACCACTAGACTTCTGCTAGAGCTAGACTACTGCTCTCCCTACAGAGACAAGCATGATGGAATAAATGTACCACCCACATATTTTATAAAGGAAAAGGTTGTTGTCCTGGCACCACACGGCCAGGTCTCTGACCTCCTCCCTATAGGCTGTCTCATCGTTGATCAGGCCTCCCACTGTTGTGTCATCGGCAAATTTAATGATGGTGTTGGAGTCGTGCCTGGCCGTGCAGTCATGAGTGAACAGGGAGTACAGGAGGGGACTGAGATACGCACCTCTGAGGGGCCCCTGTGTTGAGGATCAGCGTGGCAGATGTGTTGTTACCTACCCTTACCACCTGGGAGCTGCCCGTCAGGAAGTCCAGGATCCAGTTGCAGAGGGAGGTGTTTAGTCCCAGGGGCCTTAGCTTATTGATGAGCTTTGAGGGCACTATGGTATTGAACGCTGAGCTGTAGTCAATGAATAGCACTCTCACGTAGGTGTTCCTTTTGTCCAGGTGGGAAAGGGCAGTGTGGAGTGCAATAGAGATTGCATCATCTGTGGATCTGTTAGGGCGGTATACAAATTGGAGTGGGTCTCGGGTTTCTGGGAAAATGGTGTTGATGTGAGCCATGACCAGCCTTTCAAAGCACTTCATGGCTCCAGACGTGAGTGCTACAGGTCGGTAGTCATTTAGGCAGGTTACCTTAGTGATCTTGGGCACAGGCACTATGGTGGTCTGCTTAAAACATGTTGGTATTACAGACTCAGACAGGTGTTCGGAGCATGCTAGATAGCTAATTAGCACAGGTGGTCGCATCTTGTCTTCTGTAAACAGGCGCTGTAACATGGAGATATGGCCATGGGGGAACACTAACACACATCAGTAATACGATTTGAAGTGTACTCATTCCAATTACAGGGACTTGAAAGAGTCCTGTATTGTTATTTTTCGTCACTATCTCCCCGAGTCGGGAGTGAATAATTTGCATGCCTACTGCCTTCCTTGGATGTGGTAGCCGTTTTAGGCAGCCTCTCCGGAATCGAACCCTGATTCCCCGTTAACCCTGGTCACCATGGTAGGCACAGAAACTACCATCAAAAGTTGATAAGGCAGAAATTCGAATGAGACGCCAGTGCTGCGAAGGACTACCAAAAGCAGGTGGGGAACCCGATAGCAACCCGTATGGGTTTTGGGTCTGATAATTGCCCATGTCCTCGAAGGTCAGCACTTGTTGGCACGTCTTAGCACTAGAACTGCCACAGTTACAAGTAACATTGGAGCGATCAATGGAACCATAACTGATTTAATGAGCCATTCACAGATTCCCTGTACCGACCATGTGCACTTAGACTTGCATGGATTCATCTTTTTTTGTGAAAAGAATATGGCAGGATCAACCAGGTAGAGCATGAGGGAACAGTCTCTAAAAGAGGCACAGTTGATGAGGGCCCTCCCAGGATGCATCACGTATGCAAATTGGTCAGGAGTGGGACTGATAGACCATCCTCTCGGTGTGTCCTAATACAGAGAGTGAGAACCAGGAATGGAAGTACTACAGCCAGACCCCAATATCTGTCTGCACTATCACTACGGCCAGGTAAAATAACTAGACCCTCCCCAGATGGCAGAGACAGACCCAGAGGATGCTGAAACAATGTTCACCTGCTGAGAGTGAGAATCCAGGCGTGGGAGAATGAATACATACAATTTCAATCAGAACCACTTAAAATGATAGAAATTGCAACAGAATACAAATAGGTCTAACGCAAATAAGTGTTATTTGATGAACAATAAGTTTAAAAATGTCATTATAGAAGTTTATTAACAGGCTAAGTCCCCTGGAGTGACACCATCTTCATGTCACACTAACAGTCTGACCACACCGCTCATGTCGTGTGCGCGTTGCAAAATAAATTTAGAAATCTGTGTTATTCAATTATTGCTCCCACACTGCTCGTGTTGCCAAGGGCTAAAATAGAAGTCCTTTCTATTTCTGATGCAGATCGCGCTGCAAGTCCTGCCTCTCCCATCTCCTCATTGGTTTATAGAAGCAGGTACCCACGTGCCATCTCCTCATTGGTTATACCCACGTGGGTGATTGAAAGACGAACTGTGTTGCTGGTCAGTGTAGTAATACTATGACAGTTTAGATGCCAATCACCATGTTAGTTCAAAGATGAAAAAGCCTGGAAGGAGGAGAGATGACTAGAAACGATTCGGTTGACCGGTTTATTTGTGGATTAATTGTCAGGAGTAGAGGACCTTGTGCATTTCAGGTAAAATAACAACTCAATGTTTATATCCCAGGACAAATTAGCTTGCAAGTGCAAGCTAACTAGCTAAATTATCATAAATGTTTAATGCTTTTCGATGTGTCCCCAAATTAATGTCATTGGTTCAGAGTTTGTTTTGATATTTTAACCTGCGTGTTGGTGATAGCGTTTGGTGTAGGTGAACAAAATAAATGTATGGACGATGGCGCACGCGCGCAGCCGGTTTGGGTTCCGTGTAAGGGGGGGAAAAAGCTCTCACTCCGTTGGAAATCTCAAACTGTTGGTCCATTTTGGGCCTTATTGTTAACAGTAAGCCTAACACTTCACCACAACATGTTTTCGTTGCTTTTTTCCCTTAATTGTACAAATTATTTGCATATATAAATTCAAAAGGCATCACATCAAAGGACTAAGAAACAGACCCCTTTTATTGCAATGAAGTGCAATATTTTGATAAATATTTCTGATATAAAGCTTACAAATGTGTTCAAGCCATGTCTGTACTTCCTTATTGCAGAATCCTGCACAGCACAATGGTGCACAAATGCTGGTTCATTGTTTAAATCACAGAATTGTGTCACACTAAGTGGACATTGATTAAATGTTGGCCCTAAAAGCAATCAAAACTATTTGGAAATATCATGAATAGACTGGGGGGGGGACTATTCTTTCTTGAAATACATTTCTGTTACAAATTAAATTGACTTAAGTTCAAAGTTTCACTACCTTACCTGGGACAGTCACACCATTGAACACTTGTCACGGTTGGTTCATTGTAAGAAAACACATTATACACTGCATGAATTGACTCATGATTCAAGTAAAAATAAAAATAAATAAAAAAGCTTTTAGTATTGTATAACAATTTTGCCATTATGGATTTTTTTTTTAAATGGGCGTCTAGTCAACTACCCATATCAAGTTTTGATTTCAACTTTTAAAGAAGGAATTGTCTCCCGACCTCGAATTTCATGAGGTTTTCTTGAAAGTGAAAAATGACAGGTGCTTAGATCAAACGATATGGACGAATCAGAGTTAGCAAATCTGAGGCCATATTACTTTAGCAATCGAGATAGTGATGCATTGACAGCATACTGGCATACTCATTATGCAGATTCGGTTGCAAAACGTTTCGTCAATCGTTTACATTACTAAGCAAACGAGTTTCTATTGGACAAATTCAAGTAGGTCCCTCCCCATTTCGTTCCGTTTACCTTCGTTTGGTTTCTTACACCGTAAACGTTTTCTGATGCAAAACGTAATGAATCCACCACTAGCTCAGTGCCATCAATATCAGTCAACGGTGGATTTATCGGTCAGATCAAATCATAAAAACATTGAGTAGGCTTTAAATACAAACGGGCACCTCTGTCGATACTTACTCACACGACATAGCCTGCGGCAATGTCCGACTCAATGATTCACAGTCGATGCAAATGACTTAGCCAGTTAAAACAAATGCAAAATATCTCCGATATCTATGTTAACAATTTAGCTAAAATTAATAAAAATAAGCCATCGATTTGTTGTCATGATTAACCGGTCACGCGATAACGAAAGTACATCCCCATCGAAATCCTTTCTGTGGCCCACTTCAAAAGGTATTGTATCGAATTCTGTTCAAAAATAACACATCTACAAACGTTTGCTTGTTTAGATTATTATAAATATAGACAGCTAAACTTAAATCTTACCTGTTTAATGTCTGCTGTTATAGTTACCCCAAATAATACATTTTTAAAAATCAGTGTCAGAGGGCTGAGTCAGATCCGTAATAAACTTTATCCGCTCTTCTTAGGACGGACGCTGTCTGCAGTTTGGTCGCAAGGAAGGAAGCTCATGCGCTGTAATTATTCGATCACGTTGCGTAGACTAGACTCACGAATGACAATTATATAAGTGCCTAACCATTAAGCACTTACACAAACGATAACAAATGGTTTATTCTCTATTAAACCGAAATTCAGCTATGGTTGTTCACGGCCAAAGTTGATCTCCTACCCTCTTCATCTATCGCCATCTTTACCCGCGGGGTACGCTGGGTAATCCTAGGAATCCCCACGCAGTGCGCGTCCTGACGTTCATGATATTCTGGAAATGGGATGGCAGGTGGGCTCTTCCAACTTTGCGCTAGCTGCAGCACTTCATAGGCCACTAGTTTCATGGTAGACATAATAAGTGAAGGTGCTATTTTTTATATCAATTGAAGTACATTAATTTAATAATAGGCTAAAGGGTTAAAGGTTTAAATGTTAAACGTTTATAGCAAAGTGCCCAATAATCTACTTCATGATGTCAATTAAATTAGGCCTACTGCCCAACATAGGCCATTTAAGCAATAAGGCCTGAGGGGATGTGATATGGCCAATATACATACCATGGCTAAGGGCTGTTCTTAAGCATGCACAACACAGAGTGCCTGGAAACAGCCCTTAGCCGTGGTGTATTGGTCATATACCACAAACCCCTGAGGTGCCTTAATGCTATTATAACCTGGTTACCAACTTAATTAGAGCAGTAAAAAAATACATGTTTTGTCACACCCATGGTTACTCTTTTTTGTATGGGCATTAGCACAGTATACCTGATCCCAATTCTAGTTCCAAGACAGCAGCAATTAGAAAAAACTAAAAAGTAGTTTTTGCTGATTTGTTGGTTCATTGAACCATGTCGCGCGCTGTAGTTTAAAAACTCTGTAGATAATGCTGAAACGATGGCATCATATCTGAATTTCTCCATCTTTATGCATCTTCACCATTGATCCCAAGTGGAAGACAAAACAATAATTCATAATTGTATTTACAGGATAGGAAATCCCAAAATATTTCAAGTAATATCTGAAATGTAGGCTACTGCAGGAATCTTTGTTTTTTGGACAAAATGAGCCAGAACAAAGCGTTGGGAGAAAAGAGGCTGCCCAATTCTGATTATTTTTCCACTGACATCAGCCCTTTTCACACCAGATATTTTTCTGATCTGATTGGTCAAAAGACCAATTAGTGAAAATAAGATCAGAAATGGGCTGCCATTGTAAACACAGTGAGGGTCCTCTGGGCTCCTGATGTGTTACACATAGAGGCTGAGCAGCAGGTGGCAGTCTCAGATCCTAGTTGACACATTTGTGGCTCCATGAGCAAAGATGAGCACTCCTCAGAGCAGAAAACCAGTTCAGTTAACTTCATCAATGATTGCTCATTCCAGGCGTCCTGCCATTTTAAACTGAATCAATTATTACACAGGGGTTGGCAATGGTATAGGCTATATTTGGACAAATAAAAAGTGTTTTAAAATTGTTATTTTACTCAGCAAGTTAGTTAAGAACAAATTCTTATTTTCAATGACAGCCTATGAACAGTGGGTTAACTGCCTTGTTCAGGGGCAGAACAACAAGTTTTTACCTTGTCAGCTCGGGGATTCGATCTTACAACCTTTCATTTACTAGTCCAACGCTCTAACCACTAGGCTACCTGCCGCAGAATGATTAACCACTTTAGGATTATATAAGATTAAAGTAGGTAAATGATATAAGGCACTTATGGTTGTCTCAGAAGTCATTGTTTAGAATCACTAGTTCTACAACATTTCAAACAATGTTGTCAACAGCACCTTGCCATACCCTCTAGTAAGACAATTAATTAACCTGCATTCATCTTTCAACAGCACAAAACAATGCTCCTGCAGTTGCATATCTCTCTATATTCTAATGTGCTGGTTGTTGTTTGGTTTCATCAGGTGAGGAGGCCCTTTCCTGTCAGGCCCAGCAGGAGTTTGCATACTAATGCTCTACCTGCCTGTTAGAAGTGCAGACAGCTGACCTGAGAACAGAAGGTAGAGAACACGTGTCACGCCATAGGGGTCAGAGTCCACTGGCCCAGCACTTCAGCAAGCCTCACATCATGACGGGGAGCAGGCTGGTGAGTGAGTCATTTGCATTTTAGGTGGAGGAGCTAGAAAAAAATTTGAATGAATTAAAAACAATGAGTCATCATGAATAATTTCCCCCAACACATGAGAAAACCAGCAAACCAGAGCGTTGTGATCACTGTCTCCTCATCAAACAAAATCCTCTCAAATCTGCACAGGCAGGTGGGTGGGGGGGGGGGGGGGTGAGCAACAGAGAGAAGCGGATTACGGTAGTTGAGATATTGTTTATTTAGGAATAATTAAGAGTCGCATGAAAAGGTAAGTGCTTTCAAAATACAATATGCAATTTCATGGTAGAACATGCCCAAAAACCTTTCACAAAGCTCTGTAGGCATATTACTGAAAACATAAACTGCAAGGTCAAAGAAAACTTTTGGAAACACGGCAGTTTGGTAATTCCGTTTTTTTGTGTTAAAACAGCAAAGGAAACCATTGTACCATCACCCAGGCTTTGTTTTTACCGGTGGTGGAAAAAGTACAGTTGTCATACTTGAGTAAAAGCAAAGATACCTTCATAAAAAATGACTTAAGTAAAATTGAAAGTCACCCAGTAAAATAATACTTGAGTAAAAGTCTAAAAGTATCTGCTTTTAAATATACTTAAGTATTATAGATAGCCAGGGGCACACTCAAACACTCAGACATCATTTACAAATGAAGCATTTGTGTTAAGTGAGTCCACCAGATCAGAGGCAGTAGCGATGACCAGGGATGTTCTCTTGATAAGGTTGTGAATTGGACCATTTTCCTGTCCTGCTAAGCATTCAAAATGTAACAAGTACTTTTGGGTGTCAGGGAAAATGTATCTTTAGGAATGTGGTGAAGTAAAAGTAGTACTTTAAAGTCTTTTTACGTAAGTACTTTAAACCACAGATTTTTACTACAACAACCTTTTGGATACATTGAGGATGTAAGCATATTATGTGTAAATACACTAAGATGCTAAAATGGGGATTCATCTGTTTTTTAAATATTTTTCTTTATGTTTAAAAGAGAATCTAAATTATAATCAAACTAGACCAAACCTAAACTAGAATCCATTCCACAATAGGCAACTTTGGTTGTTTGTGTTAACTAGATGGGAAGGGTTATATTAGTGTGCCACACATAAAAGTATAAACATGTTTTGATTCTAATATTCTCATGAAGAGGCAGCATGAACCTTGAGAGAGCCACCGTTTCCCCTTTTCACACCAGCAGGTTCAGCCCCCGGCTATGTTTGTTTTCCTTGGTTGGAGAACGTTCTGGCTTGCTGGAAAACCCATTCGTGGCACAGCGGGAAAATCTGCTCCTCTTCCGCTGTGGTGTCGCAGAGCTTCATGTCACTAATGTGGGTAAGGCAGAGTGACAGAGCCTGCCAGATCCTTTCCCCTGTTGTCTTCTGATGGAGTGTCATTATGGTTTACAAAACCGACATGCCTGTTCCGCTCAAGTAGTGGCAAGGCCCCTAAATAACTATTTACAATTCTCAACATTTGAAGTGTTACAAATTGTTATTCACCGACATAAACAATGACTGATTGGCTGTATAGCTTGTTGAATGGAGGTTTCAGAGCTCTCAGACATTACATTTCACAGAAGAGTGATTGAATGTAACCCCTGTGTCGCTCCTGGACATCTCTAATAGGATGAAATGAGACAACAGTTACATGCTGCCTTCAAATAAATGAGAGGGAAATTCACTATATTATCTCTATCTCTAGCATTAACAGACATAACCACAAGGGGAGGATTGGTAGCAGAAATTACGCTCCTAATTGTCGATGAGCATGGAGGGGGGGTCGGTTGGGCTCACTTAGGGTGACGTGACGATGTCTCATAGGGATGTTTTTGAAGGTCTATGTCCCTAGAGGAAAATGTGTGATAGCAGTGCAGCAGCTGGAGCTTTCTCCGGTTATCACTCATTCTTTCATACCTCCATCCCATTCATTTTTCCCATAGGGATTTGACCCTATTATAAACACTGTGAGTATACAAGTTATTGCACATGTATACCCTTTAGTCATGTGTCATTGGAAAACTTAGATTCACACCTATCCATCAGACACATTTTCGGAATGTTCAGATGGACAGTACTTTGATTTTTGACCTCTAGGGTACATATCAGAATTACCTGTATAAATTGCTTTAAAACGGCAATCCTGTTACATTTTAAACTTTGTTTGACATGTGATTCTGAAAGCTCATGAAATTACCTTTCAAATGATATATAATATACAGTAACCAACTTTGAAAGCACCAACTACAACTATTGTTTATAAATCCCCCATATTCTGCTATTGGCATTAGGATGTTGGAAGCTTAGCCATATGTTTTTGGATTGTAACTTTGGTGATAGAGGCACCAAATTTCACACAAACAGATAAAACAGGTTTTACAAATATTTGTAAATACAGGGCTATCACAGGATTCAAACATTAACCACACAGAAGCCTTTTTCCAATATTGCCGACTTATTGGATGAATTTTGCATGACCATACCTGTATAAAATATAATTGTAGTATGCCCAATAATATAGTAAAATGTTCATAGTGATGTAGAATACACAACCAAATGAGCCAGGAGTGCCAGATTTACAAAGATGTTAAATTATTCACACAAATGTGGTAAGAATGTGCACAAAAAGCTGTCCGAATCGCCGATTTCTGATTTCTGTCTTGATCCTTAATTGAAATATTTAATATTCAAACATTTACAATTTATTTATACATGTAAATAGTCAGGAATTTAAGATGATTAAAACGATATACAATGTTGTCCTATCAACTGTTTTCATTATGAGAACTATAAACCTTCTACGTATATTCCGTTACCATGTAGTAAATCTGATGTTGGACCTGTTAAGGCCAATTATATTACTTTTAGTATTCTATTAACAGACCAATCTGCTATGGCCTCAAAGTAAGAATAGATCTTAATTTAGACTATGTAATGGTTTGCTGCTCTCATCATAAAGATATTAGGTTAAAACGTATTGGCATTCCTATTGAATTTTACATTGTAATGTATGCAGTTTATTTTTTTATGAAAACAGTTAATAGGACAACATTGTATATCATTTGAATCAGATCACATGCATGACTTTTCACATGTACATATCCATTTTAAATGTTTGAAGATGAAATATTGCAATTAAAGATACAAAAATATCACATTCTTCCCAAAATTCTGTGAATAATTTAACATCTCTGGCATCTCTGGAAGATTTTAAGATATTAATGGGCATACTACAGTTACATTTCATACAGGTATGGTCATGCGAAATTGATCCAATAAGACCCCATTGGGTTGTTTGGCGGCCATATTGGAAAAGGGCTTCTGTGTGGTTAATGCGTTAATCCTATGATGGCCCTGTATCTACAAATCTTTTTTTTTTAAACTGTTTTAGCTGTGTGTGGGAAATTTGGTGCCTCAGTCGCCAAAGTAATAATTCAAAAACATACCATAGTTGATTAAGCGGAACTCCGAGGAGAAATATTGGATGATCAGTTATCATGGTCAAATCATATTGACAAAGTTGTGGAAGTGGGGTAAGGTACAGTACCTTCAGAAAGTATTCACACCCCTTGACTTTTTCAAAATGTTGTTTTGTTACAGACTAAATTTAAAATAGATTCAATTTAGATTTGTCACTACACACAATAACCCATACTGTCAAAGTGGAATTATGTTTTTCGAAATTGTCACAAATTAATAAAAAAGTAAAAGCTGAAATGTGACGTGACCCTTAAACCAGATGGCCGAATGAACTGAGAGCTCAGCACAAGTAATGCCCAATTCTTAATTTTACCTCCACTTCAAGTTAAACCCATTAGCTTTAGTCAAAAAAAGCCATGGCGGCTACAAAAGGCGACATTATTTGTGATATTTTCACCCGGACTCGAGCAATTGCCGCGGGAAAAGTCTCCAAGAAACAGCTAGCTTCAGAAAAAGCATAACCATCAACCCGGGGCGAATCTTATCCATGGAAAACTCACTGACAGACACCATGGAAACATTAGCATCTGCTAAAAAGAAAATAGAGGACCTGGAAAATAGGGGGCGAAGGAATAACTTTGTTCTATTAAACCTGGCCGGAAAAGAAGCGGGAAACATACCACTGATCCGCTACCTGCAATATGAACTCCCCGAGTGGCTCCACCTGTCCACCGACAGGCCCATAGAACTCGAGAGCTCACCGAGCACTGAGGCCCCCACCAGCAGGGAGTCAACACCCGCGCCCAGTCACCATACCTTTCCTGAGATTCACCAACAAGGAACAAGTCCTATAGGCGGCGAAAATCAACACCATACAGTGGGAAACGCAAACTCACTTTACACCAGGACCTGTCAGCTGGAATACTTAATTGACCGTGGCATCTTCAGGGGATTCAAATACCCAAACGAGCTCAGGATTCTTCACCAAGGAGCCCTGCGACACTTTCAAATTCCAGAAGAGGCTAAATGTTTTTTGAAGGACAATCCTGGCCACTGAGAAATGGACCAATGACTAAAAGCGATTACTGTTATTACTAATGGAGGTAAGACAACATATAGCCGTAGTCCAATGACCCACCCGCCCAGCTAAATGTCATTATAGTCGTCTATTTCTTATTTATTTTAGCTGAGAGAGGGATATGCCCTATAGGCTAACCTCGGCCTACTAACGTTTTAGCCTACTTGTATTTCCTCTTTTATTTCAAGTGAGAAAATTATCAATTTACGGCTTTTCATCTTGTCTGTAGAACATAAGCTAATTGGCAGACAAAGTGATCAGATACTGTCAATTTATATTAGGCCTATAGCCTACTTTTTTATTTGTATTTATCACATAGGCCTTCACAATTGAGAGCCTGTCGATTACGACACATCTACAGACCTAATGAGAGGCTGTGTGTCAATTTTATGCCAATGTTTATGACCGCCTTATCCTGTCGATATTTCGTTTTAATAATAACAAATAACTTATCCTATTCCCTCTTAGTGATTTGCTCCCTCATGTCTGTTTTATTTAGTCCAAACGATTAGGCGTATGTCCTTTGGGGGATGTATTTGTTAGCTGGTCTATTGATTTTATTTACGTCATTTCTCACCATTTTTTTTACTGTGGTCTGGATGTGGGTGACGTTGTTACTTACTTACTGCGGGGCAGAAAGGATGAGGCCTTTCGTTCTCTCTCGGGAGATGTTGGGCGTTGCGAACTAACGGGAACACAGAATTGTGACTAAGAGTGGGGTTAACAGATCCAACAGGATATGTCGAGTTGTTTGGGAACTCGGCTGGGGCGTTCAGAGATTGTTATTTTATGTACACCGTTTCTTTTTCTTTTATGTGATCGGAGCAGTAACTATTATCCACCTATACCCAGAGATGACTTGCACTAGAGTTCGATTACTGTTCGAAGACGTTGACTAGTACCTTAACTCTACTGACATGGAACTGCCATGGGCTAGGTCATGCAATAAAACGGAGAAAAAATACTATGTGCTCTCAAAAAGGAAAAAGCAGACAAGAGACACACCTCTGTGATGCTGAACATGCTAAACTCCACAGAGCGTGGGTGGGACAGGTGTATTTCTCATCTTTCAAATTAAAACAGTAGAGGCACAGTCATACTTATCCATGAGCATGTTCCATTCATAATTGACAAAAACATATCTGATCCAGAGGGGACATTTATTCTGATAACTGGGTGACTGTATGTGCAATCAATTACTATCTTAAATATATATGCCCCTAACACTGATACTTCTGCTTTCATGTTGAAAATGATAACCCTGTTCAATGAGCATTGTGTTTCCTTTGGAGTGCTGGCTGGAGATTTTAATTGTACCCTCAATTCAACTCTGGACAAATCATCTCAAGTCCCCACCACAAACCCTAGATCGGCAAAGATGTTGAATTCTCTTACTAAAGAGATGGGACTGATAAATATCTGGAGAGCGACTAATAGCTCATCTATGGACTATACATACTTCTCCAATGTCCATTATACCTACTCTCGTATAGATTACATTGTTATTCCAAAGATTTTCCTACATTTCCTACAATCGGACCCATAGCTCTTTCAGAGAACGCCTTTGTCCACCTCTGCTTTGACCTCTGTAAACACATCCCGATGTCAAAGTGCTGGAAATTCTACACCTCCATGTTATCAAACAAAGCATTCCATACATTGGTTACTACATGGATAGACAACAAAGACTCTCCTGTTTCTCCGGCCACAATGTGGGACGATGCCAAAGCCACAGTAAGAGGTCATCTAATTGCATATGCTTCCTTTAAGAAAAAATAAATGGAAGCACACAGGTTAGATCTTGAGAGGGAGCTGAAACGCTGTGAAAAAGTACATAAACAACCCCCAGACAGCGCCTCCTGGAGTCAACTTAAAGCAGCCAAACTAAACTAAACTTGGACTATTCTTGGGAGATAAAAAAAAAAAAATCTTTACCAAACAGAAATACCATTAGTATAGCAATAGGCCTAGCAGATTGCTTGCTTACCAATAAAAAAAATAAAAAAAGAGCAGTCAGAGCGTACAGTCATGGCCATCCGAACAGCAGATGACGAGGTCACATATGATCCAAATGAGATCAATTTAACTTTTCATGATTTTTACTGCAAATGATATACATCTGAGAGAAAAGATACGGATGCAGAACTCCCTTCCTTTCTAGAGGGAATCTCCCTACCTAAACTATCAGAGACCGACCAAGAAGATCTCAACTCCCCCTTCACTCCTGAGGAGGTCCTAGAGGCAATTATCTCCATGCCACCTAACAAGTCCCCAGGCCCAGATGGATTTCCCAGAGAGTTCTACAAAGCTTTTTGGCCCCAGCTTAGCCCTATGTTCATGCCAATGCTGGCTGGTTTTTGCAAAAACTGAGCTCTCCCAGATTCTATGTACACAGCCCACTTTACAGTGTTGCTCAAAAAAGACAAGGACCCTCAAAAAAGACAGGTACTCTTCGATAACATTCACCGTCTTTCAAATAACATTTTATTGGTTACATACACATATTTAGCAGATGTTATTGTAGGTTTAGTGAAATGCTTGTGTTCCTAGTTCCGACAGTGCAGTAATATCTAACAAGTAATCTAACAATTCCCCAACAACCACCTAATACACACAAATCTAAAGGGGTGAATGAGAATATGTACATATAAATATATGGCTGAGCGATGGCCGAGCGGCATAGGCAAGGTGCAATAATATATACATATGATATGAGTAATGTAAGATATGTAAACGTTATTGAAGTGGCATTGTTTAAAGTGACTAGTGATCCATTTATTAAAGTGGCCAGTGATTGGGTCTCAATGTAGGCAGCAGCCTCTCTGATTAGAAGCTGTTTTTCAGTCTCTCGGTCCCAGCTTTGATGCACCTGTACTGACTTCGCCTTCTGGATGGTAGCGGTGTGAACAGGCAGTGGCTCGGGTGGTTGTTGTCCTTGATGATCTTTTTGGCCTTCCTGTGACATCAGGTGCTGTAGGTGTCATGGAGGGCAGGTAGTTTGCCCCCGGTGATGAGGGCGGTGCAGTTGCAGTGCCAGGCTGTGATACAGCCCGACAGGATGCTCTCGATTGTGCATCTGTAAAAGTTTGTCTGGGTTTTGGGTGACAAGCTGAATTTATTCAGCCTCCTGAGGTTGAAGAGGCGCTGTTGCGCCTTCTTCACCACACTGTCTGTGTTGGTGGACCATTTCAGATTGTCAGTGATGTGTACGCAGAGGAACTAGAAGCTTTCCACCTTCTCCACTGCGGTCCCGTCGATGTGAATAGAGGCGTGCTCCCTCTGATGTTTCCTGAAGTCCACGATCAGCTCTTTCGTTTTGTTGACATTGAGGGAGAGGTTGTTTTCCTGGCACCACTCCGCCAGGGCAGTCACCTCCTCCATGTAGGCGGTCTCGTCATTGTTGGTAATCGGGCCTACTACTGTTGTCGTCTGAATTCATGGGTGAACAGGGAGTACAGAGGGGGCTGAGCACGCACCCTTGTGGGGCCCCTGTGTTGAGGATCAGTGAAGTGGAGATGTTGTTTCCTACCTTTACCACCTGGGGTTGGCCTGTCAGGAAGTCCAGAACCCAGTTGCAGAGGGCGTGGTTCAGACCCAGGGGCCCGAGCTTAATGATGAGCTTGGAGGGTACTATGGTGTTGAAGGCTGAGATATAGTCAATGAACAGCATTCTTACGTAGGTATTCCTCTTGTCCAGATGGGATAGGGTAGTGCAATCTAGGTTGTCAGGTAAGCTAGAGGTGATATGATCCTTAACTAGCCTCTCAAAGCACTTCATGATGACAAAAGTGAGTGCTACGGGGCGATAGTAATTTAGTTACCTTTGTTCTTGTACCGAAAGTGGGGACAGCAGACTGGGATAGGGAGAGATTGAATATGTCCGTAAACACTCCAGCCAGCTGGTCTGCGCATGCTTTGAGGACGCGGCCAGTCAGTGCACGTGATCAAAACAATCTTGAAGCATGGATTCCTATTGGTCAGACCAGCATTTAATAGACCTTACCACAGGTACTTCTTGTCTGAGTTTCTGCCTATAGGAAGGGAGGAGCAAAATGGAGTCGTGATCTGACTTGCCGAAGGGAGGGCGGGGGAGGGCCTTGTAGGCATCTCGAAAGGGGGAATAGCAGTGGTCGAGTGTTTGTCCAGAGCAAGTACTACAGTCAATTTGCTGATAGAACTTCGGTAGCGTTTTCCTCAAAGTTGCTTTGTTAAAATCCCCAGCTACTGTCACGACTTCCGCCGAAGTCGATTCCTTTCCTTGTTCGGTCGGCGGTCGACGTCACCGGCTTTCTAGCCATCGTCGCTCCATTTTTCATGTATCCATTTGTTTTGTCTTGTTCCCTGCACACTTGGTTTTCATTTCCCAATCAAATCATATGTATTTATTCCTCTGTTCCCCATCATGTCTTTGTGTAGGATTGTTTTGTTTTACGTGGTGTATGTTCGCATACGCTGGTTTGTTACGTGTTTTTTTGTTACACGAAGATTGTTACTTTGTTAACTTTATTCAAGCTGTATCTATTTTTGCGCAATTACACTTTTGCCTAGTTTTGGATGGAGGTTTTTGACACAGTTGCGTCCTACTGTTATTCTCTCCTGCCAAATAAAGTGTGCGCCTGTTCACAACTCTCTGCTCTCCTGCACCTGACTTCTTCACCAGCAGCGCCCAGCCTTAACAGCTACAAGAAATGCGGCCTCAGGATATGTGGTTTCCAGTTTGCATGAAGTCCAGTGTAGTCCCTTAAGGGCCGTCATGGTATCGGCTTGAGGGGGAATATACACGGCTGTGACTATAACCAAAGATAATTCTCTTGGGATGTAATATGGTCGGCTTGATTGTGAGGTATTCTAGGTTGGGTGAACAAAAGGACTTTAGTTTCTGTAAATTATCACAATCACACCATGAGTAGTTAATCATGAAACATACGCCACCATCTTTCTTCGTCCCGGAAAGATCTTTATTCCTGTCTGCGAGATGTACTGAGATCCCAGCTGGCTGTATGGACGGGGACAGTATATCCCGAGAGAGCCATGATTCCATGAAACAGAGTATGTTACAGTCCCTGATGTCTCTCTAGAAGGAGATCCTCGCCCTGAGCTCATCTACTTTATTGTCCAGAGACTGAACATTAGCGAGTAATATACTCGGAAGCGGTGGATGGTGTGCATTCGTCCTGAGTCAGATTAGAAGTCCACTCTGAATACCTCTTCTCGCGTCTTAAATTGCCCTGGGGGGGGGTTACGAACAATGGATCCAATTCGGGAAAGTCGTATTCCTGGACGTAATGCTGGAGAGTTACCGCTGCTCTGATATCCAAAAGTTATTTAGGGCTGTATGTAATAACGCAAAAAAAAAAAATTGGGCTAATAATGTAAGAAATAACACACAAAAAAAATACTGCAAAGTTGCTTTAGAGCTAGAAGCAGAGCTGTCATGTCTATCGGTGCCATCTTGCCAATGATATTATGGATCAAGTAAACTAACAGAAGACCACTGTCCTGCTGTCTTCACTGGATGCTGAGAAAGCGTTTGACAGGATGGAGTGGAGTTTTCTGTTCTCAGTCTTAGAAAAGTTCAATATGGGCCAAAACTTTATTAAATGGATTAAGTGTCATGTTTTGTCATTGATTATCATGTCTTGTCTCTGTGCTTCCCTTCTATTCGTTTCCCTCTGCTGGTCTTATTAGGTTCTTTCCCTCTTTCTATCCCTCTCTCTCCCTCCCTCTCTCCCTCTCTCGCTCTCTCTCTCTATCGTTCCGTTCCTGCTCCCAGCTGTTCCTCATTCTCCTAACTACCTCATTTACTCTTTCACACCTGTCCCCTATTTTGCCCTCTGATTAGAGTCCCTATTTCTCCCTCTGTTTTCCGCTTCTGTCCTTGTCGGATCCTTGTTTGATGTTTGCTGTTCTGTGTCCTTGTTCCGCCCTGTCGTGTTTTTGCCTTCTTCAGATGCTGCGTGTGAGCAGGTGTCTATGTCAGCTACGGCCTGTGCCTTCCCGAAGCGACCTGCAGTCTGTGGCCGCGTCTCCAGTCGTTCCTCTCTACTGACGAGAGGATTTCAGTTTTCCTGTTTTGGATTTACCTAAGATAATATCCAGGAGTATCGGTTTTTGTTTAAGACTGGAATAAAGACTCTGTTTCTATTAAGTCGCTTTTGGGTCCTCATTCAGCAGCATAACATTAAGTCCCTATATTCTCATCCAAATGCCATGGTGACTACTAACGGTCTGAATTCTGACAGATTCCCTTTGGGACGTGGCACAAGACAAGAATGCTCGCTGTCCCCCCTGCTCTACTTATTGACGGGGAGTTTTTGGCTGAGTTGATAAGGAGCAATCCAAGTATTATGCGTCTGCAGCACAAGATTTCGCTCTATGCGGTTGATGTCTTGCTTTACATATCCAACCCTCAGAAATCCCTCCCATTTTAGACACAATTGCTCAGTACGGCAAGTTTTCAGGATATAAGATACATTTTAACAAATCTATTGTTTGCCCTCTCAATCTTACACTCACCAGCTCTATGAAGACACTCTGTCTGTTCCAATGGAAGACACAGGGGTTTCAATACCTTGGGATCTTTGTAATATCAGATTTTAATTGCCTTTTCAAGGAAAATTATCTTCCACTCCTGGATCGATCAAGAATGATCTGCGAGGGCTCCCGAGTGGTGCAGTGGTCTAAGACACTGCATCGCAGTGTTAGAGGCATCACTACAGACCCTGGTTCATTCCCGGACTGTATCACAACCGGCCGTGATCGGGAGTCCCATAGGGCGGCGCACAATTGGCCCAGCGTCGTCCGGGTTAGGGGAGACTTTGGCCAGAGGGGCTTTACTTGGCTCATCGCGCTCTAGCGGCTCCTTGTGGTGGGCCGGGTGCCTGCAGGCTGACCTCGTTTGTCAGGTGAACAGTGTTTTCTCCGACACATTTTTGCGGCTGGCTTCCGGGTAAAGCGGGCGGGTGTTAAGAAGCGCGGTTTAGCGGGTCATGTTTCGGAGGACGCATGACTCGACCTTCGTCTCTCCCGAGCCCGTTGGGGAGTTGCAGCGATGAGACAAGATCGAAATTGGGGAGAAAAAAGGGGGTAAAATACACAAAAAATCTTTGAACCTGGATCTTCCTCCCAGTTAGCTTAGTCGGAGGAATCAATGTTATCCGTATGAACATCTTCCCTAGATTGAACTATTTATTTCACATGCTCCCATGCTATCTCCCAGTTTCTTTTTTCATCACCAAATTGATATGGCGCAATAAAAAACCTAGGATCAATTTCCCTTTCCTGCCTTCAATTGTTCTACTGTCCTGCCCAAAGATGCTACATGCTAACATGGATCACAAAGAGACAAGACTCAATGTGTATTCAGATAGAGGCCCAATCCTGTGGTTCATTGCCGCTAAGCTCAATTATATTAATTAATAACTTTAGTGAGGTGGGCAACATATCAAAAACCTTTGTGATTTACAGAACCCTACTAGCATGGAAGGACTGTAGGAAATATCTTGGCATTTCCTCCCAGATATGCTCCTACTCGCCTATAGTATGCAACCTAGACTTGCCAAAAGCCCTGAGTGATGCCAACTTTAGTCTTTGGCATGCTCTAGGGATCAGGACCTTTTCAGACGTGTTTCAGCAAAAACACCACTACACTGAAATTCTTTCAAGAGCTCTCAGTGAATTCAATATCGTCAAATTAGACACGTAATTTCCTCATTCACTTCCAAGGGGAGGTTTAGAGCTCAGCTGAATAGGTTGAGACCCTTCTTGCTACAGCACAATCCATCAAAGGCAAAATATCTATAGACTCCTTTCTGAGAATGTTGGCTCCTGCTTTACTCCTTTGAAAAGAATCTGGGAAAAGGACCTTTGTCTGACTATCAGTGATGAGTTATGGGCGGATGTTTGCGACAGGGTATACTGCTCCTCTACTAATGAAATAATCTAACTATACATTTTTGTACTAAAAGTGGAACCTATATGCATGTATTGGAGTTGTAGAGAGATTACCAGATTTTGGCAATCTATATATACTGCTGCACAGAAAATACTAGATGTACAGTTTGATATGAACCTGTGTCTCTATCTTCTTTTTTTTTTTTTTTTTTTTTTTTTAATTTTTTTTATCCCCTTTTCTCCCCAATTTTCGTGGTATCCAATCGCTAGTAATTACTAACTTGTCTCATCGCTACAACTCCCGTACGGGCTCGGGAGAGACGAAGGTCGAAAGCCATGCGTCCTCCGAAGCACAACCCAACCTAGCCGCACTGCTTCTTAACACAGCGCGCCTCCAACCCGGAAGCCAGCCGCACCAATGTGTCGGAGGAAACACCGTGCACCCGCCCCCCTCGGTTAGCGCGCACTGCGCCCGGCCCGCCACAGGAGTCGCTGGAGCGCGATGAGACAAGGATATCCCTACCGGCCAAACCCTCCCTAACCCGGACGACGCTAAGCCAATTGTGCGTCGCCCCACGGACCTCCCGGTCGCGGCCGGCTGCGACAGAGCCTGGGCGCGAACCCAGAGACTCTGGTGTCTCTATCTTCTTAATGCCCAGCAGGACTTTGTTCTTGATCCCGACAGAGAAAATGTGTTTATGACTACCATATACTTTGCTAAGAAATGTATTCTCCTACTGTGGGCTTCTAATTCTTCTCCTACATTTAAAATGTGGATTGACCAGATTGTTAACTTTCTTCCTCTTGAAAAGATCACTTATGACATCCACAAGAGACAGCCCAGGTTTGATAAACTCTGGTCTCCATTACTCAACTATATTTCAAATTGGACAGAGTGAACGGGGTGATTAGGGAAATGAGTGTATATACATGTTGTGTAAGGTGCTGTAAAAACGAATTATTTGCTCGTTGTCTCAGCTAAAGCTGGAAATAGCTAACATGATCACAGCACTTAGCTAACATGATCACAGATAGTGCTGCTGCAAATGTTTTTGTTTTGTTTTATAGTTTATTCTATTATTTATGTATGCCACATCTGTGAATGTGGAATGTGTTTTGGGTGTTGATTGAAAAACAAAAAAACGGAATGTTTAATTGGAAGAAGAAGAAAAAAGGTAAAATGTCTTGAGTCAATTATTCAACCCCTTTGTTATGGCAAGCCTAAATAAGTTCAGGAATAAACATTTGCTTAACAAATCACATAATAAGTTGCATGCTCACTCTGCAATAATAGTGTTTAACATGCTTTTTGAATGACTACTTCATCTCTGTAACCCACACATACAATTAAATGTAAGGTGCTTCAGTCGAGCAGTGAATTTCAAACACAGATTCAACCCCATAGACCAGGGAGGCTTTACAATGGCTCGCAAAGAACGGCACCTATTGATAGATGGGTAAAAATAAAATAAAAAGCAGACATTGAATATGGTGAAGTTATTAATTACACTTTGGATGGTGTAGCAATACACCCAGTCACTACAAAGATACAGGTGTCCTTCCTAACACAGTTGCTGAAGAGAAAGGAAACCGCTCAGGGATTTCACCATGAGGCCAATGGTGACTTTAAAACAGTTACAGTTTAATGGCTGTGATAGAAAACTGAAGATGGATCAACAACATTGTAGTTATTCACATAAGTATTCAGACCCTTTGCTATGAGACTTGAAATTGAGCTCCGGTGCATCCTGTTTCCATTGATTATCCTTGAGATGTTTTACAACTTGATTGGAGTCCACCTTCGGTAAATTTAATTGATTGGATATGATTTGGAAAGCTGTCTATATAAGGTCTCACAGTTGACAGTGCATGTCATTGCAAAAACCAGGCCATGAGGTCGAAGGAATTGTCCGTAGGGCTCCGAGACAGGATTGTGTCGAGGCACATATCTGGGGAAGGGTACCAAAACGTTTCTGCAGCATTGAATGTCCCCAAGAACACAGTGGCCTCCATCATTCTTAAATTGAAGGTTTGAAACCACCAAGACTCTTCCTAGAGCTGGCCGCCTGGCCAAACTGAGCAATTGGGGCGATGGACCTTGGTTAGAGAGGTGACCAAGAACCCGATGGTAACTCTGACAGAGCTCTAGAGTCCCTCCTTGGAGATGGGAGAACCTTCCAGAAGGACAACCATCTCTGCAACACTCTACAAATCAGGCCTTTATGGTAGAGTGGCCAAGCGGATGCCACTCCTCAGTAAAAGGCACATAACAGCCCACTTGGAGTTTTGCCAAAAGGCACCTAAAGACTCGCAGACCATGAGAAACAAGATTCTCTGGGCTGATGAAACCAAGATGGAACTCTTTGGCCTGAATGCCAAGCTTCTCGTCTTGAGGAAACCTGCCACCATCCCTACGGTGAAGCATGGTGGTGGCAGCATTATGCTGTGGGGGGGGTTCAGTGGCAGGGACTGGGAGACTAGTCAGGATCAAGGCAAAGATGAATGGAGCAAAGTACAGAGAGATCCTTGATGAAAACCTGCTCCACAGCGCTCAGGACCTTAGACTGGGGCGAAGGTTCAACCTCCAACAGGGAAGGTTCACCCTCCCTAAGCACACAGCCAAGACAACACAGGAGTGGCTTCGGGAAAAGTCTCTAAATGTCCCCCAGCCAGAGCCCAGACTTGAACCCGATCGAACATCTCTGGAGAGACCTGAATATTGCTTTGCAGCAACGCTCCCCATCCAACCTGACAGAGCTTGAGAGGATCTGCAGAGAAGAATGGGAGAAACTCCCCAAACACAGGTGTACCAAGCTTGTAGTGTCATGCCCAAGAAGACTAAAAGCTGTAATTGCTGACAAAAGTGCTTCAACAAAGTACCGAGTAAAGTGAATGTGTCATGCTGGAGCGTCATGTCAGGATGAGCCTGCAGGAAGGGTACCACATGAGGGAGAAGGATGTCTCCCTGTAACGCACAGTGTTGAGATTGCCTGCAATGACAACAAGCTCAGTCCGATGATACTGTGATACACCGCCCCAGACCATGACGGACCCTCCACCTCCAAATCGATCCTGTTCTAGAGTACAGGCCTCAGAGTAACGCTCATTCCTTCGACGATAAACGCAATCCGACCATCACCCCTGGTGAGACAAAACCGCAACTCGTCAGTGAAGAGCACTTTTTGCCATTCCTGTCTGGTCCAGCGACGGTGGGTTTGTGCCCATAGGTGACATTGTTGCCGGTGATGTCTGGTGAGGACCTGCCTTACAACAGGCCCACAAGCCTTCAGTCCAGCCTCTCTCAGCCTATTGCGGACAGTCTGAGCACTGATGGAGGGATTGTGCGTTCCTGGTGTAACTTGGGAGGTAGTTGTTGCCATCCTGTACCTGTCCCGCAGGGGTGATGTTCGGATGTACCGATCCTGTGCAGGTGTTGTTACACATGGTTTGCCACTGCGAGGACGATCAGCTGTCCGTCCTGTCTCCCTGTAGCGCTGTCTTAGGCGTCTCACAGTACGGACATTGCAAATTATTGCCCTGGCCACATCTGCAGTCCTCATGCCTCCTTGCAACATGCCTAAGGCACATTCACGCAGATGAGCAGAGACCATGGGCATCTTTCTTTTGGTGTATTTCAGAGTCAGTAGAAAGGCCTCTTTAGTGTCCTAAGTTTTCATAACTGTGACCTTAACTGCCTACCGTCTGGAAGCTTTTAGTGTCTTAACGACCGTTCCACAGGTGCATGTTCATTAATTGTGTATGGTTCATTGGGAAACAGTGTTTAAACCCATTACAATGAAGATCTGTGAAGTTGTTAAATTTTTACGAATTATCATTGAAAGACAGGGTCCTGAAAAAGGGACGTTTCTTTTTTTTGCTGAGTTTATAAATGTGTTATTTCGTTATTTTTTATGAATTAGCAACCATTTAAAAAAACTGTTTTTGCGTCATTATGGGGTATTGTGTGTAGATGGACAATTTAATCCATTTTAGAATGAGGCTGTAACCTAACAAAATGTGGAAAAAGTCAAGGGGTCTGAATACTTTCTGTGGTTGACACTACACTCCAAAAAGCAAGTCTTGCAGGCTCTAGTTTTGTCTTATCTTGATTATTGTCCAGTCGAGTGCTGCAAGGAAAGACCTAGTTAAGAACAGAGCAGCGCACGTCTTGCTCTTCATTATAATCAGAGGGCTGATATAAATACTATGCACGCCTGTCTCGCTTGGCTAAGAGTGGATGAGAGACTAACTGCATCACTTCTTATTTTTATAAGAAACATTATTGTTTTGAAAATCCCAAATTGTTTGCATAGTCAATTTATACACTGCTCTGACACACACATGTACCCTACCAGACATGCCACCAGGGTTCTTTTCACAGTCCTCAAATCCAGAACAAATTAATTTCAAGATGGCTGCTACCTACATTCCGGTTAGCAATGTGAAGCATAAACGAAATAAACGTGGAATACGTTGATACACACCGAAAGCCGGGACTCCACAGATCATGAGGATATCTTATTTGTCTGCCTGTAACCTACCGTTATTGATCACCAGCCTCGAGAGTCAACATTTTTATTTTACACGTTTTCACCAAACAGAAAACATCTTATAAGGTAAGCTTCGATTTGGTCTGTGTTTGAGCTATAGCTACATGGGGGGATCAAATTGATCCTTAGGTTGGTAGGAACACATCTGGCCTATTGCCATCCGATGATGTATGACTTAATGGCAACATCGAATGTCCACCGAGTGACAATATCTTTGCGCATCAAAAAAATGTTTGAGAGATGTTGGTGTTGCACAAATGTTGTTTTTATAGTGAAAAATATATTTTAGGCACATCCAGTGTGCAAAAACAGTGCAATTACCACATTCGGACACTTTGGAATGGTTGAAAGGACTCTAGAATGTATCTTGGATTCCCCATAACACCACCACAATGCTTGAATGAGGTTGATATAGAATATATTGTGTTTTTATACTGAACAAATAGAATTTAGGGATTGCAAATATGTAATAGCACTGGAATTATCTCATTTACAGACATATGCCACTTTGGAGAGGTTTAGGGACACTTGGAAACGTCCCGTGACCACACCTGACACCATTTACTAAAACATATGCCCGTTTCTAGTTGTTAGGTCTATCAATCCCATTTTTTTCTGATATTGTTCACATGTTGTGGGAGCCATCTGATGTGTTTCCAGCTCTAGTCATCAATAATTCACTTATAGCTTGTCAATGAAAGATGACTTTCAAAATAAAGAAAATGCGAAAACGGTTATTTTGTTTGTGCTTGATCTTGTGTATTCTGAACTATGTAACTCCTATCTTCTGATCATTTCCTCACAATCTCCCAGATGTCTTTCCAAATATACTAAGTTTTTGCATATCAGAATCATGTAATTACACATGAATAACAGTTATTTTGGGGTATGGTCTATTTAGGCGGAAATCTACATTTTGCCGTTACATTTACGAGTTAACACCATGCCCGTGAGTGTGCCAAAGTGCCATTCCCTCAGAACCCTCCACCCCACAGACAATTCAATCACATCTTTGACTGCCCTGAGGACACCCTCGCCCTTAATAGGTCATTATCCTTGCCTCAATTACAAGGGAGTAATCAGCAATCTGCTCCTAATTTGCCCTTTATTGTCCTGTCTGATTAAGGTTTTAAGGTCCCGTGTGGCTCAGTTGGTAGAGCATGGCGCTTGCAACGCCAGGGTTGTGGGTTCATTCCCCACGGGGGGACCAGGATGAATATGTATGAACTTTCCAATTTGTAAGTCGCTCTGGATAAGAGCGTCTGCTAAATGACTTAAATGTAAATGTTTTACAGCTGTGAGGCAGCTGGTTTGTGAGGACCACCTGGTGGGCTATAGATTATGTCCATTATTCTGATGTAGGAAGAGACAATGCCCAGTCCCAGCCTCACCCCAGCTGCTTCAGAAACAGGGCCAAAGCCCATCTCCGCTCTCTGGAGCATTGGGAGCTATGGCAAGTATGTGCATTAGTTTGGTGAATGACTCCCAACTTTAGCAGCTGCTCTTGTCATTATGGTTTCTACAACACTGTTATTTTAGATTGTCTGCAGTGCTGTTTTCTTTCTAATGCTCATGTTAATGATGGAACAGCACATTAGGGAGTTAGCCTACATTGAGTATTGGTGTAGTTTAGGTCAGGGTGCTGCATGCTGCATGTGTCGCAGCGTGTGGAGTGGTAGAAGATGACAGCGCGGGTGAAAGTGTAATCTCAGGGAAGTTCAAACTTCCAAGTCTGAATTTAAATAGTGACAGATCTCATCACCTGACTGAGCTGGTGCCTCCCCTGCTGCAGAATGCAGCCGATTTCATGAGACAGTGTGAAGAGCAAGAGACAAACTCTATGTCATGAAAACACAACACCAGTCCCACATCTAGGTGACAGAATATAGAGATGTATAAAAATAGCTGTTTTATGATCGACTCATGTTTTGCATTACGATAATATTATTTTCTACACACCCCATTATCCACCTCTTTTTCATGTTTTTTCAACCTCATGTCTTCTGAGATAATTGGTGGTCCATGTAGTCTTTGGGGATGTGTTGTTTTTCACACATCAGGTGTTTATAGGGGAGTGGAGACGGAAATCGTTTTCTCACTAGAGTATAAAGTGACAGTTAATGCTAGGTGTGTGATGAACACTGACTGAGTCATGCCTGCTTCATCGTTTATTGGAGGCAAGAATAGACACAAACTATCACCTAAACGATGATATCATCAGAGCATTCAAGAACTGCCTTCGTTTTGTACAGGGCTCTGTTAAAGGGAATATTTCATATTTGTGTGGTTAAAAGCTCAATGTAGACATTATAATCTCAATCTCAAATAATTTGTGGGTAACAATTAAGTACAGTTGAAGTCGGAAGTTTACATCCACTTAGGTTGAAGTCATTAAAACTCGTTTTTCAACCACTCCAAAGATTTCTAGTTAACAAACTATAGTTTTGGCAAGTCGGTTAGGACATCTACTTTGTGCATGACACAAGTAATTTTTCCAACAATTGTTTACAGACAGATTATTTCACTTATAACTCACTGTATCACAATTCCAGTGGGTCAGAAGTTTACATACACTAAGTTGACTGTGCCTTTAAACAGCTTGGAAAATTCCAGAAAAGGATGTCATGGCTTTAGAAGCTTCTGATAGGCTAATTGACATAATTTGAGTCAATTGGAGGTGTACCTGTGGATGTATTTCAAGGCCTACCTTCAAACTCAGTGCCTCTTTGCTTGACATCATGGGAAAATCAAAAGAAATCAGCCAAGCCCTCAGGAAAAAAATTGTAGACCTCCACAAGTCTGGTTCATCTTTGGGAGCAATTTCCAAATGCCTGAAGGTACCATGATCATCTGTACAAACAATAGTACGCAAGCATAAACACCATGGGTCCACGCAGGCGTCATACCGCTCAGGAAAGAGACGCTTTCTGTCTCCTAGAGATGAACATACTTTGGTGCGAAAAGTGCAAATCAATCCCAGAACAACAGCAAAGGACCTTGTGAAGATGCTGGAGGAAACAGGTACAAAAGTATCTATATCCACAGTAAAACGAGTCCTATATCGACATAACCTGAAAGGCCGCTCAGCAAGGAAAAAGCCACTGCTCCAAAACAGCCATAAAAAAGCCAGACTATGGTTTGCAACTGCACATGGGGACAAAGATCGTACTTGTCCTCTGGTCTGATGAAACAAAAATAGAACTGTTTGGCCATAATGACCATCGTTATGTTTGGAGGAAAAAGGGGGACGCTCGCAAGCCGAAGAACACCATCCCAACCGTGAAGCACGGGGGTGGCAGCATCATGTTGTGGGGGTACTTTGCTGCAGGAGGGACTGGTGCACTTCACAAAATAGATGGCATAATGAGGAGGGGAAATTATGTGGATATATTGAAGCAACATCTCAAGACATCAGTCAGGAAGTTAAAGCTTGGTAGCAAATGGGTCTTCCAAATGGACAATGACCCCAAGCATACTTCCAAAGTTGTGGCAAAATGGCTTAAGTACAACAAAGTCAAGGTATTGAAGTGGCTATCACAAAGCCCTAACCTCAATCCTATAGAAAATTTGTGGGGAGAACTGAAAAAGCGTGTGCGAGCAAGGAGGCCTACAAACCTGACTCAGTTACACCAGCTTTGTCAGGAGGAATGGGCCAAAATTCACCCAACTTATTGTGGGAAGCTTGTGGAAGGCTACCCAAAACGTTTGACCAAAGTTAAACAATTTAAAGGCAATGCTACCAAATACTAATTGAGTGTATTAAATGTCAGGAATTGTGAAAAACTGAGTTTAAATGTATTGGGATTGTGTTCTTCGGCTTGCAAGCCTCACCCTTTTTCCTCCAAACATAACGATGGTCATTATGGCCAAACAGTTCTATTTTTGTTTCATCAGACCAGAGGACATTTCTCCAAAAAGTACGATCTTTGTCCCCATGTTGTCACGCCCTGGCCATAGAGAGGCTCTATTTTGGTTAGGCCAACATATTTCTATGTTTTCTATTTCTTTGTGTTTGCCGGGTGTGGTTCTCAATCAGAGGCAGCTGTCTATCGTTGTCTCTGATTGAGAACCATACTTAGGTAGCCCTTTTTTCCTCCTGTCTTTGTGGGAAGTTGACTTTGTTTAGGGCACATAGCCTTTAGCTTCACGGTTTGTTTTTGTAGTGTTTATTGTTTTGTTCGGTGTCATTTTTATTAAATAAAAGAAAATGTACGCTCACCACGCTGTACCTTGGTCCACTCCTTCTTCATCAGACGAGCGTGACACATGTGCAGTTGCAAACCATAGTCTGGCTTTTTTATGGATGTTTTGGATCAGTGGCTTCTTCCTCACTGAGCGGCCTTTCAGGTAATGTCGATATAGGACTCGTTTTACTGTGGATATAGATACTTTTGTACCTCTTTCCTCCAGCATCTTCACAAGGTCCTTTGATGTTGTTCTGAGATTGATTTGCACTTTTCGCACCAAAGTACGTTCATCTCTAGGAGACAGAACGCGTGCGTCTCCTTCCTGAGCGGTATGACGGCTGCATGGTACCATGGTGTTTATGCTTGCGTACTATTGTTTGTACAGATGAACGTGGTACCTTCAGGGGTTTGGAAATTGCTCCCAAGGATGAACCAGACTTGTGGAGGTCTGCAGTTTCTTCTGAGGTCTTAGCTGATTTCTTTTGATTTTCCCATGATGTCAAGCAAAGAGGCACTGAGTTTGAAGGTAGGCCTTGAAATACATCCACAGGTACATCTCCAATTGATTCAAATGATGTCAATTAGTCTATCAGAAGCTTCTAAAGCCATGACATTTTATGGAATTTTCCAAGCTGTTTAAAGGCACAGTCAACTTAGTGTATGTAAACTTCTGACCCACTGGAATTGTGATACAGTGAATTATAAGTGAAATAATCTGTCTGTAAACAATTGTTGGAAAAATTACTTGTATCATGCAAAAAGTAGATGTCCTAACCGACATGCCAAAACTCTAGTTTGTAAACAAGACATTTGTGGAGTGGTTGAAAAACGAGTTTTAATGACTCCAACCTAAGTGTATGTAAACTTCCGACTTCAGCTGTACCTCTGCTGCAGAGGATAAGTTCATTAGAGTTACCAGCCTCAAAAATTGCAGCCCAAATAAATGCTTCACAGAGTTTAAGTAACAGACACATCTCAACATCAACTGTTCAGAGGAGACTGCGTGAATCAGGCCTTCATGGTCGAATTGCTGCAGAGAAACCACTGCTAAAGGACACCAATAAGCAGAAGAGACTTGTTTTGGCAAAGAAACACGAGCAATGGACATTAGACCAGAAATCTGTCCTTTGGTCTGAAGAGTCCAAATTTGAGATTTTGTGTTCCAACCACTGTGTCTTTGTGAGACGAAGAGTAGGTGAACGGATGATCTCCGCGTGTATGGATCCCACCGTGAAGCATGGAGGAGGAGGTGTGATAGTGTGGGGGTGCTTTGCTCGTGACACTGTCTGTGATTTATTTAGAATTCAAGGCGCACTTAACCAGCATGGCTACCACAGCATTCTGCAGCAATACGCTATTCCATCCTGTTTGAGCTTAGTGGGACTATCATTTGTTTTTCTACTGGACAATGACCCAACACACTTCCAGGCTGTGTAAGGGCTATTTGACCAAGAAGGAGAGTGATGGAATGCTGCATCAGATGACCTGGCCTCCACAATCACCCGACCTCAACCCAATTGAGATGGTTTGGGATGAGACCGCAGAGTGAAGGAAAAGCAGCCAACAAGTGCTCAGCATATGTGGGAACTCCTTCAAGACTGTTGGAAAAGCATTCCACGTTAAGCTGGTTGAGAGAATGCCAAGAGTGTGCAAATCTGTCATCAAGGCAAAGGGTGGCTACTTTGAAGAATCTCAAATATAAAATATATTTTGATTTGTTCAACACTTTTTTGGTTACTACATGATTCCATATGTGTTATTTCATAGTTTTGATGTCTTCACTATTATTCTACAATGTAGAAAATAGTAAAAATAAAGAAAATCCCTTGAATGAGTAGGTGTGTCCAAACTTTTGACTGGTACTGTATTTACAACTCAGGAAAATAACCTTTTTGACTGCACTGGGTCTTTAAGCAGCTAGGCCATTCCACTAATTCGGAGCCTTTTGAGAAGTGTAACTTGGTTATTTCACCTTTAAAAAATTATGTCATAAAGAGCAAATGTTCAACTTAATAAAAAACATGTTTTCCCATGCTATAGTAAATACCTTTTAAGTGCCAAATAAAGTAACAGGGTTGACCATAAGGTTGACGAGTTCATGTTAAATCAGCCATAAATCCCCTTGTGACAGGGTGAATGGACCTTGTGTGCAACAGGGAGTGGTAATTAAATGCAAGCTTCACAAAAAAAAATTTTTTTTTTAAACAATTGGAGCCTGTCTAGAGTAGGTTGGTTGAATGTATTAATTATGATTAAATATCCTCAATTCATAGTATTATCTGTGTAAGAGTGATGATCTAGCTGTCTACTGTATATGGTTTTGGGGGAACTGGAGAGTTCACCCGGTTGCTGTTCTGTGTATCAAGTGTCATCTTTAGTCATCCAAATTCCCTCTTTTCGGCCCCCTGCCCTTGCTCCAAACCTTTACCATCTGCATGATTGATACCCAGTCTTACGAGGTATCTTTGCCCCCTCCTTCAGAAGTCCTGTATCGGGTGTCCAGATATTAAAGGAGCTCTTCTTCTGATGGTGACGCAGGCTCCTTGCTGGGTTGTCAAAGGAAAACACGCATGAGAAGCACAGCAGTACCTCTCACTGCTCCCTCCACCTTGAAATCTGGCACTTCTTTTAAATAGCTGGAGGGGTATTTATAAAGAGAAACATCAGAGGTCTGACATGTGAACTGGCTGACAAGTGCATCTCATTGAAAAATGGCCTTGGTCTAATGTCTGAGGTAATAGTGGCTGGGTAGAAGGGTTATAGTGTCTCATCTTATATGCTGTACATACCAAATGTTACTTTCCAGTGACGGCTGAAGGAAAGTAATAATCAAGCAATATTGGATGTCACTTTAAACACACCCTGTTGGTGCCATGCAAAATCAATACCTCAATAACTATGATACTGTAGACCATCACTTAATACGTTGACACTAAATGAATATGAGGCTGATGCTACAGTATCTGTTCAGGCCAGGGAGCATATGAAAGATAAACCCAAGACTAAGAGGTGAGTTACAGTACACATGGTATATAGAAACAACACACAATGACCCGTGGCATGGTTTTCATGTCACACACTCTTTCACAGACAGGTCCTGGATCCTCTTCCCAGTCACATTTTAAAGCCCTTCGCTCTCTTGTTTGAAGTGGAAACCCGACACTTGACGTATCTCCTGTCGCTCTCCTGCTCTTATATGAAGCCTAACATTCTCCGGTCCAATCAGTGTAGTAGGACATTGTTTCCTTCTATAAGGGTAACAGTGAGTTAAGATGAGAAAGGTGTAACTCTCTTATCATTGTCTTACTATTGTCATGTCCCAGTCATGAGATTGTACCGGTGCATCAAGTCTGACACCAACAGGCTCTTGAACAGCTTCTATCCCCAAGCAACAAAATAGCTACACAGACCGATTTTACCTTGTATCTTTATTGACCTTTTTATTTCAGTATTTGCACTGTCTCTATGCACACTCACGGGGCCCTACACACTCACACACACTGTCACTCCAACACACACACACAAACACTCACTCCATCATTTGCACATACATTTATACTGACTACACATCCACACACCCACTCACATGCAAGCTGCTGCTACTCTGTTTATCTTACATCCTGTTGCCTAGTCACCTTACCCCTATACATACAGTATCTACCTCCATCACTCCAGTATCCCTACACATATGGTATTGGAACTGACTTTTTACATATTTCCTGTATATAGTATGCTTACTTACTTACTTACTTTGTCTATTTCATATTTCTTACTCTTTTCTTATTTTTTTGTTCTTTCTAGTAATACATTGTTATTATTAATTATTGCATTGTTGGGTTTTGAGTTTGCGTTTCAGGCATTTCACTGTACTTGTGACATTGAAACTTGGAAACTATTTTGGATTATTGACCACCAGTTGTCACAACCTTCCCCTCACAAACTTCCGAACCTAACTGACAGTACTAATCTCTGATCTCCTCTATCAATTACTAAGATTTGGAGGGCAAAGGCTGAGTAATGAAGGATCAGTCATTAGGCCCCAAGAGAAACTGTTTTCACTTCTAGGCAGAGGCCGTGCATTGAATAGTTTTATGGAAAGCGGTCAATACAGATGTAGGATCTTAATTTGATCAATGAAGGACATTTAAAACGTGTAGTGCATTTGAGGTTTAAAAAGGCTTCTGAAGTTTTTCATTTCCACTTTCAAATGTCAGACTTGAATTTCTCTTATGAAAAATGGTTCACTCCCTATTCATTATAATCCACATAACAATTAACATTTCCTGTTGCTGCAGGATTATTTTCATGCTGTAGCAAACTGGCTCAAATTAAGATCCTACAAATTAAGATATGTGACCAACACTTCAGTTACGCATATGGTCCCTCATATAACATTGCCAATGTGCAATACATCTAATTCATTAAATATAATGGAGACCTCCCGTATGCAAAATTGTACATGACTGAAAGTAAATGTAAAGAACTTCCCGATCTTTATTTCATGGACACTGCTATTTCACATCCATCTTCTTATTCACTGCACAGTTGTATATACAGTGAGCTCCAAAAGTATTGGGAGAGTGATAGATTTCTTTGGTTTTGGCTTTGCCCTCCAGAACTTTGGATTTGAAATGATACAATGACTATGAGGTTACAGTGCAGACTGGGTATTTTCATCCATATCAGGTGAACCAGTTAGAAATATCAGCACTTTTTGTACATAGTCTCTCCATTTTTAGGGGACCAAAAGTATTGGACCAAATTCACATATGTGTATTAAAGTAGTCAAAAGTTTAGTCTTAGGTTCCATATTCCTAGCACGCAATGAATATATCAAGATTGTGACTCTACAAATGTGTTGGATGCATTTGATGTTTGTTTTGGTTGTGTTTCAGATTATTTTGTGCACAATAGAAATGAATGGTAAGTAATGTATTGTGTCATTTTGGAGTCACTTTTATTGTAAATAAGAATATTTATTTATTTTATTTAACTAGGCAAGTCAGTTAAGAACAAATTCTTATTTACAATGACGGCCTAGGAACAGTGGGTTAACTACCTTGTTCAGGGGCAGAACGACAGATTTTTACCTTGTCAGCTCGGGGATTTGATCTAGCAATCTTTCGGTTACTGGCCCAACGCTCTTACCACTAGGCTACCTGCCGCACCAATAGAATATGTTAGAATATGAATAAAATATGAATAGAATATGTTTCTAAACACTTCTACATTAATGTGGATGCTACCATGATTACGGATAATCCTGAATGAATCGTGAATAATGATGAGTGAGAAAGTTACAGATGCACAAAAATATCATACCCCCAAGGAGCGGCCTGAGTGGAAAGGAGGTTTGGAACTCTCTTTCTTATTGGTCTATTAACTAATTTACCTCCTGGTGATGTCCTCAGGCGGTCCAAACTCCATTCCACCACAACAGGCTGAGATTTCAGGCGGTCTTTTCAAACAGTTCTTACGCTAAAAGGGCATTATCATAATTTTCACAATTTCACAGTATTATTGCAGCCTCATAGTGTGGAAATATAAAACACAGAAAAATCATGTTTTTGACTGCACTGGGCCTTTAAGCAGCTGGGTCATTACACCAATTCGGTGCCTTTTGAGAAGTGTAATTTGGTTATTTCACCTATTTTTCACAATATGTCCTAAAGAGCACATGTTAAACTTAATAGAAACATTTTTTCCCATCTCAATAGGTTAAATAAATAACAATACGTGTTATATAGTGCCAAATAAAGCTACAGGGTTGACCGTAACAGGATTGACTGTAACAGGGTTGTCTATTTCATGTTAAATCAGCCACCAAATCCCCTTCTGACAGGGGGAATGGAAGCTTGTGTGCATGCCATGCCAAGGGCCATTTTATTAAGGGTAATTGCGTGTTGTTTGTATAACGTGTACTGTAAGTCACCTCTTAGTCTTGGGTTTATCTTTCATATGCTCCCTGGCCTGGAACAGATACTGTAGCATTAGCCTTATTCATTTACGATCTATGTATTAAGTGATGGTCTACAGTATCATAGTTATTGAAGTATTGATTTTGCATGGCACCAACAGAGTGTGTTAAAAGTAACATAATATTGCTTGATTATTTTACCTTCCTTCAGCAGTCACTGGAAAGAAACATTTAGTATGTACAGTTTTTAAGATGAGACACTACAGTATAACCATTCTGCCCATGCACCATTACCTCAGACATTATAGTAAATAAGAATAGAATATGTTTCTAAACACGTCTACATTAATATGGATGTGACCATGATTACAGGATAATCCTGAATGAATCGTGAAAAAGTTAGACGCACAAGTATCATACCCCAAGACATGCTAACCTCTCATCATTACAATAACAGGAGAGGTTAGCATTTTTGGGGGGGGGTATGATATTTGTCACTCAAAATTATTTCTAAACGGTTCACCCAATATGGATTGAAATACCCTCAAATTAAAGCTGACAGTCTGTACTTTAACCTCATATTCATTGTATCATTTCAAATCCAAAGTTCTGGAGGGCAAAGCCAAAACCAAAAAAATCTATCACTCTCCCAATACTTTTGGAGCTCACTGTATATACTGTATAGCCCGTCTATAGAGATTGTTTTTTAAAACAGCTGATTTAATTAACAAAAAGTAAAGTGACCTTAATTTCAACTCCTGACGCAATCAATCAGGGTCCATAATTCTTTGTACAAACCACAGGCTCCTGCTAAGAGTCAGGCAGCACTGCTATATCTCCCTCAGAATTAATAAAAGAGAGTGGCTGGATTAGGCCTGGAGATAATTAGAGAAAGGGTCTTCCATCAAACACAGGGATTAGACTTCACACTTTATTAAAGTCAAGCCACTAACTGAAATTCCCAAGACACTGCAGATAACATTCAGTCTTGTGGGGTTAAATGGGACATTTTCCTTCAAGATGGAGAGAACAAAAGGAGGAAAATCCTTTGATGAAGAGAAACCAAACTGACCATGTATGTTCTGCATTTCGAATATCTAATGTGGACTTTGATAGCCAACCCAGGATATCTGCTTAGACCAGCAAACAGATGAGGAGAATGGCTGCATTTCCAAGAAGCTCAACAATGCACTCTCAGCATCATGCCAGTAATTGTCAATTAATTATACTGTTTGTCCTTCCTGGAATCAATTAGCCTCTGTAAGGAGCTCAATTAATACATGGAAATGCTAAACTCTCTTCATAATAGGGTCCCTAACCTGCAATGTTCTCTCTGAGCCTCTCAGGTCTCTGTTGTGCCTGAATGGGAAGGAAGGAACTGTGTGCATCTTTTGCGGGGGGAAAATCTCATTAAATGCACACCATTGCAGTTATGTTAATAACTGCGTAAACTCACAGAGCACAGTTGGAGAGAAACAACTGTTGCCCTGGGTGATAAGTCTGGTGGCAGCAGCACAGGCATTTCCACTCTAATAAAAACGTTTTAAAAAATGATCTGAAGTGCATGTGCTGTGTAATCTTTTAACAATATAATAATACCTGCGATAATTTTTAAAAGAAATGTAGACCGACATACAACTTTGGACGCACAATCATTTCATTGATCTAATGTTATTACCCTCTAATCAATTTGCAAACCAGTATATATCATCGCCATTTGAATACAGTTGATATTGGCATGATATACAATCGTGTCTCTGTTGTCTCAGCGCCCATCTCACTTCCATTGAATTATGGGTAGTAGTGGAGTGAGACACACGAAGCATGTTGAAAGACCTCTGCCCCGCCAAGGAACGACGAGGTCCCCCTGCACCTCCTGTTTGCACCCCACAAGCAACACAGCATGGCATAATATAATCCAGATGAAAGGCAGAGTTCTCTCCCACAGCCTCAGGGCAGAGGAAAACAGGGCGCTTAATTGGTGCTCTCAGCACTGTACAACCGGCTTATTGGTTTTATTCGATGAAGCACTTTTCTTATCACCTCTCGGCAGGTATTAATAATGCTGCTTGGAGTGTGCTCATTGTGGCGCTGGGGGTGGATCGGGTGTCGACACGAGACCCCCATAGTAGCGGCCAACAGGTGTGAAGGATGTTCCTCTGTGTGTATACATTACTCCCGCTGCGCACTGCCTAGTGTCTATCTGTCCAATGTACACGAGTCATCTATATTTAGTCATGGCTGAAGACAGCATTGAAAGTTGATGTTATTCACTCTTTAGTCATCATACAGCCCCAGGGGAGAAACAGAAGGCAGGAACGGTTCCAGGGATAAGCGACGTAAGCTCACCCCCCCACACCCCCCACACACACACACCAAAAAAAAAAAATATTTTTGAAGGAACTCATTCGGGGTCTCAACTTACTATTGGGAGTAAGAATAGTAGAATATACAAGGTGAAATTTCGAAATCTGGTTGTGCATCAGCAGTTTTTCTCTAGTTATGTCAGTCACTGACAGTCACTCAATTAGCCCATGTCAGCTAACAATTTTTAGATTGGTAGTTAGTCTAGCCAGCTATCTAAACTTGTAGTAATGATGGCCGAATACCAACCAGGCATGTATGGCAAACTACAAAAAATAAATATCTCTGTCCCATTGCTAAATGTGTAGAATTGCAGAAAATGTAAATTTTTCCCTCCAATTGGATGGATTTTGAAAAGTGTGCATGTCTTTGTTTGTATGCCACGATGCGGGGTGGGACGGGTCCCCGTAACCAAATCTCCCTTAGGGCCCCCAAAAGGCTAGAACAGACGTTGTGCTGTGCCGAAAAGCTCATGTAAGGGTGTTTAACTGGCGGCAGAGAAGTCAGACGCAGGAGAGAAATAACTGTGTTTCCAAAGGCGCAGTTTATTTACAAAAAAACCCACAAGAAAACATCATAATAAAAATCAATGGGTAACATAACCCGCCACACACCAGTACAGACGTACACATACACTTACAATAAACAATCACCGACAAGGACATGAGGGGCAACAGAGGGTTAAATACACAACATGTAATTGATGGGATTGGAATCAGGTGTGATGGAAGACAAGACAAAACCAATGGAAAATTAAAAGAGGATCAGCGATGGCTAGAAGGTCGGTGACGTCGACCGTCGACCGCCGAACACCGCCCGAACAAGGAGAGGGAACAACTTCGGCGGAAGTCGTGACAGCTCCCCCCTGACAGAATTCTTACGGAGCCACTCCTTAGTTGCCATGGCTGTGTGCTTCGTGTCGTTGTCATGCTGGAAGACCCAGCCACGACCCATCTTCAATGCTCTTACTGAGGGAAGGAGGTTGTTGGCCAAGATCTCGCGATACATGGCCCCATCCATCCTCCCCTCAATACGGTGCAGTCGTCCTGTCCCCTTTGCAGAAAAGCATCCCCAAAGAATGATGTTTCCACCTCCATGCTTCACGGTTGGGATGGTGTTCTTGGGGTTGTACTCATACTTCTTCTTCCTCCAAACACGGCGAGTGGAGTTAGACCAAAAAGCTCTATTTTTGTCTCATCAGACCACATGACCTTCTCCCATTCCTCCTCTGGATCATCCAGATGGTCATTGGCAAACTTCAGACGGGCCTGGACATGCACTGGCTTAAGCAGCGGGACCTTGCGTGCGCTGCAGGATTTTAATCCATGACGGCGTAGTGTGTTACTAATGGTTTTCTTTGAGACTGTGGTCCCAGCTCTCTTCAGGTCATTGACCAGGTCCTGCCGTGTAGTTCTGGGCTGATCCCTCACCTTCCTCATGATCATTGATGCCCCACGAGGTGAAATCTTGCATGGAGCCCCAGACCGAGGGTGATTGACCGTCATCTTGAACTTCTTCCATTTTCTAATAATTGCGCCAACAGTTGTTTCCTTCTCACCAAGCTGCTTGCCTATTGTCCTGTAGCCCATCCCAGCCTTGTGCAGGTCTACAATTTTATCCCTGATGTCCTTACACAGCTCTCTGGTCTTGGCTATTGTGGAGAGGTTGGAATCTGTTTGATTGAGTGTGTGGACAGGTGTCTTTTATACAGGTAACGAGTTCAAACAGGTGCAGTTAATACAGGTAATGAGTGGAGAACAGGAGGGCTTCTTAAAGAAAAACTAACAGGTCTGTGAGAGCCGGAATTCTTACTGGTTGGTAGGTGATCAAATACTTATGTCATGCAATAAAATGCAAATTAATTATTTAAAAATCATACAATGTGATTTTCTGGATTTTTGTTTTAGATTCCGTCTCTCACAGTTGAAGTGTACCTATGATAAAAATGACAGACCTCTACATGCTTTGTAAGTAGGAAAACCTGCAAAATCGGCAGTGTATCAAATACTTGTTCTCCCCACTGTATATATACAGTGGGGAGAACAAGTATTTGATACACTGCTGGCAGGGGGGAGCTTTTCAGCAGCAGGTATCAGAGAACAATGAAAGTGAAGCATTTTCCAATGAAAGACTCACAGTCAGTTTTACATTCTGTAGTTTCTTGTGGTTTGAGGTATTTCTCAGACAGTTCTTACACGGCCTTCCTGGTCATTAGGCAGGATTAGGCGGCCGTCTATGGCGGCAGACTGACTGGCTGGCATTTTCTGAGCTGAACTGACCATCAACACATAAAACTTCACATAATTCTGCCGAAAAACAATGAAATTCTCTCAACCAGTGGCATATGAGCTTTTTAAGTGAGTGCTGATGCCACCCTTTGATAAGCAAAGCTCACTTTGTCAAAGGCAGGGGAGCAAAGTATTTTGCTTGTCCATTCCCAGCATGCCTCTCCGGGGTGCTGTTGGAGAGACGCATCTCTGCAGCGCTCCACCAACGTTCTGTCAAAAAAAACATAAATCATATATATAGCAGATATAGGATATGGTAGAAAGAGTATGTATCATTTTCTGTAGCCTACAGGCTGGAGATGAAATGTATGACAATGTACTGAGAAGGACACTTTTTACATTATGCAGGTTTCTCCGATCAAATATCCTAACCTAAATGGCGCTCAATTGGATTTAAAAATGAACTGTCATATTAACAAGCAACATATCTTAAAAACAGGACAGGTCAAAGTAAAATGGACAATATGGAATGGACAATCACAACTGTTGTCCAGGAGTTTCATCCCATTGTCGTTTTCAGTGGTTTCAAGTTTGTATCCGTAAATCTTTGACAAGCTGATCATAGCGAAAAAGAAAATACTGCGTCATTTCCCGCTGTGTAAACACATTGCAAATAGGCTTGTGATAACTCCTGATAAAGTTGGGAAGCTGATATTCAGAGCTTAAATAACCAAATTAATTATTCACAGGAATCAGGACTATTAAAGCCAATGCAATTGCCTATTTTACAAACGGTGGGCCTACCACATGGATGGGCATTCATAAAATTCCATTGCGGGGGACATGTAAGACTACACCCCAGTAAGCACAAGCCGGAGTCTTTTGGATGTCTTTTTTTGGTTCTGTCCGGACTTCATTTGTTGGTGTTTTACAAACGGTAGGCTTGCCACATAGATGGGCATTCATAAAATGCAATTTCAGGCAACACTGGAGGTTACACTTCAGTAAGCATGGACTGACTCCAACGCCTTTTTGACTTCTTTTTTTGGTGCAGTTCTGGACTGGCCTTGATTTCCACATCCACTGACATTGGTTTTTAGTCCAGTCCGGACCAAATCTGAACCAATCATAGACGTCTATGTTTGGTTCAAATTTTGTCCGGTCTGGACCAGCTTTGATTTGGCCCAAACATAGACATCTATAAATGACTTATTTTCAACTGTCATTCAGAACAGAAAATGAACCTGATTTCAACGTCCGGGAAAATATTTATTTTTCAACGTCCAGAAACGATGGCTTTTCAACGTCCTGGAAAATATGTATTTTAAACATACGGAAAATACCTTTTCATCTTTCATTCAGAACCTAAATTGAACTTAACTTCAACGTCTGGAAAATACGCCTTACTGGGACTATTCTAGTTTTGCAGGGGGCATAATGTTTTGTTCAAGGGCCGGCCTTGAGTTCTTAAGCTACAGTAGGTATGTAAAATACTGTATATGGCATGTAAATGTTGATATACAAAGAGGGAAGATTACGATTTGAAACACAGTAACAGTATGAGTGGTTCTTGAATGTCAAGACTAGTTTGTTCCAATGATTAAGTTATATTGGAGTGGAATGGCGCATGTCAAGGTGAAGAGGTCAAACACACAATGTTCATCCATCAGACCGTTTGTCTCTGTGTTTTGGGAGTGGGGTCTCCAGTTACCACGCCGACTGCTCTCTGGCCCCGTCACTCAGTGCCCCAACTCGTCCTTCTTCATTTCTACACACATCATGTGTACACGCACACACACACTGAACAGAAGCATAACTTTTAATCCTCATCTTCGATTCCAGTAATTACTCAACAGCATAGCAACATGACTGTGTTTACCTCAGCAGGTCCTTAAGATTTTACTGAGTTACAGTTCATATAAGAAATCAGTCAATTGAAATAAATTAATTGGGCCCTAATATATGGATTTCACTTGACTGGGAATATAGATATGCATCTGTTGGTCACTTTCAAAAAAGGTAGGGGTGTGGATCAGAAAACCATACCGTATCTGCTGTGACCACCATTTTCCTCATGCAGCTTGACACATCTCCTTCGCATAGAGTTGATCAGGCTGTTGATTGTGGCCTGTGGAATGTTGTCCCACTCCTCTTCAATGGCTGTGTGAAGTTGCTAGATATTGGCGGGAACTGGAACATGCTGTCGTACACATCGATTCAGAGCATCCCAAACAGGCTCAATGGGTGACATGTCTGGTGAGTATGCAGGCCATGGAAGAACTGGGACATTTTCAGCTTCCAGGAATTGTGTACAGATCCTTGCGACATAAAGCCGTGCATTATTATGCTGTAACATGAGGTGATGGTGGCGGATGAATGGCATGGCAATGGGCCTCAGGATCTCTTTACGGTATCTCTGTCCATTCAAATTGCCATAGCTAAAATGCAATTGTGTTCGTTGTCTGTAGCTTATGCCTGCCCATACCATAATCCCACTGCCACCATGGGGCACTCTGTTCACAACGTCGAAATCAGCAAACCGCCCACTACACAACGCTATACATGTTGTCTGCGTGTGTGAGGCTGGTTGGACATACTGCCAAATTCTCTAAAACAACGTTGGAGGCGGCGTATGGTAGAGAAATGAACATTCTATTCTCTGGCAACAGCCCTGGTGGACATTCCTGCAGTCAGAATGCCAATTGCATGCTCACTAACAGGGATGTACACACATTTGTGCACAACATTTTAGAAAAGTACATTTTTTGTGAATATGAAACATTTGAAACATTTCAGCTCATGAAAGAAGGGACACTTTACATGTTGCGTTTATATTTTTGTTCAAATGGCATTCCCACAGCCCCGAACCTCACAACACATAACCTTGCCCTTAACCCCCACATACTACACAGAGAGGCATGCACGCAAGCATCCTGGCACCCAAACATAGACAAACACATGCACACTTTTCAAAACCCATCCAATTGGTCATGATGAAAACTGTACAAATGTAGGATCTTAGTTTGGCCGGTTTGCTACAGCAAGAAATGTGGATTATAATGAATTAACATATTTTTAGGGGGTTGATACATTGATACAAGGGAAAATCAAATTTGACATTTCAAATAGGAAATTACAAACTTCAAAAGCCCTTGTAAACCTCAAATACACTACGAGTTTTACATTTACTGCATTGCAGGAAAGTTATCCTGCAACAGGAGAATTAAATTATGATCCTACATCTGTACAGACATAATGCATGAGGCACATGGGACAAGCTTATGAGGACTTAAGTGCTTATAGGATCTCTGTGTTGAATCCATACAGTCAAGAGTTCCTGGGTTTGTACAGCCATTGCACGTAACATGCTGTCTGTCTGTCAGCCATCCGGAGACCTCGGCCGTTTGGATGCCTATTGGCCCTGCAGTCTTCTTCACAACTCTCAGCTGCTCCCAGGTCAAGGCTGCTGCTTGTGTGGAATGTTTGTTGTTCGCTCCTCCCACCATATCTGTCCCTTATTATTTGAGAGTCATTCAATACCTCCACCATCAAGGTCTCTCCATGCTGACAGATAGCCCCCGCGCCCCGCATTGTGTGCAGATTACTAGCAGTTAGGGAAGAACGCATCTCACAGCTGCACCGTCCAGTTCAATGTGCTACCTCTCAACCCCACCCCCAAACGAGCGGCTATTTCAAATTCACCATTGGGCATGGTCTAATTTAGCGCCCCTCAACAAACGTAACAATGAGCCCCGGGAATTAGGTTACAACAACCTGGCCATGTCCCCTGGACACCGTCCCCGCACCTGCCTCGGCCAGGGGACAGGCAACATATTTGACAGAATGCAGCAGGGGGACTCTGGCAAATATGAATTAACACCCTTCGTAACCGCCCACCTCAAAGTGACATGAGCGGAGCATCCCAGCAATGGAACGTTAATTCTCTCTCCCTGCTTGTAGCACACAGGGGGACGAAGGGTGTTAATGACTAGATTGATATCACAGATAGAACAATGAGCTAGTTATACAAATCTTTGGTGATATCTCCTTACCAAACAAATATCTGTAAAGAGCAAAGAAGACAGAAAACTGTCTGCTTGGACTTGGCCACTGTGTCTCAGCGTCTTTTCAGAAAGTCAGGGGACTACTTAAGGCTGTGCGTCTCTCTGAAGAGGACTTTACCTGAGTTCTGTGGGCGGCTGAGTGTCAGTTCAGCTGCTCTCTCTCTGTCTATTGAGTTTCAACGAACAGAGTGTCGTGGTTACACCTATCGAGGAGGGTTTACAGAGGGATCGGGAAAAAGAGGGTAGTCAGATTAACGGCGGATTAAGAGGGCTTCCAGACTTTGGCTTTTTTTCTTTGAGTTACCGATGTAATAAAAAGAGATTCCCAACAGGCCAGTAAGACAAGCTTGAGCCTCTCTGTTGAGGTGATACTAAGCACTTCTTTCCTTTCCTTGCCTGAACACAGGACCTGGCTTTGGACAATGTTAGAGGTTTATACAGAGATTTTTCTGTGGTTTGATGCTGACAGAAAAGCACTTGCCGGGTGTTGATTTATGGACAATAAAATATTCACACGACAAGCTTAGCTACCTGATATGCCATACAGCAGCCACTGCAGTCTGACACAGAATCAATCAGAGAACACGTGGATGGCTTGAGGTCTCTCTGTGCACTGGAAAGGAAGAGCGAGTAAGTGAGCGTGGAGTCAGTGAGCGAGCACCACCAGCACAACCCAACAACTTCTGTTCAAAGACCCCAAGAGCTAGTGGCTGCTGTCTATTTTCTCCCTCTCCTTCTCATCTCGATCTATCCCACTGCACTTGGAGGGGCAATAAATAGCCACAAGTTCGCTGAGTGTGGAGCTGCTATCTAATCAAAGCTTAATTCAACACTGCCGCAAAGCAATTTATCCGACAAAGTACTTGGCGATAGAATACAACCTCAGACACTCCCTCACTCTCTCGCTCAAGCTCAACGAGGAAGTGAAAAGAGTGTGTGGCCCGGAGGGTCAGGTCTGCACCCAGAGGAGAGGGCGAGGCGTGGAGCAGCCAGAGAGGGTGTGAAGTGGGGTGGACGAGTGTGTCTCCTTGTCGTCCATCTAGGGGGGAGCAGAGGCTTCTCCAGCCTGTCTGCAGCTCACCACACTAAAATAACCCAACACCCACAAGAGGGAGGCTGTTGCCCAGCGGGTGTGAGGATTGGACACACTTCAAGGGCAGAGGAGCTCACCGCCAGACTGATAGATTGGAGTGTAAGAGCACACTACAGGAGAGTGGACTGAGGGGAGTTTACTTGCCAAGCAAGGTAAGAACTGAAATTATTTTACATAGAATACATGAACACATTTAATGTAGATGATTATATGTGTTTGCTTGAAAAAGTGTTTTTGGACAAAAAAGTTAAGAGCAACCTACTAAGTACATAAAGGGAAAGATACCTAATGACAAAATTACATATTGGTTTCCTTGCCCTGTAAGCAGTCGATGGACAAGGTATGACAGCAATCCATGCTTTGGTTTTGTTTACCTGGCCACTGTATCAAATGGTACCTATATTATATTAGCATTGTTTGGCTTCATGTCCAAGTCCTCCTAAATGATCTAAAAATGTATTGTGTAACTCAATTAAGTTACTTATCGATGATTTGGACATGAAGCGTGAAAATGCTAATATTTCAAGTCTTTTACCCTGTTGAGACATGTGCTTTTTGTTCCTGGGGGTTGAGTTATATTCTAAGCCCATTGACTTGCTCTGCTCACTTGAGATTCATTTTCCAGATGAAAAGCTACAGGCAAACAAATGTGGTCTCCATAATAAGGGGACCACAGTGGCCCTTAAATCAGTGAATAAATACCACAACTTCCTAATAAAAAGCCAACAAGAGTCTATAATCTGATTTCACTGGCCCTCACAATCCACCGGGCACACACTGGTGGAATCAACGTGGTTTCCACTTCATTTCAATGAAATTACCTTTAACCAACGTGGAGTAGACATTAAATTGACGTGTGTGCCCAGTTGGAAGGCATTCTCTGCAACCAGACTAGAACGGGCAACGCGGCTTAGTGTAGCAGGTGTGTGTGTAGCCTACACAAGCGTATGTCTGTTTGGGTGTTTGTAAGTTCCGCTGTTGAGAGTAAGAGTTTAGTATTTATGAGAAAATACTTTGTCTACAGCATACGTGAGGTAATGACAATTCCGGCTCTCACATCTCATGTTAGCCCACTTGCTTTTGATTTAAGGTCCTTCAATAAACACCAATGTAGACATGCTGGGCACATCGACAGGAACCCAGTATCAGTGAGACTCATCTGCCAAGGCTTCATCGTGTTATTTTCTGGCTGCAGCACTGCAGGACTCGACTCGAGATCCCTTGTCCTCCTTCACTGTCACACAGTTATCTCTCTGCCTCCTGTCCTCTACAGATGCTTCCTAGTGATTTGTAGGAGCTGGCAAAACCCAATGTAGGGAGTATCTAACACACTTAGGGGTTGTTATTGGCAACATCAGGCCATCAGGCAACATCAAGTCAGACTCCAAGTCATTGACTGTAAGCCGTTAGTATAACAGCTTTATGAAAATGAAGCCGCTGAAAGCTAAATAACTCATCATGAACAATATGCCCTGCAATGAGGCAATATTATGTTAAAGACCCTTGTAGAGATTCTCCAGAAAAGCCCATCTCTTTCCTCTGTTGCCGTAGCAGCCGTTGACCCCTGTGGCAATCAACCAGTGTTCTGGTGGGGTTAGCAACTGGATTATTCACTTCCAGGGCACATAGCATGTGAGAGGCCTTTCAAGGTACTCCTGTTCTGGTAAAAGAAGGATGAGCCACATTGCACAAACAATAAAGACAGATATTCAGTTCATGCATAAAGACTTTTCCTCTTTCAGACGCTGTATTTTCCCTCCAAAGCCGCAAATAAAGAAAAAAAAACGGTGACAGCTAATGAATACTAGACAGAGTTTTGGCAAGGTAGATTGGTAATTAATTCTAAAGACAGGCGAAGGAGTCCGAGTGCAGTGACTCATACTATAAAACTGGCTGGCTAGAGTCACCTTTCACAACAGCCCTGTATACGTAACAGGGAAGGTCTATACAGTTAGATAAGACAAAGGAGAGGCAAACTCTTCAAGGGTGGCATCTTTTTCCCTATGAGCCAATGCATGTTCTGCCTTGAAGAGGAAATTGACACTTGGGCCAATGGGAGTGGTGCAGGAGCGTGTCATAAAGTATGTCATCCATAAACATTGATTTGTATTTTGTATTTGTTGCTTTTGTAATGCCTAGAGGATTTTGAGGCCTGACAAATTGTTTTCCCTGTCCCTGAGCTTAAGTACATGTGTTACTAGAGGACCGTGCTTCTACACCTGCATTGCTTGCTGTTTGGGGTTTTAGGCTGGGTTTCTGTACAGCACTTTGAGATATCAGCTGATGTACGAAGGGCTATATAAATACATTTGATTTGATTTGATTTGACTTCTTGAGTGGAAAAGCTCTGGGCAGATAGTAAAACTTTCTAAGACAAAGGGAACCAGAAAGATCATTAATGAATTAAGAACGTGTGGGAAAAGATATTCAATAAAGTCAAGTACATAACAGGATGATAGCATGTGAAGGAGCTCAGGTCCAAGACGACTATGGGAAAAGCACACATACAGTATTTGCTCAATTCAGGTCAAAACTTTAAACCCTTGATTCTTACTTCTCTAAGTGATACATTTTGTCCCTCATATTTGTGTAAAGCAATGTGATTGCAGTCAGAATCAAAGCAGGAAATGGCACAATAAATTGGCCACATATATGATGCAAATGTTTTCATTTGATTAAGAATGACAATTTGACCATATTTATTTTGGGAAGGCATTACAATGAAAAAAACTAACAAATGACAACAACCTTTTCTGAACTCTCTTTTTGTAGTGTGTAATGCATACAAGTGTTCATTTAGCAATTTTCTAAATTGCAGTCATTGACATCAAATGTGGCAATTTAGAATCAAGGGGGTTAGGCAGGCTTAGTAAAAAGACTAACAGAAGCCATATATTAATAAAAGACTAACAAAAGCCATACACTCTCTGAAAGCAGAAAAGTGAATGCTATTATTTTGCTGCTGGTTTTTCATGTGGAAAATATGCATCATAATCATGTAGTCTGAAGCGAGTCACACAAATGTAAACATCAAATTGCCTGGTCAGATGGGTAGAATAATTGGCATGCCATTATCCCAATATAAACACAACACATGCAGGCAGATAGGCAGGCAGCAGAAAGCAGCACAGTTGAGTGTGCTTCTCCATTCATCCGAATTTGGAAGGATATTATTTGTACACAGAGAGGGAGCCAGGTAGGCACACACCAGGACAGCTCTAAGGCTGTTTGGGTTGAGTGATGTGGATGGAAGTCCTTGATGTGTTTCAGGAGCTGGTTGGGCTCCAAGAGTCAAATTCCCATTTTACAGCAGATGTACCAACTGCATACCCAGGGTGACTGGCAAAGCTTTATAATATGGTTTATTTCGTGGACAGATGCTAGTTTATACAGCTTTTCAGGGCTTCTTACAAGTGAAATGGGACTACAGCCAATTTGAAAAACAAGCACCTGTAACTATTGTGTACTAAAAACAATGGTTTGTCACATTTAGCTGGATGAAGATATGTTTTCTCACAATATGCAGTAAAAAGAGACAACAGCCACTGGCAATTGTCACACATCTACAACACACACACACACACACACACACACACACACACACACACACACACACACACACACACACACACACACACACACACACACACACACACACACACACACACACACACACACACACACACACACACACACACACACACACACACACAGTGTCTGCGGGAGGCAGTCGTCCAGGCATGTGGATGCCTGTTTTCTAAGGCACACAGCCATGAAATTGTGGAGATAATCCCTTGAAAAAATGATCCTTTTCTTACTATCGCCTGCAGTGGAACGTGTGGGCACAGCAGCACTCCAACCTCAGGAGCCCAATCTGTCGCTACAGCAACAGCCGTCCATTGACTAGCTCCACATTTCCAGGAGGCACAGAATATCAGCATGCACACATAAGGGTGCTTGATTGATATTCATCTCAAATATGTTTCTCGACTCTAGGGAGGTTGAGATTTTGAGAAACAGTGCCAGGAATTGATCACACAATCAGTTTGTGAGTCCAGTGTGGAATAGAAAGGAAGGTTATTGGCAGAAGTGATGACTGTCTAATGGAGATAAACACAAACTGTGCCTGTCCCTTTAAGAGCTGGTCCTTGGCAGGTCTGTGTTGTTAAGTGGGGAGGTGGATCCCTGCCTGTCTTTATTCTGCTTCTGTTTCTTTGACAGGCTTTTTGATCAACAATCCCCTCCGTAATGTCTGCCTGCTCCTGCTCCTGAACATGTGTCTGTGTAGCTCTATTATGTGTTTTTAATAGTTTGTGAGAGCATGTGTTCTTAATCATTCTACCTGAGGACTCTTATTCAGCGGTGAGGTGACCACCTTCAGCTCAGGTGTGTAACATACATACTGTGTGTGTGTGTGTGTGTGTGTGTGTGTGTGTGTGTGTGTGTGTGTGTGTGTGTGTGTGTGTGTGTGTGTGTGTGTGTGTGTGTGTGTGTGTGTGTGTGTGTGTGTGTGTGTGTGTGTGTGTTTAAATTATTGTAACCTTTTCTAGACAATATCTTGCATTGTTTTGCAAATGAACCAGAATCGGGATTGCTGATTAGGATGATACAGTGCATGAAAATGTGTGTAGGCACCTTGGTGAGTTATCTAACCATCTGGATGGTGCTTTTATGTTTACGCAAAATTGTGGCCTATAATTTGCATCCATCTTGGCATCTTCTTGTTCTACTTAAAATGGGATAAAAAAACATGTTGTGCCACGAACCTACATGGAAAATGCACATTTCAATTACAGTAATGTAATAAGTAAGACGGTAATTACTGAATGAAACAAAACCAAGTTCATCTTCATTTTGATTAGATGCTATTTGTCAGCAGTGCAAATTTGTACAGTGTGGGTTTGATTGAATTCGACACAAAGTGGTGACTGTTAGCATTTGAAAGTCAGCCTCTATGGTCTTGTTATCGTTCACGTTACCATGTGTGTACATGGTCTTTTCAATCAACAATTATAATTGTTGGATTACAGTCAGTATTCTGAATACTGAGATGGATGTTTTACCCTTGCCCTTGCCACTCCATTAGCGTTTCAGTGACGTGAGGACATGCTTCCAAATACAGTTGAAGTCGGAAGTTTACATACACCTTAGCCAAATACATTTAAACTCAGTTTTTCACAATTCCTGACATTTAATCCTAGTAAACACTCCCTGTCTTAGGTCAGTTAGGATCACCACTTTATTTTAAGAATGTGAAATGTCAGAATAATAGTAGAGAGAATGATTTGCCTTTAAATTGTTTAACTTGGGTCAAATATTTCGTGTTCCACAAGCTTCCCACAATAAGTTGGGTGAATTTTAGCCCATTCCTCCCGACAGAGCTAGTGTAACTGAGCCAGGTTTGTAGGCCTCCTTGCTCGAACACGCTTTTTCAGTTCTGCCCACAAATTTTCAATAGAATTTCCAACCAAGCTTTAACTTCCTGACTGATGTCTTGAGATGTTGCTTCAATATATCCACATAATGTTCCTCCTCATGATGCCATCTATTTTGTGAAGTGCACCAGTACCTCCTGCAGCAAAGCACCCCCACAACATGATGTTGCTACCCCCGTGCTTCACGGTTGGGATGGTGTTCTTCAGCTTGCAAGCCTCCCCCCTTTTCCTCCAAACATAACGATGGTCATTATGGCCAAACAGTTCTATTTTTGTTTCATCAGACCAGAGGACATTTCTCAAAAAAGTACGATCGTTGTCCCCATGTGCAGTTGCAAACCGTAGTCTGGCTTTTTTATGGCGGTTTTGGAGCAGTGGCTTCTTCCTTGCTGAGCAGCCTTTCAGGTTATGTTGATATAGGACTCGTTTTACTGTGGATATAGACACTTTTGTACCTGTTTCCTCCAGCATCTTCACAAGGTCGTTTGCTGTTGTTCTGGGATTGATTTGCACTTTTCGCACCAAAGTACGTTCATCTCTAGGAGACAGAACATGTCTCCTTCCTGAGCAGTATGACGCCTGCGTGGTCCCATGGTGTTTATACTTGCGTACTATTGTTTGTACAGATGAACGTGGTACATTCAGGCGTTTGGAAATTGCTCCCAAGGATGAACCAGACTTGTGGAGGTCTACAATTTTTTCTGAGGTCTTAGCTGATCTCTTTTGATTTTCCCATGATGTCAAGCAAAGAGGCACTGAGTTTGAAGGTAGGCCTTGAAATACATCCACAGGTCCACCTCCAATTGACTCAAATGATGTAAATTAGCCTATCAGAAGCTTCTAAAGCCATGACATAATTTTCTGTAATTTTCCAAGCTGTTTAAAGGCACAGTCAAATTAGTGTATGTAAACTTCTGACCCACTGGAATTGTGACACAGTGAATTATAAGTGAAACAATCTGTCTGTAAACAATTGTTGGAAAAATTACTTGTGTCATGCACAAAGTCCTTACCGACTTGCCAAAACTATAGTTTGTTAACAAGAAATTTGTGGAATGGTTGAAAAACGAGTTTTAATGACTCCAACCTAAGTGTATGTAAACTTCCGACTTCAACTGTCGCCTCACACAAATAGCACCTCCAATAAAGGGTTAATTATGAGACCAATTCCCACAGGAACAAATATTGAACAATTATGTTCAAACCGTTTCTGGGGAAAATGTGAATGCTGTTTCTCAACAGGAAATGTGTAAATGGTGGCAGGCTTGTGAAAGAAAGAAAATGATGGTGTCAAGAATATCACAAGAGACCCTAAACTCACACCGTGGCTATGTCCTACAGATACACCATAGAGACAATCAGTCATTTACAGTTGCCACCACGATAGAGCGACATTTAGCTAAAAAGACTATAAGTGAGTACAGGAGCGGGGTGAAGTACAGGTCAAAGTGTTTATGATTCCTGTGATCTGAAATATAACTTGATTCAGCAGTAGAGCACAAAACATTTATGTTATAACCAAGGGAGAAAGGGGACAGAAGGTACACCTTATTATTAATGAAGAGAGCTGCACTCAAGTCTCTATTTAAAGCAGGTAACAGAGTGCATCTCGTGGAAGGTCTATTGAAGTCAGACCTGTAATCTGATTGATGAAGAGCCAGGCCCAGGATGAGACGTGCTGCCTGCTGTTGGTATGTCTCCTCCTCAAGCAGTTATACCCTCAGATCTCTCTGCCATTTTCTATCAACAAACTGACATAAGACACATGGAAAATGTATCTTCAGAAAGGAGAACAGGTGAGAAATGGAAGGATCTCAATGTCATAATGTAGATGTTGTGTCAGAAAGGCCAGTGCATGTTACATTTGGCATAGTTGGGCAGGTTTTTGTGAGCGTGGGAAACAAATCCATATGATTCATTTGTTGGGGTTGTATAACATTCTTGTCAACACTTGAGCCAGAACAGACAGCATAGCTGATAATTGACATGGAATCCAGAGCGTCAAGGACAATGGACTGTGGCTATTAAATGTGGCATGGGGAGAAAGCCCTCCTTATATGGAATTAAAACTCCTCTCAGGTTTCCCGTTCAAAGCAGGGCCCGTGTTGGCTCTCATTAACAGTTCACAGAACTCCATTAGGCTGTAGCAAGAACAGAGAAGGGCCCAGTTGGCTCTCATTAACAGTTCACAGAACTCCATTAGGCTGTAGCAGGAACAGAGAAGGGCCCAGTTGGCTCTCATTAACAGTTCACAGAACTCCATTAGGCTGTAGCAAGAACAGAGAAGGGCCCAGTTGGCTCTCATTAACAGTTCACAGAACTCCATTAGGCTGTAGCAGGAACAGAGAAGGGCCCAGTTGGCTCTCATTAACAGTTCACAGAACTCCATTAGGCTGTAGCAAGAACAGAGAAGGGCCCAGTTGGCTCTCATTAACAGTTCACAGAACTCCATTAGGCTGTAGCAGGAACAGAGAAGGGCCCAGTTGGCTCTCATTAACAGTTCACAGAACTCCATTAGGCTGTAGCAAGAACAGAGAAGGGCCCAGTTGGCTCTCATTAACAGTTCACAGAACTCCATTAGGCTGTAGCAAGAACAGAGAAGGGCCCAGTTGGCTCTCATTAACAGTTCACAGAACTCCATTAGGCTGTAGCAGGAACAGAGAAGGGCCCAGTTGGCTCTCATTAACAGTTCACAGAACTCCATTAGGCTGTAGCAAGAACAGAGAAGGGCCCAGTTGGCTCTCATTAACAGTTCACAGAACTCCATTAGGCTGTAGCAGGAACAGAGAAGGGCCCAGTTGGCTCTCAGTAACAGTTCACAGAACTCCATTAGGCTGTAGCAGGAACAGAGAAGGGCCCAGTTGGCTCTCATTAACAGTTCACAGAACTCCATTAGGCTGTAGCAGGAACAGAGAAGGGCCCAGTTGGCTCTCATTAACAGTTCACAGAACTCCATTAGGCTGTAGCAGGAACAGAGAAGGGCCCAGTTGGCTCTCATTAACAGTTCACAGAACTCCATTAGGCTGTAGCAGGAACAGAGAAGGGCCCAGTTGGTGCCCACAGCCACATTCACAACGGCCATTCAATGGAATCTCAGAATGACAATTGGGAGATTACTGTGAAGGATATGAAAACTCCATCCAAGGGTATGGCTGAAAAGTATAGCTCCTCGCTCCTCGCTCTTAGTTTGCTCCATTCCAGGAAGAGCTGGAAAGGTCAACTTGCCACTGCATAGAAAAGTGAGGACAGCGCCTTCATCTGGATAAGGCATTTAGATGGACCTGGATAGGACCTGGATAGGGTCGAGTCGGCCGACTACCAAGTGGATATCAAAAATGTAAGTTCAAGTGCTGTGTGGCGGGAATGCAAATGTGATATACCTGAGTCACTGCATACTCTAGCCATCTAAATGGTTTAGCAGACCACTGTAAGCAAAGAGACCACGCTCACATGTCACATAGGTAACTAATAGCAACACGATATAAACACAGTTGGAGGAGCAGGTTTATCTACTAAGCTGAGATGCAGTATCACTGCACTGCTCTCAAGAAGCCATGATGATCAGTTATCTTTCTAACGGAAGTTAACTGACAGTGTGTATGATGGCCCTGAGAGAGAGAGGTGGCACTGGAGTGGTGCGGTCTTGCTGTAAATGTCCAGTATTAAAGATTCACACAACAGTGTAAATTATTGAGTGAGTGTCTGTGGCCTGTCGAGCAGATCAGGTTTCTCTCAGTTTGATCTTTGGGGGGAGTTGGAGGAGTATTTTCGCATTCCTGACTAACTCCTGACTAACAGCACGCTTCATTTTGGTAGACTGAGTAAGCAAAGCCCCACTTCTGAGCTCTGGAACTACTGAGACATAGAGCTGAGTAATATGGGGAAAGAGATCTAGGCTGATACAAGGTTTTGTTGGAATCAGCAGTTGTAGGTGTCTCTCTCCAGGACCAACACTTGTCGTGGGATACCATCATGTCCGAGCTGATTTATAACTGGGACACCTGGTTAAGTGTCCTTTATCAGAACGATGACAGCAGAATAAGAGTTATGAGCCAAGATGTAATGACCCTGCAGGCCTCCGTGACGGAATTTCTCACTCCTGTTCTGTAACCTTTGGAGACCCCTTTGTGGCCATAATCACGTTTGCCTTATGGTAGAGATTTATGTCATGCCAAAGATAGATGTCCCTACATTCGAGTGTATTGGCACAAGGTAACCCCCTACAGCCTAAAGAGGAATCTTCTGTGCTCGGTTTCAGATCCCGTTTGCACCATGCCTCTGAGAGACTCAGTCACCCTGCTGCTCTGGAGTTGCTGTGTACTAATGCTCATCCACCAATGCGAGGCTCAAGGTAAGGTATTTGCTGCATGTCAATTGGTGCCCTCAAGTAGTCAGTGGCTCAATGCTAGCCAGTACCCATCCACTACAGAAGTGGATGTATACCGGTATATACTTATTATAGTACATATAAGTACTAATAGACAGAGAGCCCTGGCAACTGATACTGTATGCTGGGTAACTATCAGATTGAAGCCAAAGGCGCAATACAATTTCTGTTTGTTGATAAAAGTAAACAAAACTCTGTTAAAAACATGCATCAGAAGTAGTTTGATAAATAATTTTGAAATAAAATCTAAGTCAATCTAAAAAAGGAGCACACTTTATAATTAAAAAAAATATATATATTTTTGCGTGCAATAACGAATGTTTTAGATCCGACTCAATAAAACAATGTTTAAAGCATGAAGTACAAAGATTCTTAACTGTATTTTAATTTAAACTTTGAACATGGCTGGCTTGCATGGAACGGCAGGGACTGTTTACTTTATTAGGATCCCCGTTAGCTACTGCACGTGCAGCAGCTACTCTTCCTGGGGTCCACATAAAACATTCAAATACATGACAAAGTACAGAACAGTAATAGACAAGAAAAACAAAAGATATGACATTACATTCAAAAAACAAAAACAAACATATATATATATATATATATATATAGGAAAGACACCAAGAGACAACAGTAATACTATTTACACACTATTCATATATACTGTGAGGGGACACACACACACTCTAATACACATATATTTTTTTGTATTGTTTGTATTATTTTTTGCTGTTGTGTTGTTTGTATTTTGTTGTTTTACATTTCTGGGATTTTCCTTGTCTATCTGTGTTTTGTTACTTGTTTTGTGTTTTTTGTGGACCCCGGGAAGAGTAGCTGCTGCTTCTGCAAAAGTGAATGGGGATCCTAATAAACAAATCAAAATGTTGAATCAGTCATAATCTGCCCTCAGTATGGAGTGCAATAGCAGAGAAGTTTTTCTTTCCTTCTCCCTCCCTTGTGAACTCAACTGTGAAATTCCTGTCTGGTTACAGAATGTGATTAATTTTTGCGTTGGCCCCTTGGGGAGAGAAGGGGAACCGTGATGTGGTATGAGGCATTGTGTCAAGAGGTGTGTGACACGTGTCAGAGAACAGATGTCTGACCCTAGAGCGAGCGGCAGGAAAGCCCTCTGTCACAGCAGTAGCTACTAGCCATGGGGTTTGCTTTAAGGATAAAGTGTCGAACAGTCTTCCCCAACCCCGTCTGCATCTTTAGGCCCCGCCAGGAGCCTCAGAGCCAGGGGATGGCGGCTGATGATCCCTACTCGGCCGTCTTGCCTAAATATTTTTCTAGCGCCGCAAGCAGCTGAGTGGATCCAGAGATTAAATGATCCTTAATTTCTCAGGGATCTGGTTACGACTCCCTCATCTCCTTCAGACACTGGTGGCCCCTCGCACGTCCCTCCTCACCTCCCCTTCCTCCTCAATCTGAACTTAGGGCACACACACGTTCACACACTCCTTGGAGCGTGGGCTGGTGGCAGGCACACGGCCTGTCTGGGGATCAAAATGGAAGAAACCCAAACCTGTGCTGTGTGTATGACTGGCACCAGAGCTCTGGCCACGGCGCGAGCAGGGGAGGATGGGAGGGGGGATAAAGTTTCATGGCCAGGGTTAAATTTAGATCCCCCTGGTTTCAACACGGAGAGACTCGTGTGAACTACCCCCCCAGAGGAGCACCGGGGAGCTTGCAGGCCCTGGGGGCCAGCCTAGGGAAGAAAACAGCACCTGTCCCCCCATGATTAGATGGCAAATCAGAAGCTCTTAAATAACACTGCTCCAGACAAAGGGCATTGTGTTTAACAGTTGGTGGTCCAGTCATTATTTCCGTGATTATCATGGTGATACATAAGCTGGTGACAAGGCCCTGTCCAAGGCCTGGATACGTACGATATCACCAACAAGCATTCTATGAATGACAAGTTGACAACTTACAGTATACTGTATATAACGTTACACAGTTGTCATTATTTCTATTTTGACAATGCTTATACTATACAGATTTTTTTTGTTATCTTGCTCAATAATCAAGCAGCTGGGGACTTCGTCCTGATTAGTTCAGGACTATTTATCCTGATTCCAAGTCTTCCAGGAATCAGTCTGTTGCTGATTCTGAGCCCTGGGCCTATTTGGGGTCATGTGTGCCTTCATGGTTCCAGTCTTAGCAGAGCTGGAGGGAACTTATTACAAGCACACAGAGCTCACCACAGGGACAGGGAATGGGGCAGACCAGACAGGCTTCCCTGGCAAATAGTGGCTGGGACTGGGCCACTGACTTGCTGCAGGGCCAGCAGCAGGAATGAGAGGCAGGCTGCTGTCCATGCCAGGAGGCTGACTTGTCTCATCAGTCTATCCACACTCTGCAGTGATCAGACGGCTGTGCACCATGGCCTGCTCATTCCCTCCCTATGGACATGTGCATGATGTGTGCCTTTGACGCACCCCCATCCTGCATACTCCTCCTCTCTGTCCCTCTCACTCTCTTCTCAATCATTGTGATGCTCACTGTGGCCCAACTCTTCCATCCCCTTAAACTCTCAATGTGTCTTTCTTCCTGCCAGATGTAACACAGTTCACACAGCGCATCAAGAGGCTTTGAAGTTTATTCTAATAAAAGGGAAATAAAATGGCCTCCATGTAGCTTTAACACTAGGGAGGATGAGAAATCAGAGAGCTCTCTGCTCTTCAGCAAATAACAGAAATATGCTCCCATCCTAACCTGAGGCACTGGCAGCATGGGATAAATGGCATCTGAAGGATTGCTGATGGTGTGTACTGTGACATCCGCTGTGCCATTTCAGGACACTGTACAGGCCAGGCAAATGGCTGGATCAGGGGTCAATTCAACTGTAATTGCTTTGCTTTGCGTACACAGTAGCATTTAAACCAATTTATTTCCTATGGTCCTATAAAATTGCTAAATGTTTCTAGATAGACATGCATATGTATGGGCAGGTTTAATTAGATTCAGCCCCAAGTCATATAAGATGCCACATCTCTTAATGCTTGTTGTTATATTGAATGAAACATGCTTTTAAAAGAGCACAGTTTCATTTTTGAATGCCAAAAACATAAATAAGGTCTCTGAAAATATAACAGCTCACTGCAGTATTCCCCATTGTCTATGGGATTTATTGTTTTAATAACTTGCCTGTTTAGAATACATGAGCTAATACTGGGCTTTCCCAGCTGTCCGCATTTAAGAGATGACGGTTTCTGAACTGCTTCACCATTCTCAGATAACAGTTAGTACTTCTCAGCTGTTCCCGCGATGGCGATGGGAAAGCCTTTCATTGTTCAAGGTCCGCTATGTTCCCATGGACACAGGGCTTACCGCAAGCCCACTGTCGTGTTGTTCATGGAAAATGCCTGCCATTCCACATCAAACCAATGAGTGTCTGCATTGTATGCATACGCAACCGCAGGATAAACCAATTGTCTTCTGGTACAGATTATAATTTTGCCAAAGTTACAACTATTCTAAATGTTGAGATGTGAAAACGGAACAAAAGGAAGAAATATAGTCAGTTGAGCTGAGAAACTAAAGCTAACAACACAGGCTATACTAAAACATTTCCTACTGTATATTAAAGACAGAATTTGTATAAGTTACTGTTTGGGAACAAAATTTAATATAGGCTGTTGTAAGAACACTGCTCTAAAAATCCCTCAAAGTCCACCTCTCTATAGTGAGAGGTTTAGGATGTGTATAGTACTACAGTGTGGGAGTGTTTGTGAATTCCAGTGGGGTTTGGGCAGAGTTTGTGCGGGTGGAGACATGACTGCACGGCATTCCTCTCCTCCCACCGCACACGCTCCCCTCGTGCTGCTTACTGCTACACACGCACCCCACACACCCTACCTGGCAAACCCCCATTGTTTACCAAAGCCAAATGCAGACAGTACATTGGTATGCCTAAGGCCAGCCAAATCCACTAGTAACAACTGAGGACAATAACAGATAACTCACATATCCCTTTAGCAGTAGTTCAAATGCTTGCCAGTTCAAGGGGATGTTTAATAACTCAGCAATGCAGCTGTATTTTCCTTTCTGAAACCAATAGCATATAACTCATAGTCAGATACAATCATATGAAACCCCAAGTCAAATTAAACTGTGCGCCTCATCATGTGGGCTTCGTCTAACCTCGTCACCACTCCCCAGAAATCTGTCTGGTGGACGAGGCTGGCTTCGACTGACATTTTTTTCACTGTTGTTTCATCATAACAAATGAGCAGATCCTCAGATGCATGTCTGTCTGTCTGAGCAGCAGCTCAAAGTTCCCCAGCAGTTGCACTGAGGAGTCATCGCACAGTCTCCGTGGAACACACGCTCTTGTAAAGAAACACTGCGCACACGGACGACCGACTGCCTAGGGTTAGAGGTCAAAGTATCATCAGCGTCCCATCGAGCCCTGAAATCCCTCAAGCATCACTCAAACAGCGGTCATTCAGATAAGCTTATTCTGACTTTACAATTATCGAACCGCGAGTGTATTTCTCAGATACTGTTGTGTTAGAAATGGTTGTGGTAGAAAATGTATGCGCGCACGACTGTAAGTCGCTTGGGATAAATGGCATATATTATATTAGGAATTAACTCACTGAATTCAATTGAGTTTTATAGAGCATCAAATGTATTTATCATCAACTGCTGGAGAAATAAAGCTGTGAGGTTCATGCTTACAAACAGCAGAAATATCACAGATAAAGCAAATGAATCTGTTCCGTGGATAATAGCCGTATCTAATTAATGACAAGTATTGCGTCTGAATGTCAGGATATTACTGGTACATCTGGGATCTTTCTCTGAAATGACTGTTTCCTTTCTCTTACAGCTCTAAACTGCACGTGTAATGTGACCAATAGTCGGTGTGACGAGAATGCGGTGTGCAGGTAAGGAGAAACTTGATGGAAGATGCATCCATCTTTAACATGTCTAAAATATGATACAGTGCCTTCGGAAAGTATTCAGACCCCTTGACTTTTTCCACAATTTGTGAGGTTACAGCCTTACTCTAAAATGGATTAAATTGTTGTTTTTCCTCATCAATCAACACATGATGCCCCATAATGACAAAGCAAAAACAGCTTTTTAGACATTTTTGCTAATTTATAAAATGTTTAAACAGAAATATCACATTTACATTAATATTCAGACCCGTTCCTCGGTACTTTGTTGAAGCACCTTCGGCAGCAATAACAGCCTCGAGTTTTCTTGGGTATGACACTACAAGCTTGGCACACCTATATTTGGGGAATTTCTCCCATTCTTCTCTGCAGATCCTCTCAAGCTCTGTCAGGTTGGATGGGGAGCGTTGCTGCACAGCTATGTTCAGGTCTCTCCAGAGATGCTCGATCGGGTTCAAGTCCGGGCTCTGGCTGAGCCACTCAAGGACATTCAAAAACTTGTCCCAAAGCCACCCCTGCGTTGTCTTGGCTGTGTGCTTAGTATCGTTGTCCTGTTGGAAGGTGAACCTTCGCCCCAGTCTGAGGTCCTGAGCGCTCTGGAGCAGGTTTTCATCAAGGATCACTCTGTACTTTGCTTCGTTCATCTTTGCCTCGATCCTGACTAATCTCCCAGTCCCTACCACTGAAAAACACCCCCACAGCATGATGTTGCCACCATGCTTCACCATAAGGATGGTGCCAGGTTTCCTCCAAATGTGACACTTGGCATTCAGGCCAAAGAGTTGAATCCTGGTTTCATCAGACCAGAGAATCGTGTTTCTCATGGTCTGAGAGTCTTTAGGTGCCTTTTGGAAAACTCCAAGCCGGCTGTCATGTCCCTTTACTGAGGAGTGGCTTCCGTCTGGCCACTCTACCATAAAGGCCTGATTGGTGGAGTGCTGCAGAGATGTTTGTCCTTCTGGAAGTTTCTCCCATCTCCACAGAGGAACTCTAGAGCTCTGTCAGAGTGACCATCGGGTTCTTGGTCACCTCCCTGACCAAGGTCCTTCTCCCCCGATTGCTCAGTTTGGCTGGGAGGCCAGCTCTAGGAAGAGTCTTGGTGGTTTCAAACCTCTTCCATTTAAGAATGATGGAGGCCATTGTGTTCTTGGGGACCTTCAATGCTGCCGAAATTGTTTGGTACCCTTCCCCAGATCTGTGCCTCGACACAATCCTGTCTCGGAGCTCTACAGACAATTCCTTCGAACTCATGGCTTGGTTTTTGCTCTGACATGCACTGTCAACTGTGGGACCTTATATAGACAGGTGTGTGCCTTTCCAAATCAAATCAATTGAATTACCTCAGGTAGACTCCAATCAAGTTGTAGAAACATCTCAAGGATGATCAATGGAAACAGGATGCACCTGAGCTCAATTTCGAGTCTCATAGCAAAGGGTCTGAATACTTATGTAAATAAGGTAATTCATATTTTTTTTTGCAAACATTTCTAAAAACCTGTAGATTGCTGAGGATTTTTCTTATTTAATCAGTTTTAGAATAAGGCATTAACGTAATAAAGTGGAAAAAGTCAAGGAGTCTGAATACTTTTCCAATGCACTGTATATCTTAATGTGTTGCCTATGACAAGCATACAGTTGAAGTCGGAAGTTTACATACACCTTAGCCAAATACATTTAAACTCAGTTTTTCACAATTCCTGACATTTAATCCTTGTAAAAATTCCCCGTCTTAGGTCAGTTAGGATCACCACTTTATTTTAAGAATGTGAAATGTCAGAATAATAGTAGAGAGAATTATTTCTTTCAGCTTTTATTTCTTTCATCACATTCCCAGTGGGTCAGAAGTTTACATACACTCATTTAGTGTTTGGTAATATTGCCTTTAAATTGTTTAACTTGGGTCAAACGTTTCAGGTAGCCTTCCACAAGCTTCCCACAATAAGTTGGGTGAATTTTGGTCCATTCCTCCTGACAGAGCTGGTGTAACTGAGTCAGGTTTGTAGGCCTCCTTGCTCGCACACGCCTTTTCAGTTCTCCCCACAAATTTTCTATAGGATTGAGGTCAGGGCTTTGTGATGGCCAATCCAATACCCTGACTTTGTTGTCCTTAAGGTATTTTGCCACAACTTTGGAAGTTTGATTGGGGTCAATGTCCATTTGGAAGACCCATTTGCAACCAAGCTTTAACTTCTTGACTGATGTCTTGAGATGTTGCTTCAATATAGCCACATAATTTTCCTCCCTCATGATGCCATCTATTTTGTGAAGTGCACCAGTCCCTCCTGGAGCTAAGCACCTCCACAACATGATACTGGATGGTCATTATGGCCAAACAGTTCTATTTTTGTTTAATCAGACCAGAGGACATTTCTCCAAAAAGTACACATGTCCCCATGTGCAGTTGCAAACCGTAGTCTGGCCTTAAAATGGCGGTTTTGGAGCAGTGACTTCTTCCTTGCTGAGCGGCCTTTCAGGTTATGTTGATATAGGACTCTTTTTACTGTAGATACCTTTGTACCTATTTCCTCCAGCGTCTTCACAAGGTCCTTTGCTGTTGTTCTGGGATTGATTTGCACTTTTCACACCAAAGTACGTTCATCTCTAGGAGACAGAACGCGTCTCCTTCCTGAGCGGTATGACGCCTGTGTGGTCCCATGGTGTTTATACTTGCATACTATTGTTTGTACAGATGAACGTGGTATCTTCAGGCGTTTGGAAATTGCTCCCAAGGATGAACCAGACTTGTGGAGGTCTACAATTTTTTTTTCTGAGGTCTTGGCTGATTTCTTTTGATTTTCCCATGATGTCAAGCAAAGAGGCACGGAGTTTGAAGGTAGACCTTGAAATACATCCACAGGTACACTTCCAATTGACTCAAACAATGTCAATTAGCCTATCAGAAGCTTCTAAAGCCATGGCATCATTTCCTGGAATTTTCCAAGCTGTTTAAAGGCACAGTCAACTTAGTGTATGTAAACGTCTGACCCACTGGAATTGTGACATTGTGAATTATAAGTGAAATAATCTGTCTCTAAACAATTGTTGGAAAAATTACTTGTGTCATGCACAAAGTAGATTTCCTAACCGACTTGCCAAAACTATAGTTCGTTAACTAGAAATTTGTGGAGTGGTTAAAAAACCTAAGTGTATGTAAACTTCCAACTTCAACTGTATATGACAAACATATAAAGCCATCATTCAGGCCCACGATATTCTGGTGTCAATTATGTCCTTTAGAGCGGGTCACACTCACAAAATCTATGGAGTGCATTCTACGAATGTTCATATTTATGTGCCTCACAGATACTGTACAGAGCAGCGCATTGCAAAAGTTATTTTGTTAAGTATGGGCGCCCTCCTGTGTCCATTGCGGAGGGTAAGAGTGGCCCTGCAATTTTTGATTATGCCACTGTATATAACTGTATATCAGTGGAGGCTGCTGAGGGGAGGACGGCTCATAATAATGGCTGGAATGGAGTGAATGGAATGGCATCAAACCATGTATTTGATGTGTTTGATGTATTTGATACCATTCCACTGATTCCGCTCCAGCCATTACCACGAGCCCATCCTCCCCATTTAAGGTGCCACCAACCTCCTGTGCTGTATATCTCCATCATGAGGCTGTGTTGGCTATAGAGATGAGAGCTGATCTAACTGGCTGTGCTGTATTCCAGGTGTGACCCGGGTTGGGAGGGGCAGCAGTGCGACGTCTGTGTGAGAATGCCAGGCTGTGTCCATGGATCGTGTCACCAACCCTGGCAATGCACCTGCGAGCCTGGATGGGCAGGGCGCTTCTGCGACAAAGGTGACAGAAAATATTTGTATGTATCAGACCATCATAATTGTATTTGTTCAGTGAGTGGTAGAGCAGTACGTATTCACCGCTTCTCTCCTCTGCTTCAGATATCCATGTGTGTACAAATGAGGCACCTTGTCAGAACGGTGCCACTTGTTACGCCAACGTTTCAGGGGAATACTCCTGCCTCTGCACCGAGGGATTTCACGGGAGGAACTGCGAGCACAAGACAGGACCCTGTCATAAGACCGGCAGGTGAGTTCAATTAGCAACACACTCGAAAACAATCTATGGAACAAGTTTGTCTCAGGCCTACTGCTTCTGCCTTAATCAAAACAAATCACAAGTTCAACCCCAACCAGTGACTCAACATACAGGAATGAGTGGTCATTTTAGACTTTCCAACGGGAAACTAGCTACACTATTAGTGTGTGTAAATTACAATAAATCAGTTGTTCTCTCAATGAGTGTGTTTCAGTGTGTGTGTGGGTTTTGACTGTGGTGTGTCCCAGCTGGTCCCCTGATGGCAGTCAAAAACATGCAGACTGGCGCGGGCCACGTAGCAGCCTGGTCAATTTGTATCCACTGGAGAGCAATCATGTGATTTAATGGGATCATTATCGGCCAAGTGAGTGGCCTCTAGTGCTAACAAACACATTGAAGCCAGGCATCTACACTACAGCCCCCATTGAGTTCCCAAATCACTGGCTAAATGGTTACCAGGGAAACGATACAGGCCAAGGCACAGACTCTGGGGCAGATTTGTCTTAAAGTGCCAAATCAATGCCTGATTGAATGTAATCAGTGATCATCACAGAGTAAGCGCCACACATTTACTTACAAATCAGTTGGATGTCCAGGCCCATATGAACAGGCTTGGGTTAAGTAATCAATTCAGCACTGAAAATCTATTCAGTTATTCAGATCATTTACCTCAGGGTTTTTAGTGCTTATGTTGTCTTTATCTTTCAGGTCTTCATGTAAGAATGGCGGGCAGTGTGAGGACAGTGGCGGTTATGCTCCAGAGCTCTCCTGCCGCTGCCTGGCAGGCTTCACCGGGCCACGTTGCGAGAACAACATGGACGACTGCCTGATGCGCCCTTGTGGTAACGGTGCCACCTGCCTGGATGGCATCAACCGCTTCTCCTGCCTCTGTCCCGAGGGCTTCACGGGCCGGTTCTGCACCGTCAACCTGGATGACTGTGCCAGCCAACCTTGCCTTAATGGAGGACGCTGCCTGGACCGTGCCAGCACCTTCCACTGCTTCTGCAAGCCTGGGTTCACTGGCAGGACCTGCGAGGTGCCCTTAAGGAGCCCAGAGAGCCAAGCGCCCATCAGCAGCTCCCGTGACTGGGCTGGGGGAGGTGGGGGCTGGGGAAGGGTAACTCAGTCCAGGCCAGACCAGGACATCACGAGGGGGGACAATAATAGTGGAGACAGGCTGCTGAAGATCTCTGTGAAGGAGGTTGTGACCCAGTGGGGGTCGTCTGGCCTGTCAGAGGTGCAGCTCATCACCCTCCTGGTGCTGGGGTGCATGACACTTGCCGTGGTGGTGCTCACAGCTGGCCTGGTGCTGAGGGGGCATTGGCAGGACCACTGTGCAAGCTGCCGGTGCGGCCCCACCCCCCGCCTGCACCCGCTGAAACACCGAGACCGCCAGCCGCCCCCGCAGAGCCACCTAGTCACAGTGGAGCAGGAGTGTAAGATCAGCTTCCTACACACGCCCACAGCCCCAGAACTGGAGAAGAAGAAACTGAACACTGAGGTGATTTAGGTTATGTTTACTACCTCCACAGCCCTGAACACAGGACACAGACTGCTCTCAGCAGAGGGAAAGCCATGCTTTTATCCCAGCCCTGCCTCCATGACTGATTTTCTTCAGTACTGACAGTCAAAATACAGACAACATACCGACCTAGGTATCGATACCTAAAGAGACGCAGGACCAAGAAGGGACCAGTGGGTCTGTTCAAGGGTAAATGTTAGGAGTGTCAAACACATTCTCCTAACAAAAGGAGCGTAGTCCTAATATGACGGATTATTTGTTCACCACAGGGGTAAAGTGGAGGTACATCATGAGAAATATACTCAAGTCCTTTGGTTACTTGTCACGGACAACCAATGTGTAATTTGTCCGTCCTCAAAATCAACTGATTCGGTTTCTTGGCATGAACTGCATGTAAGACAGGCCTACTGACAGACAGCTTTGGAATGCAAGCCGAGACAATGCCCTTGTTATGTCAACCTAATTGGTGTACTGGTATTTGTCACTGCTGTTCTCATCACGATATTAGGCCAAAATGTTAGACATGAATGAATCTACCCATATTTTTCCAAATGGGCTCTGACCTCGGAACAAGCTCTGCAGTGAGCAGAATTCAGACATGCAGACAAATGATTGCCTGAGTTCATGTTGTTTTAACAGTGTACTTTCTATACCACAGACTAAAGAACTGCAACACCTCAACACCTACTTCATTTAAGTAACTGTCCAGTGTTTCCAGATTTCTATTAAATATGACCTATAATTAATTACAATACGAGTAAAATAGTTTTCCTTCCAAAAAAGTGTAATTATGTATGTAAAAAATCTGCTTTTCTGTATTGGAATGGTGTGGGGGTACCCCATAGAGTTAGATAGAGGCACGGGCATTGCCATTTAGGGCTTTCAACATTTTAAGGTAGTCAACAGGGTTGTACTTTCTATGGGTTACGGAAGGATGACATGATTCCATCCAGGTCATCAGGAGGGATCAGCCAATGAATTATACTTGTGAGAAAACACTAGGTGGCCGTATGTACCTTTTCGGTTTGTTTGTCAACTCATAGACGTAGTAGAAGAAGAAAATTGACTACTTCAAAATAAAGATGGCCATGGTCCCTTCTTGTCCCATGATGGCTGCCTGTGCGCTCACAGATGCCATCATGGGACATACACTGAGTGTACAAAACATTAGGAACCCCTGGTCTTTCCATGACATAGACTGACCAGGTGAATCCAGGTGAAAGCTATGATCCCTTATTGATGTCACTTGTTAAATCCACTTCAATCAGTGTAGTTGAAGGGTAGGAGACAGGTTAAAGATGGACTTTTAAGCCTTGAGACAATTGAGACATGGATTGTGTATGTGTGCCATTCAGAGGGTGAATGGGCGAGACAACAGATTTAAGTGCCTTTGAACTGGGTATGGTAATAGGTGCCAGGCGCACCGGTTTGAGTGTGTCAAGAACTGCAACACTGCTGGGTTTTTCACACTCAACAGTTTCCCATGTGTATCAAGAATGATCCAAAGGACCCAAAGGACATCCAGCCAACTTGACATAACTGAGGGAAGCATTGGAGTCAGCATGGGCCAGCATCCCTGTGGAACGCTTTCGACACCTTGTAGAGTCCATGCCCTGACAAATTGAGGTTTTTCTGAGGGAAAGATGTTCCTAATGTTTTGTACACTCAGTGTATATAAAGATGATATGTCAATTGATCACTGTGGAGTAACCCAACAACAGAATGATGCGAGTGTATACCGGTCATAAAAAATATGAATGTGTAGACCGCTGATTGGAAAGCTCATCCTTCTCTATGAGGAAATAGCAAGCATTTTTTAAATATTCTGTTTGAGATACACGTTTGAGGTGGGGACTTCGTGTTTTTTAATTGATTTATGCTTTGGCCATATGAGTATAGGATGAGTCAACAACATTATTTGGGTATTAGTTAACAGAATATAAACTTTTAAGAGTGAGATTTTCACTGGACAGTTACTTTAAGTTATAATTGTATCATTTTGTAAAAAGTAATATTCTGTCAACACTGAAAATGAATTTGTGACCTGTTTACTTCTGTATGGTGTTTAATAGCGAATAACAATATGGATTTGCTAAACAGTATTTTGAAGCTGTACATTTTATTTATTTTCTGTAATTTATTTGTAGAACGTGGTCTATTTGCAATGAGTCTTATTTTTTATACTGAATTGTCTGCAATAAAGTTGTGAACTGTTTCTTGTACAAAGTGCCGTAATGACTGCCAAAATGCTTCCACTTCAGTGTAGATAGAGCCAGGATACAGATAACAGGTACAGAAGATCTAAGAACACATACCTGGCTTTATCCCTAAATTACATGACCGCAGCGTGACAGGTCAATTCAATCAAGCAATTGAAAACAACACATTGATCGTCCATTTACCTATGATACTGTCCCTTCTTTGCTACAAGGTGTCAAATCTATATAAAAAAAAGCATTCTGAATGTCTATTTTCCAGGAGACAAACACCAATGGTTCAGACTTAGCACTTTATACCATCACTGTTATAGACCTGCAGTCTTTTCTAGGAAGCAATTGTTTCTACATAATTTGAGACTTACCCTTTTAGTTTCCCTGAATCTCTGTGCTCTTATCCCACCATCAACATTTCCTCAGCTCCCAAGCCCCTGAATTTACCAAATAATGCCCGGTGGGGATGAAATGTGACCTGACCCCAACCTGACATAATATCCAGCAGAGGAAGTTACGGAGACCCCAAGAATAACCTGAAACTAGAGTCCTCACTTCCTGTGGGAAAGAGCTCCAGACAGTTTCCCTCCTCAGGTTCACCACACAGGAATGATAGAGCTACTCTGTAACATGCATGTCATCACAACACAAGTTACCGTAAGATAGCATTGTTGAAATCAATGTTAGAACACACCAAAATTACTGTCATTTTACCAATTGAAAAGTCAGGCCCTGGACCAAACACACAATAAGATCAATAACATCAATCAATTATTCCGAAGCTAGCCAGCTGAAGAGATCCATCAGCCACTCCTGGGCTACAATCACCTATCCGGACCCGTTTTACTGCCGATGCGGAGCCCCACCGGGCCTTCACGACTGGACTACCGACGTTATCTGCCCGAGGGAGATATCCAACTGGCCCCTCCGTCGCGACGTAACCTGAACGCCCATCTGCGGCCCGCTAATCGTTAGCTGTCTTATCGGCTGCTATCTGAATAGGTCTATCGGACAATTTTCTTGGGTCACTATAACTATAACGCCAATTGGATTGGTCCCCTCTACCACACGGAACCCCACTAATCTACCGACGGAAACGCACGAGGTGGCTATAAACAGACCTCCATCTTCTGCCAGCTTGCTACCCATGGCCCGGCTAGCTGTCTGAATCGCCGTTACCCCAACCAACCTCACTACTCACTGGACCCATATGATCACTCGGCTAAGCATGCCTCTCCTTAATGTCAATATGCCTTGTCCATTGCTGTTCTGGTTAGTGTTTATTGGCTTATTTCACCGTAGAGCCTCTAGCCCTGCTCATTATACCTTATCCAACCTTCAGTTCCACCACCCACACATGCGATGACATCATCTGGTTTCAATGATGTTTCTAGAGACAATATCTCTCTCATCATCACTCAATGCCTAGCTTTACCTCCACTGTATTCACATCCTACCATACCTTTGTCTGTACATTATACCTTGAAGCTATTTTATCGCCCCCAGAAACCTGCTCCTTTTACTCTCTGTTCCGGATGTCCTAGACGACCAATTCTCATAGCTTTTAGCTGTACCTTTATCCTACTCCTCCTCTGTTCCTCTGGTGATGTAGAGGTGAATCCAGGCCCTGCAGTGCCTAGCTCCACTCCTATGCGGTGTTGCAATCTACTGCAGAGATAGCTTGCAGAGTTCTGTCCTACTATCCAGGTCTGTACCCTAACAATTTGAACTTCTACTCTTAAAAATCCACCTCTCTAAAAACAAGTCTCTCACCGTTGCCGCCTGCTATAGACCACCCTCTGCCCCCAGCTGTGCTCTGGACACCATATGTGAACTGATTGCCTCCCATCTATCTTCAGAGCTCGTGCTGCTAGGTGACCTAAACTGGGACATGCTTAACACCCCAGCCATCCTACAATCTAAGCTTGATGCCCTCAATCTCACACAAATTATCAATGAACCTACCAGGTACCACCCCAAAGCCGTAAACACGGGCACCCTCATAAATATCATCCTAACCAACTTGCCCTCTAAATACACCTCTGCTGTTTTCAACCAAGATCTCAGCGATCACTGCCTCATTGCCTGCATCCGTAATGGGTCAGCGGTCAAACGACCTCCACTCATCACTGTCAAACGCTCCCTGAAACACTTCAGCGAGCAGGCCTTTCTAATCGACCTGGCCCGGGTATCCTGGAAGGATATTGACCTCATCCCGTCAGTAGAGGATGCCTGGTTATTTTTTTTTAATTCCTTCCTCACCATCTTAAATAAGCATGCCCCAGTCAAGAAATTTAGAACCATGAACAGATATAGCCCTTGGTTCTCTCCAGACCTGACTGCCCTTAACCAACACAAAAACATCCTGTGGCGTTCTGCATTAGCATCGAACAGCCCCCGTGATATGCAACTTTTCAGGGAAGTTAGAAACCAATATACACAGGCAGTTAGAAAAGCCAAGGCTAGCTTTTTCAAGCTGAGATTTGCTTCCTGCAACACAAACTCAAAAAAGTTCTGGGACACTGTAAAGTCCATGGAGAATAAGAGCACCTCCTCCCAGCTGCCCACTGCACTGAGGATAGGAAACTCTGTAACCACCGATAAATCCACTATAATTGAGAATTTCAAAAAGCATTTTTCTACAGCTGGCCATGCTTTCCACCTGGCTACCCCTACCCCGGTCAACAGCACTGCACCCCCCACAGAAACTCGCCCAAGCCTTCCCCATTTCTCCTTCTCCCAAATCCAGTCAGCTGATGTTCTGAAAGAGCTGCAAAATCTGGACCCCTACAAATCAGCCGGGCTAGACAATCTGGAACCTTTCTTTCTAAAATGATCTGCCGAAATTGTTGCAACCCCTATTACTAGCCTGTTCAACCTCTCTTTCGTGTTGTCTGAGATTCCCAAAGATTGGAAAGCAGCTGCAGTCATCCCCCTCTTCAAAGGGGGGGACACTCTTGACCCAAACTGCTACAGACCTACAGTGGGGAGAACAAGTATTTGATAACCTGCAAAATCGGCAGTGTTTCCTACTTACAAAGCATGTAGAGGTCTGTAATTTTTATCATAGGTACACTTCAACTGTGAGAGACGGAATCTAAAACAAAAATCCAGAAAATCACATTGTATGATTTTTAAGTAATTAATTTGCATTTTATTGCATGACATAAGTATTTGATACATCAGAAAAGCATAACTTAATATTTGGTACAGACACCTTTGTTTGCAATTACATAGATCATACGTTTCCTGTAGTTCTTGACCAGGTTAGCACACACTGCAGCAGGGATTTTGGCCCACTCCTCCATACAGACCTTCTCCAGATCCTTCAGGTTTCGGGGCAATAGGGACTTTCAGCTCCCTCCAAAGAGGGAAGGTTAACCAAAGCCCCATATACTACCCATCACTCCAACCTGTACACTTTCGTTGGCTGGCCCTCGCTTCATACTCGTCGCCAAACCCACTGGCTCCAGGTCATCTACAAGACCATGCTAGGTAAAGTCCCCCCTTATCTCAGCTCGCTGGTCACCATAGCAGCACCCACCTGTAGCACGCGCTCCAGCAGGTATATCTCTCTGGTCACCCCCAAAGCCAATTCCTCCTTTGGCCGCCTCTCCTTCCAGTTCTCTGCTGCCAATGACTGGAAGGAACTACAAAAATCTCTGAAACTGGAAACACTTATCTCCCTCACTAGCTTTAAGCACCAGCTGTCAGAGCAGCTCACAGATTACTGCACCTGTACATAGCCCATCTATAATTTAGCCCAAACAACTACCTCTTCCCCTACTGTATTTATTTATTTTGCTCCTTTGCACACCATTATTTATATTTCTACTTTGCACATTCTTCCACTGCAAATCTACCATTCCAGTGTTTTACTTGGTATATTGTATTTACCTCGCCACCATGGCCTTTACCTCCCTTATCTCACCTCATTTGCATATAGACTTATTTTTCTACTGTATTATTGACTGTATGTTTGTTTTACTCCATGTGTAACTCTGTGTTGTTGTATGTGTCGAACTGATTTGCTTTATCTTGGCCAGGTCGCAATTGTAAATGAGAACTTGTTCTCAACTTGCCTACCTGTTTAAATAAAAGGTGAAATAAAAAAATAAAAAGATAACATGATCCTTAAACCAGCAGCCAGCATGTAGTTGTCTATACTCTCATTGAGGTTTTCACTGACCTTTGGCCAGTTATTCAGTGCCTAATCACTGCCGACGAGAATTTGTTCCTGAAGCAGATGGTTTGCTCTGGGAGCCTAATGGTGTGCCTCCAACTCGGTTCAACATCATCATAGCTGTGCTCTGTCAACTGGTACTGATGTGAAACAAATGGGAACTGTTTACTGGTGTATGATGGTCAATAAACAGTCATGCATTCAGATCCGATAAAATATGAGCTAGTGAGCCTGAGGAAACCCATCCGGTTGTTTTAGGAGAGGTGCAACATCCCTCTTAGGTTGATATTAGTCCTCTATGGCCTGTTATTGGCAGAAATGAAAATGACTGTCCTAACTTTGTAATGAACACAGACAGTTATGATACTCAATACTGCCAGAGACGGGCCTAGTGTGAACCAATAACTATTTACTATTTCTTTCTCTACGGCTGACTGGTTCCTTTTCCCTGGTCACCTGTCACAGTTCAGTGGTAAAAAAGGACTTGGGAGAGGATTTTGATATGTTTTCAGAGGTGATGGAAGTGCCAAGTGCCAACAGCTGGGCCTGTGTGGGCAACAACGCTTGTGTCACAACGGCAGCTGCCTCTTTAGGGACAGGATGGCAAAAATGTATGCCTGTGTAGACCAGCCTCTGCCATCCTTCCACAGCTCTGCCGCCTGTTAACATTCAAGTCAAGCTGGCACCACTCCACTATACCATATATCCTTATAGGCATACAGCGCAATAAGGTAGTAGTCTAAATAGAACCCAAGAGTTATACTGTATAAGAGAAAGCGTTATGATTGACTTAAAGAGATATAACTCATTCATTCACCTGCTCTAGTACTAAGAGCACACGTTCTTGTTGCATCAGTGAGAAATAGCTCACTAACTCAATGTGTCAACCATCTGTCAATTTTAGGATATCCTTTTAGGATATCATTTTTATATGAAAAGAGCCCTACTTGGTTTTTAAAGGGAGCCAGTGACACCCAGTGGACAGAAGAACCTGCATCTACCTCATGAAGCAAAGTACAATTAACAAAACAGCATATGCACCATGGATGTGACCTTATGATATAGCTTTATAAGCCTTCAACAAACTGATATGAAATCAGTAAAAAGACAAGACATTTGCTTACGGTGTATGTAGAAAATGTATTCAAAACATGTCATATCTATAAAATCTCTCCCCAAAAATGGATCCATAACCATTTTTGACAAACATAGGTCCTTAATTGAGAAACTTGATGATTAGCAAAGTGGGAATCATAACCATATCTCTTCTTATACTTTTGAAGGCACCATAGATGCAGTTAGACCATCTCAGACTTTGACGAGTCCGTTGAAGTAGTCTTCCAGGATGCCCTCCACCTCCTCCTCTTTGTAATCTCGCACCTGGAACAGGGACCCGTCAACCGCCCCTCTGATCATGGCAGACAGTGCTGGACATGGGTAGAGAAGCCATATCATACAAGGTCAGTAGGTATAAAAGACTGGAATATGATCAAATCAACATCAAGTTGTGACTGTCTCAAATGTGGGATTGTTTAAAGCTTGCTGTGATATGTGTTATTGAATTCAATTACACGTATTATGATAATTTCTCTCAAAGTCAAACTGTAATCTTACATTTTCCAGAGGAGGGCCGGAAAAGACAGAGGATTTTCTTGTGCATGTCCAGTGCCCTTCCCAGCTCATACCCAACTCCAAGAGAGGGCTGTGTCACTTCAGCTATTATCACTGACATTAGAGAAGAGCAATGTTTAGATGAGGATTTTCTTGTGCATGTCCAGTGCCCTTCCCAGCTCATACCCAACTCCAAGAGAGGGCTGTGTCACTTCAGCTATTATCACTGACATTAGAGAAGAGCAATGTTTAGATGGAAACATTGTGTAGTAGCAAACACTACTAACTTGTCTTGCAACATGGGTATAGATTAGTAACTTTCAGCAATGGGTAACTTTTTAGCAAGAACAAGAGCTAATTTTTAAATACTGTAGGAGTAGCATTATACACCTTTGCTATTCTGAAATAAATCGCTTTCAATTAATAGTGACAGAGTAGATGCACATATTATAAACAAGACAACAGACATTTAAATATTTTCATCCTAGGCAAACTCATCCTGACTCTTCCTCACCATCAGACATCATAAGCCATTCCATATCTCGGTCATGGATACGTTTATCCCCGTCCTGCACAGCAACCTCTCCTAGGACAGTCAAGATGCAAGGTTCAAGTAAATGTTGACAAGTTCATGACCACCACAGTACAAATTCTAGTAACAATGCAAAAAAATCGTTTTATAAAACGTAACAGTCCAGCAAACGACAAGCAAGTTGAGCTCATGCTGGTAGCCAAATGTACAAATTCTTACAGGGAAATAAAGAACAGATGTGTCAGACACAATCTGTGATAAAGAACGTGGCTCACCTTTCTCTGACAGATCACAGAGACTCACGTGCTCCGTCAGAACTTCTCCATATTTCTGTAGTTTCTGCACAATTTTTTGATAAATAACCACATCCTGTCTTCCTCCACGAATACTGCCACAGAAGTAAATTTGCATGGCTTTCTTTTAGCTCGCTAACTTATAGGTGTCTGAAAACGTTTTGATTGAGTCGAGTGAAAATGATGCCTAAAAAAATCCAGTGTCCACTAGATAGCACAGCCACAAAGTCAAAATAGTTTATATCGTAAAAATGTATGATTTTTTTTTTTTTTTGCTTTTTGTCTTAATTTAAGGTTAGGACACAAGGTTAGCACTGCGGTTAATGTTTAAGTTACGGTTAGGGTTAATTTTTAAATTACATTTAAGAAGATTCTTCGCAGAAATGGGAGGGGTTTATACATTTGTGGCTATGGTAACTAGTGATGACCCAAAGTGTGTGATTAGCTGAAGTGCGCTAGCCCATGCATCGTGTCCTTTCGCCTTTTAGCGCCATCTCGTGGCACACATGCTGGCGCCAAAACGCGAATACGTCAAATCCGCCTCGATTTCCGTTTCGTTGATATACAGGAACAGGAACGTCGACAGTGACTTGGTGGCCCAAAACATTGAGAAAAATATAACTGTCAAGGTTAGTGAAATTAGATGTTATTGTTACACACACGCCGATATATATGTTCAAAAGGTTTATAATACTCTCACCTCATGCATAGGGTGTGTCCCTCATCGGGCAGTCTGTATCGATATATTTTGCTAGCTAGTCGTTTAGCTAAATTGCTAACGGTAGCTAGCTGACGTCGTTAGCTTGCAGGCTATCTAAATCAGTTTATTTAGCTATTAGATAACAGCAGGTAGGTGGAGATATACTACTCTAAACTATATATCTGTCTCCATGTTCGTGCATTATTCGCTTCGTGTCAATGTAGTTAGCTAGCTAACGTTACCTCGTTTGAAAGTCATATTTTATTCGTCACTTTCTTCGTAAACAACAGGTGTTTACTAACAGTGAAGTGCTTACCGTTACGGGCCGTTCCAACAATGCAGAGAGAAAGAAAATACATAAATAACGAAAATAATAATAAATACACAATGAGTAACGATAACTTGACTATGTACACGGGGTACCAGTGCGGAGTCGATTTTTAACTAGGCAAACCAGTTAAGAATAAAGTATTATTTACAATGACGGCCTATTAACATGTCTCCTGCAGGGACGGGCGCTGGGATTATAAATAAAAAATATAGGACAAAACACACATCACGGCAAGAGACAACACTACATAAAGAGGGACCTAAGACGAAAACATATCATTGCAGCAACACATGAAAACACAGCATGGTAGCAACACAACATGACAACATGGTAGCAAGACAACATGGTAGCAGCACAAAACATGGTACACACATTATTGGGCACAGACAACAGCACAAAGGGAAAAAAGGTAGAGAAGTGCAGGGTTACGAGGTAATAGAGCAAGAAATGTACATATATCTAGGAATAAAGTGACTAGGCAACAGTATAGATAAAACAGTAGCAGCGTATGTAACGAGTAAAAAGGTCAATGCAGATAGTGCATCAGTACCGCCATGCAGTAGCAGAGAGAATGGTCAATGACTTGTGTGTTACAAACTTTAATACAAGCCAAACGTCCCTAGTTCCATAATAAACATCCATTGCAAAATGATAAGCCACAGGTAGACAGCAAGTACGGTATATAACTGCTGTGTTGATATGCCATTTCTACCCCTCAATAACACACTCTTCCCCCAGCCAGGGCTTGTGCCTGAGTCCGGCGTCCGTGAATGGAAGTGGAGATAGCATTCGAGATGGGTCCTGAGAGAATCTTACCAAACTCTGAGGAGGAGCTGGGCCAGGAGCGGCCGTCGGATGGTGGAGTGGGCGGGGAGTGGAGTGGAGAGGACATGGAGGAGGGCGGTGTGGGAGATGAGGAGGAGGATGATGGAGGTTACTATTACCAGCCACTAAACCAGGACCCTGATGGACTAAATGCTGCACCCGGGGACCAGCCTGAGGATATGCCCCCAGTAGCAGAGCAACTGCATGAAGTCCAGGAGAGAATAGAGGTATCTAACCCTATGTTCTGAATATGATCTGTGCAGTATTTCAATCAGTGTCATGTGTTTATCATTTGGACAAAAGTCAGTAAAATGTCAGATGTCATTGCTTGTTGTTGAGACATTGATGAAACTTAATTGATTCCTCCACAGTCAATGGGCTTACATCTTCCCCAGCCCCCTCCCCTAGACAGTGATGAGGAGGAGCCAGAAGGAGCCTCTGCCCTGAGCAGCGCAGCCTCCATCCCCATGGATGAAGGTGAGGATCCAGTCTTGCTTAGTTCATCCACAGTACCCAAACATACAGGGGACGCTCATACAGCCTTAGAACTGACCATAGCTATTACTACTCCTTTATGGTGTTGCTTATTAAGTCTCCATGTCATGCTCACTCTCAATGTAATGCATTGTACTGATGTCCACTCCTCCTAAAGACCACGTGGAGCTGGTGAAGAGGACCATGGCAGCAGTGGCCCTGCCCTCTCTGGCTATCCCGACCTGGGCTCAGGAGATCTCTGACGACCAATGGAAGGACATGGTCCAACAGACACTCCAGACTCGCCAAAGCTCTGGAGGCCTGATGCTAGAGCGCAAATAAGACTGAATTGCCTCCTTCCCACAGTCTGTCTTTAACTGTGCCATGCATTTCACCATCACATTTACCTCAGAGGAGCTCAGCTCAGACTCCCCTGGGCGGGTCATGAGTCCTAGGTGTCTCAATTCTCAAGTTCCAATTCCTATTAGATTAAGATATCTCTCCTAAATATGTGTTTGATAGGAGCCTCTGGGTACTCACTACTTCTAAGGGCGGCAGGTAGCTAGTAACTGAAAGGTTGCTGGTTCAAACCCCAAGCAGACTAGGTGAAAAAGCTGCCCATGTGCCCTTGAGCAAGGTACTTAAAACGAATTGCTCCTGTAAGTCACTCTTGATAAGAGCATCTGCTAAATGACTAAAATGTAAACATTTTACTTGGTGTTTGTCATTTGTAAAGTTTAATGTGAATGAGGTCAAATTAATGAGTATAGTATATTTGTCTCTCAGATCATGCAAACTCTTACTGCTTCTGGAAGGAAGAACTTGAATCAGTGTACAGCAGTTTAAAGTATAATGAGGCTCAATGGTTATGACAGGTACAGCCAATTGGCCTTGAGAACAGAAATACTACTCTACATGAACTAGGAGTTCCCCCACCCTAAGCTTTCTGAAACGTTCCAGTGTACAGTCAAACCACCTTTCCAACACCAGATCGCCTTTGTTATTTTTGGGTGGTGATTACCATATTGCAATACTGTTTAATCATTGTCTTTGTTGAGCATAATATATATATATGGGCATCCATAAGAAATGAACAATGAAAATGTCCCTGTCTCGTAACGTGTTAATTTCCTGGGGACACAAAGGGGTGCACATTTTAGACACCTGATTCCACTCATATGTTTCTGATGAATGGAATCAGGTGTGTAGTGTTAGGGTAAAAACACAAATGTGCGGTCCTCAGGACCCTAGAAACACTAAGCTACTGCTGTTCAATTGATGATGGATATTGACTTGTTTTGTGTGTGAGGGCAACATATTTTCAAACTCAATGGATGTCAAACATGTCCACTTTATTTTTTGCCTTTTTCTTTTCTGTACATACATGAACATCTGTACAAAATGATTTTCATATTATGTAATGCTCTAACTAATTAAAGTACAACCTATGTACATATGACCTGGAAGGCAATTTAAGACTAGTGTCAGAACTGGACAGAGTGGAGGAGGGAGTGGAGCAAGACCCTTTGTTTCAAAATGTAATCTTCAGTTCGTGTGGCTGCTGGACAAACTAAGCACAGTTCCATGTCATCACTTGACACCCAGCAATGGCATTTAGTGTACAGTAACAATGCTACCTCTTAGCGTGTCTGGAATGTCTCAACAATTACCCTTTTAAGCATGGTCAGCAGGAATGTATGTGCCTTGTTCAGTCAGGTAAGAGAACAGTTACATTCATTTTATTATGAACTAATATTTTAAATTATATAGAAACGTCTCATGCACAGCTAACCTTTTCAAACCTCACCAGAAAAATACAATTTAGAGTATGGGTCTTTGGATTTGCCAAATCTTGTCTGCTATCTGAGCCGATGAGATTTGTTCCACGCAGGGTGAGTGTAGAGGTTATCGCTACTTTGATAACTGAGCACAGTACAAGATAAATATAAGTGTAAGGATAAACGGATTTAAATGTAAGGAAATTGAGATGATAAACAGCTCCAGATAGCTTGGATTAAGACTGCTCTAACATTATTACTGTCGGGGAGGAAACATTGGCAGCCAACCTTTCACTAAGCAAATCAAATTTTATTTGTCACATGCGCGGAATACAACAGGTGTAGACTTTACTGTGAAATGCTTACAAGCCCTTAACCAACAATGCAGTTCAAGAGATTGCCTGGGTGAGATGACGAGTCACTTTGCCCAGCAGCCATAGAGCGAGTTGTTCCCCACTGTTGGGAGTGATTGACAGGAAGCTCAATCAATAGATGAGACCCTTACAAAGAAATTATGACATCGTACAGCAAGTGGTAAGAAACAAGAGGGGGGGAGTGGTAAATGGGATAAACCTACAGGACAAGGGGTTGCAACCCTAAGCAATATACATTACAATATACCGTAACACAAATATTTGGAACGGTAACTGCAGGCTTTCCTTTTTCCAACATAATTATTGTGCCTGATTAGTGAAGCAAGTATCTTTTTTTATCTGTAGATAGTCCTTTAAGGAGGATGAATTGTGTATGGAAGTGCATGAGTTTGTTCCCTAAACAAAAAAAATATTGCTTGAGTGCTTGAAAAAAACAATAGAACACAATCTACCACAGAGACCTATTGAATCAAGCCGGTTTGGAGGAAGAGAAAACGAAATAGGATATTTTGTAGAGATTCCCTACACTTGAACTGAAACAACCCTTACCTTTCTACAATGAGGCTGACTCAACAGAGGAGCATTTTCAAGAAACATACACTGAACAAAAATATAAATGCAACGTGTAAAGTGTTAGTCTCATGTTTCATGAGCTGAAATAAACGTTCCCAGAAATGTTTCATTCTAACAAAAAGCTTATTTCTCTCAAATTTTGTGCACAAATTTGTTTACATCTCTGTTAGTGAGCATTCTCCTTTGCCAAGATAATCCATCCACCTGAAAGGTGTGGCATATCAAGAAGCTGATTAAACAGCAAGACCATTACACAGGTTCACCTTGTGCTGGGGACAATAAAAGGCCACTAAAATGTGCAGTTGTGTCACATAATGTCACAGATGTCTCAAGTTGAGGGGCCGTGCAATTGGCATGCTGACAGCAGGAATGTTCACCAGAGCTGTTGCCAGAGAATTTAATGTTAATTTCTCTACCATAAGCTACCTCCAAAGTCATTTTAGAGAATTTGGCAGTACATCCAACCGCAGACCACGTGTATGGCATCGTGTGGGTGAGCGGTTTGCTGATGTCAACGTTGTGAACAGAGTGCCCAATGGTAGCGGTGGGGTTAAGGTATGTGCAGGCATAAGCTACGGACAATGAACACAATTGCATTTTATCGATGGCAATTTGAATGCACAGAGATACTGTGAATAGATCGTGAGGCTCATTGTCGTGCCATTCAACCGCTGCCATCACCTCAAGTTTCAGCATTATGATGCACAGCCCCATGTCGCAAGGATCTGTACACAAGTCCTGGAAGCTGAAAATGTCCCAGTTCTTCCAAGGCCTGCATACTCACCTGAAAATGTCACCCATTGAGCATGTTTGGGATGCTCTGGATTGATGTGTACGACAGCGTGTTCCAGTTCCCGCCAATATCCAGCAACTTTGCACAGCCATTAAAAGAGGAGTGGGACAACATTCCACAAATCAACAGCCTGATCAACTCTATGTGAAGGAGATGTGTCACGTTGCATGAGGCAAATGGTGGTCACACCGATACTGACTGGTTTTCTGATCCACGCCCCTACATTTTTTTAAAGGTATCTGTGACTAATTGATGCATATCTGTATTCCCAGTCATGTGAAATCCATAGATTAGCGGGCCTAATGAATTTATTTCAATTGACTGATTTCCTTATATGAACTGTAATTCAGTAAAATCTTTGAAATTGTTGCATGTTCCGTTTATATTTTTGTTCAGTATAAATCCACAAAAAAACAAATAAAAAAAGAAAGGCAAGAAGAAGGCTAGAGAGGAATAATTAGAGGCTGAGGCGACATTAACCATTGGGCCAGAAACATTAATAAACACATTAACATGAATTTGATGGAAGGAATGGATGAGTTGGGATAACAATCATGGCAGTCAAGAGTCTGTAGACAGAGCAAGAAGGTTATCTTTGAGAAAACGGAGAAAAGGATGGACTAATTCTGCACCAGTTTATGGTTGCTTTTCCTAAAGACCAACCTCTTGAGGACAATATTAACCTGACATTCTATCTAACGGAATTATTTTCGGAGGTTTCTTTTTGACACAGTGACATGATTCGTTTTTGAGCTACACCTCTAATTATAAAAAATACAATAAACATTTTACAGTTCAATTACAAGTTGAGACATTTGTAAACTCATTCTCTTGTACGGACAATTGCTAATATATCACGGTTTTGTATCTTTAAGTGCTTTTCAGAAGACCGGCTAGGAATTAACATATGAAAAGCCATATCAGTTTTGTGAACTACAAAACGCTGTCAAAAACAGACCAAAACAAAAACCTACACTTATTCATGTGAGCAGCTAGGTCTGAACTAAGTGATTGTTTTTTCATGGATTCTGACATAAACCAATCATCAGGATTACAATCATGTTATTAGCATATGACTAATCAACAGGGAGAATGCAATTCAACAGACGTGTAAGGCCATGATTTTACTATGCAAAAAGAGGTGACGAAGATACAATTACTGTACTAAAACGTGAGCAAAACAGTCTCATGGAAGAGACTGACATACAGTAAATAATTAAATTAAGATAAAGTCAGCCATCTTGATTCCTAGTGCTCTCTCATTTTATTTAATTGCCTTGCCTAAATTGTAGTGCTGAACGATTAGTGCTTTTTGAGGTCGGTTTGGTTATGAAAAAATAATCACGGTTTAAATGCTCTTTACATTATGTGGGTTGTTGTGCTGAGCGATTAACCAACATTTCATTTTTTTCTCTCCGGTTATTAAACAACTAATTGACCGGCATCAGTTCAATTATAGTTCTTTGTGAGCCCAACGCACCGTTTCTCTTTGGGAAATCAAATCATTCACGAGAGAACTCAAGTCAAGAACTATGTGGGACGCTGGGATGAAGGGAGTTGTAGTTTTCCTTAAGCAAATGTTCAACCTATTTCATTGCAGAAACGTGGTAATTAACTACAATAACCATAATCCATTGCACCTGTTTTCCCCAACTCGGACAGAGACGGATCAGAGAGGAAGAGGCGGAATGAAAGGTTTCACTGTCGCCAAAATCTGCCCAATATTTTGAACCAAAGCTTGTCGCCTGCTTTCCCGCCTTTGGGACAATGAAATTGTTAGGGTGGCGACATGAGCATCTCGTCATTATATACAGATCTCTGGACGGATACACTTTTAAGAGAGAGGAATGTACAGAACAAAACAATAAGAGGGACAGAGACAGTTCGTGAAAGTATGCCTTATCTACTTTGAAGCACTAGTAAAAAATTTTTTTTTGCCAGTCAGCTCTGAAGCATACTTTAGGCATGCTAGCTAAATAGGATGACTGAAACCAGCACAGTATGGGGAGCACATAGATAACGCTAGATGGCCTGGCTGGCTGACTGCTACTGCCTGAGCAGAGATGAGATGACGACTTTAAGGAATTAAAAATAATAAAGTAATCAAATAAAAACTTAAATATTTTATTATTTCATAGAAATGTCTTATTTTTTATTGATGTCTACCCAATGTGGACTTGACAGAGACACTGGAATATTTTCAATATTTTGGCAATTTAATGTTTGGAATTTCCATCAAGAAGCTCTAAAATCATTGCAATGTCATTATTTCATAATGAATGTAATATTTAAATAAATAATCGGAACCGAAATTGAAAACCGTGATGACTTTTTAATAATCGAACCGACCTAAAAAAACACTAATCCTCAGAACTAGTTGGTTGAATGCTGTAACACAAAATAAAATAATTAATAAAAGTCCCATGATGGCAATGACTGCCCAGTGCTGCTTATCACTTATTAACCATCATTTATTCACATTACTTTAAGAAAATATTTCAGTTGTGTATATTACATTTGTTTTATTTGATTACTTTATTATTTCATTCTAAGTCATAATCTCATCCCTATAGAGCTATGCTGTCTGGCAAAATTAATATTTTAATAGTTCTTCGAAGTAAATAAGGCATACTTTTATGACTGCTGAATACCAACTATCAATTACTTAGATCATGTATTTTCAGTGAATTATGGTCATTGTAGGTAATTACCACATTTTCCGCGCTAAACTATGTAGAATACTGGCCTGTTGGCAACTACAACTCCCTACTATATCGTACAGTTTGGGCTTGATCTGATTTCTCTAGAAAAACTACACATTGAGTTACAGAAAAAATTCTAAAGAAATTGAATTCAAATAATAGAACCGATATCGGTCAATTAGTTGTTTAAAAAACATTTTGGTTAATAGCTCAGCACTAAGTTGTCTTGTAAGCTTTGTGTCACAGACTTGGCTTCCCCAACATTTACTATGTTGCCTGGGCATGACCTGACAGCTAGGGGTTTTTACAGAGCAGAACCACTACTTTCACTAGACTTCCAGCTAGATTAAAGCATGGCCTCATCATCCACAAAACCATTCAGATTACCCACACCCTCTCACTCCAGGCAAGCTAGCAAGAGAATCAATCACAATCTACTGCCCTCTATAGGTAATGCTGGGTTCCAAAAAGGAAACAAAGAAACATGCTTCACGGATGCTTACACTTAATACTACTGTTATGTTATTGTTGTCCTCGTGCAACCTAATGATCGGCCCACTGTAGGCAAGTATGTGTGTATTTTTGTGCAAGCTGGAACTATTGTAGGTCTGTATGTTCCTATATGTGCGCATATGTGTGTTCTTGTCCGTCTCTGTGATAGCCCTGGTTTTCTGCAGATGGGGATCTCCGGCAGAGATGAAGGAGTGGAGGGGGAGAAGAAGCGGAGAAGAAGAGGGGGCGTAAAGCAGGTGACTGGTTGGATGCGACACGGGGGGGGTTAGGTGCAGGGGGTGCCACTGCTCCCTGGTCAGAGGGCCTCCTCGTTGGCCGTCAGGTACTCCTCCGCTCTCTTGTGCTGCTCCAGGGCTTTTATAGTGTACACGTCCTGCGGCAGCTCCGATTTCCGCCGGATCATCACCTTCTCTTTCTTGATGTCCTTCATCCCCTATGGAAGTTTATAGAACAAAGTGTTCAAGACCATATCCAATATAGTAATGAAATGTCTCGAATGGACAGACATGGTCTGGTGAATTCATAAACTGACATGAGTTGGTTGAGGAATACGTTTAAACTTTAAAAACATAGAAAGATGAAAAGAAGAAGAAATACACATGTGAAACATCAACAGAACAGTGCTGTTTGTTCTTAATTCATTGATTAGTTGGTAGGTGTATTAATACTATCCTGAACGACAGCCTGTAGGTGGGCAGGCTGCAGGTGGGCAGGACAGTATGTGGTACGGGTGGTGTGAGTACATACCTGTGATTCAACAAATGAAGGCCTTGACGATTCATTGATTAGTAGGTGTGTTAGTAAGTGATTAGGCTGGAAAAACAGCCTGCAAGTGGGCGTATGTAGGCTAGACAGAGCAGTGTACCTGTGAGTGTGCTGGTAGTTGTACCTGTGTGGCCTCTGTCTCGACAGTCTTCTTCAGCAGCTGAATGTCCTCAGCAGTTGGCGTCTCCATCTCCATGGAGTACAAGGGCACCCCTCCCGGACTCTCATTGTACATCATGTACTGGAAGATTACAGACACAAATTAGTTGTATCTGGTCTGGATACGGCCTGTGAAATACACCCACGAATGTACCAAGAGCAACATCAGACAGCCCATTGAATTCAGTAAGAAAAGAGGCAGACCTCTTCTTGTGGGTGGAGACCAGGTCGGAGGTTGGTAACCTGCAGAGAAAGTATAAGTTACACCATGGCTACATTCACTGAAGCACAATTCCTCTTAATTAAAACTTCAGCTATTTGTGCCTGGGCGCTTGGAGCTGGGAATCAGTCATGAGAGATTATCAATGGTGATAATTAGATGTGTCTGGAACAAAAGGACTTTACAAAGTCTAATTAATTAAAGCATGACCCTGTTTAAAACCCAAAGATCCCTGCCTACACCTCTTAATGTGCAGACAATTTCACACGCAACCATAGCAACATAATTGCTGAGGACTGAGGAGTTTCTCCCCCTTTCGGTTGCTTTTTACCCCCTTTTTCTCCCCAATTTCGATGTTGTCTCATCGTTGCAACTCTCCAACGGGCTCGGGAGGCAAAGGTCGAGTCATGCGTCCTCTGAAACATGACCCGCCAAACTGCGCTTCTTAACACCCACCCGCTTAACACGGAAGCCAGATGCACCAATGTGTCGGAGGAAACACTGTTCAACTGATGACCGAAGTCAGCCTGCAGGTGCCCGGCCCGCCACAAGGAGTCGCTAGAGCGCGATGAGCCAAGTAAAGCCCCCCCCCCCCCTCCGGCCAAACCCTCCCCTACCCCGGACGATGCTGGGCCAATTGTGCGCCGCCCTATGGGACTCCTGGTCACGCCGGTTGTAACACAGCCTGGGATCGAACCTGGGTCTGTAGTGACGCCTCAAGCACTGCGATGCAGTGCATTACATGCTGACCACACCGTTCGCGTGAGCGTTGCAAAATAAATTTCAACATACATGTTATTCAATTATTGCACCCATACTGCTCGCGCGTGCCAACGAGCATCTGCATTGCCAATCGCTAAAATAGAAGTCAGTTCTATTTGTGACGCTGAACGCGGTGCAAATCATGCCTCTCCCATCTCCTCATTGGTTTATAGAAGCAGATACCCACATGCCATCTCATCATTGGTTATACCCACGTGGGTGATTGAAAGATGAACTGAGTTTGGTCAGTCGTCGTGGTGGTAACTAAGAAAGTTGGATGCCAATCGCCATATAAAGTCCAAAGAAGAAAAAGCCTGGAAGGCGGAGAGATGACTAGAAACAATTCAGTTGACCGTTTTATGTGTGGATTAATTGTCGGAGTAGAGGACCTTGTGCATTTCAGGTAAAATAACAACTCAATGTTTATATCCCAGGACACATTAGCTAGAAACAGCAAGCTATCTAAATAGGACAAATTAGCTATCAACTGCAAGCTAGCTAGCTAGATTGCCATAAATGTTTAATGCTTTTTGACCTTTCCCTGAATTAATATAATTGGTTCAGAGTTTGTTTTGATGTTTCAACCTGCATGTCGTGATCGCGTTTGGTGTGGGGGGACAGAATCAATTTGCGCGCAGCCGGTTTGCGTACGGTGTTAGACTGCTGCGCCACTAGGGAGGCCAACACACAGTGTCTTAATAGGGGCTTGGCCACCACTAGTTAGAACAGCTTCAATCCACCTTGGCATAGATTCTACACGTGTCTGGAACTCTATTGGAGGGATGCAAAACCATTCTTCCACGAGAAATTCCATAATTTGGCGTTTTGTTAATGGTGGTGGAAAACACTGCCTCAGGCGCTTCTCCAGAATCTCCTATAAGTGTTCAATTTGGTTGAGATCTGGTGATTGAGATGGCCATGTCATATGGTTTACATTGTTTTCATGCTCATCAAATCATTCAGCGACCACTCGTGCCCTGTGGATGGGGGCATTGTCATCCTATGGGGCCATGGTAGCCAAAATAATGGCCAAAATACAGGCCTGCAAAGAAAAAGGCAAAACACTGACTCACCTATAAAAACATGTTTTATTTAAGAAAGATTAAAACCTTCAGAAGAATCACACAAAGGGAATGGACAAGTTCATATACGGCACACGTGTCAAACATTCCACAGAGGGCCGAGTGTCTGCAAGTTTTCGCTCCTCCCTTGTACTTGATTGATGAATTAAGGCCACTAATTAGTAAATAACTCCCCTCACGTGGTTGTCTAGGTCAAAAATCCGCAGACACTCTAGGACCTCCATGGAATGAGTTTGACACCCCTGATATAGGGCCTTGAAACTCAACTCTGGACCTCGAAGCCAGTGGCCACTGCTTGTTTTCATTGTTCCCCTCCAATCACGGACTGATTTAGACCTGGAACACCAGGTGGGTGCAATTTATTTTGAGATTGTTTCTGTTCTATCTTAAAATAGAGTTTCAAGGCCCTATATGAACTTGTCCATTCCCTTAGTGTGATTATTCTGATGAAGGCCATTGTAGGCCGAAACATTTATCTTTTAACCTTGCTTAAATAAGAAATATTTTTATGGTGAGCGAGTGTTGCGCCTTTTCCTTTGCAACGACGATTCAAATTTTTGGTTGCACCTCGACTTACTACGTTTCCAAAATACATGACCCTAAGCATTATGGGATGCTAATTGCTTAATTTTTTTTTTTTTTTTTTTTTTTTTTTTTTTTTTAAAAATTTTATCCCCTTTTCTCCCCAATTTTTCGTGGTATCCAATCGCTAGTAATTACTATCTTGTCTCATCGCTACAACTCCCGTACGGGCTCGGGAGAGACGAAGGTCGAAAGTCATGCGTCCTCCGAAGCACAACCCAACCTAGCCGCACTGCTTCTTAACACAGCGCGCCTCCAACCCGGAAGCCAGCCGCACCAATGTGTCGGAGGAAACACCGTGCACCCGCCCCCTCGGTTAGCGCGCACTGCGCCCGGCCCGCCACAGGAGTCGCTGGAGCGCGATGAGACAAGGATATCCCTACCGGCCAAACCCTCCCTAACCCGGACGACGCTAAGCCAATTGTGCGTCGCCCCACGGACCTCCCGGTCGCGGCCGGCTGCGACAGAGCCTGGGCGCGAACCCAGACTCTGGTGGCGCAGCATAGCACTGCGATGCAGTGCTCTAGACCACTGCGCCACCCGGGAGGCCTGCTAATTGCTTAATTAACTCAGGAACAAAGCTTGTGTGAAAGCACCTACTTTCAATATACTTTATATCCCTCATTTACTCAAGCGTTTCCATTATTTTGGCAGTTACCCTGTATTTGCAGGATCAGAACAACAGACAGGATGCGTGTTGTTAGGGACCATTCATTTGACACTACACACAGTACACTTTTTGGGGGCAAATCCAATTATGCAGTGTCCATCTACAAATGTGTATATGGAAATAAATTGCAGTGTCTCATTTCCTGAGCCTACTCCCTGGAACAACGTGATGTGAATGTTCCACAATGCAAGGGGATAGGGTAGTGGTGTTTTTGACATACTGCCATAGGGATCACCTGTGGGTTATGCTTGGCCAGCTCCTCTATCTTGTGCCAGACCTCCTCACGCTCCTTCAGCTTGCACTTCTCTCTGAAAACACATCAGCAACAAAAACTACGGAGTTGGAGCCAACCAGGAAATCAGCTGGCTTGGCATTTTACTGTGCTTTGAGGGAGAGGATCAATAGTTCCAGATGGGAATAAAGGAAGGTGCTGATTTACTAGAAGACCATGCAGATGTCCTCTTTGAACATGCCCAGTGAACTCACTTCTGTTTCTCAGCCTTGTACTGCTGGGTGCAGTCATCAAACAGCTTCTGGTTCATCTCCATGAAGAGCTTCAGGGCGTTGTAGATCAGCCCATGGATTGTCCTGAAGAGAGGAAGGGCATGTAACACAATGTAATATGTGCAAGTTAACATACAATGAATCATTGAAATGCATATTTCAGAGAGTGTTGTACATCAAATGTTTTGATGGATTATATTCAAAAGGATCCAGCGTCCTATTTTCAGGGGGAGAAAAATATTTCTGCACTATTGCAAATTGTATTTTTTTTCATTACAACAATTCATTGGTTTCTTCTCTCAAATGTGAACCCAGGGTCCTAATAGCCAGGCTTGTTTTGGATGCACGCAAGTTCAGCAGGAGCATTGATCTTTCAATTGACTTGGCTGCAGGGGTCGTACTTGTTCCAGTGGCTCTTGGAGTTCTTGTAGAGAGCAGGGAACATGATGGGGAGGATCTTGGCTGCGTTGTCACTGATCAGGCTCATAATGTACTCGTTGTTCCAGTAGTACAGCGCCCTCTCTGCCACCTTGAGAGCACAACACAGGAGGCAATCAGAGACAATACACCCCTTGTCATCTACCAAAGCGGTCTTCTTCTATTGTGGGTATTGTATAGTTCCTGTTCATGACAGAATATCGCACTCGATTCTAATACTAATTACTTTCAATTGACATGACAAGTTATTTTTCCTTCCTGAAGGCAATTTTATATTCTGTTATGTTTGGGCCAGTGAAGCAGAATGAGTAAACACAGCAGTGTGAGTGAGCTTGAGGCAGGCGTAGTGTACCTGGAAGTGTGGACTGGACACACACTTGGCCAGCTGTCTGAACAGCGGCTCCATGATCTTGACGAACTCAGAGGGCTCGATGACGTCCAGGATCTCCTCCAGCTCATTGAGGAACATCACCTCTTTGGGGCTGTGGGTCTTAGGCCAGAACTTCAGCAGGCCCATGATCACCTCAGGGTCAAATCATTAACACAAAATTAACATTCAACGCCCACAACAGCAAAAATCTATGTTTTTGCACCTTCACTGAACATTTTCATAATCCATATATTTTAGCTAGTTCGGATTAAAAAAAAAAAAAATCTAACCATTAATAAATTGTATAATTGCGTGATATGATTGCATTTTGCAACCCCACTCCCCAGTCGCACCAAGATTAATGGTTTTGACCACTAGCGTAAAAGTTTTGCTTCACTACACGCTCCACTGCTTTGATTGGTGCAGCTAAGAAATCACAAGTGTCTATCCTATAATGAAAAAGGCACCCGTGAAAAACTATTCAAGGAACTTGTTTATCTGTTTTGTTGTGCTGTCGTTACATTTGTATTGGTGTTTTAGTGTTTAGTGTCCGATGCACTCAGGGTGTTGATATCATTTGCAGCGTGCATCATGAGCAAAGTCATTGTAGCCTATCATTTCACTTCACCTGTGAGAACCAAGAGCACGGGCTGACTTGGCTTTGACGTACCGCAGCAGAAAAGCTTATCAACAGCCCAACAAAAGGTTTTCACCGTGGCCAATACAACGTAGAAAAATACATCTCTAGCCCAAACCGTTCAGTAGGTATCCATATCCATATTATCTTATTCTTTCTAACAATTTCTAATGCTTATGACAAATTCAGCTCCAGAACCAACCATAGCCTAGCCAGCTGGATAATTTTTTGAATACGTGTAGTAAAAAATTTGCTAGCTAGTTAAGGTTAGCAAGATAGCTAGCTAGATAAGGTTAGCATTCTAGCTAGCTTCAGTGACTGTCAGTGCCCTATTTGTTGTTGTTTCTCCACTCCACGTGGAAATCACCACGACGTTCCCACCCCCAATTCATGAATATGTATATATTAGGAGCCTACGTCATTCTTCTGAGGTGGAACCAAATCCAAGCATTTCCGCTCTAGTACAGGAATTACGTCAAAATAGGGGCGGCAACTTCCTCTAGAGGGCGCCTTTCACTGTGTGATGAGTATTAATTAATATATATATACTGTATACATACATACATACATACATACATACATACACATATATATATATGCCAAACTCACCGGTTCAGTTAGACTGCTGTCCTTTTCCAAGAACTGCACAACGCAATATGCCAGCTGTGGAGAGATAAAGAGAGAGACAAGTCGTATGAGTAAGAGCATATCAGCAGGAACTTAAATGAGAGGCACGTCTGACCCTCATGCTGTGTGGGGGGGGGGGGCCTATCAGAGCACTACGATACCTGGGGGTGGTAGACGCTGAGTGACTTCACTTTGTGAAGCGGCAGCAGCCCTCGAATCAGGAACATTTTGTGCTCCTCTTTCAATGGCAGGGCAAAGCCGTTGATTATGCTGGGGATAAGGGACAAGGGAAGATTTGTTTTAGATGAATGGTAAAAGAGAATGTGTTGAGGGGATAGTACACTGTGCAGTGTGCACTCACCTTCCTAAGATTTCTAAAAGCTCTGCGATTCCATTGTGATGCTCCGTTTCATATATAAACCTGCAATATGAGACCAGACCAAGGTCAACTATCGATTACATTACACAGATAACAGATATACTGACACATCTTCTTACATACATCAAACACAACCTCAACCTTTGACAACCCTGTAGTTTTTTCTTTGTTGTGGTTACATATCTATCCTCCAAGAACAGACAGACTCACTCAATCACACTCTGTGAATAGATTTCAATGGCGAGAGATGTAGCTGCTTGCAAGACAGACGCATAGAAACAGAATAACTAGAACGGGCATCTCCCCAATCAAGTCAGCATCCTGTGTTAGGTGGACCGGCAGCCACATTGGGTGTACCTGTAATTCTATTTCTATGGACAGACATAACTGGTGTAAAAGCCATATCTCACCTGTAGAATATGTTGTTGATCTGTCTGCGGATGTAGGCCCGGAGGCCCAGGAACTTGCCGTAGATCCTGTGGAGGATGGTCTTCAGGAAGTCCCGCTCCCTGGGGTCTTCACTGTCAAACAGCTCCAGGAGCTGTGGGGGTGGAGGAGGGACATGATCAGGCATATGTATTCAAGAAACCAGCACTACTCAATACAATAGATACAAATGGGACACTTGCAATTGTAGAGGCAAAACATTTTTCAAATCAGGCAAAGGTAGAAAATATACTATTCGTCAGACAAATAGTCCATTCACTGATACACAAAAATGTTCCTGAACATGTTGCACATAGTATTAAGTGGTGCGGTGAAGACAAAATTACACTGCCATGAGATTTGATAGAGGCTGGGTTTTGCCATAACATAATGCAAGGTCATGTGTGTTTGGAGCCCAGAACAGCACTCAGAAAGTGAGTAGTTTGACTCAAGTCCTTAACATTCATTCCCAGCAGCGGTGGATGGGAAGCATCATGTGGTCAGATGGAGCAGAGTGATCCCTGCTAATTCCCTCTCAGCTCTCATGTCTCTCTACTGTGTGGGTGGGAGACGGAAGCTGGCCAAGGTATGAGTGAACACACACACACACACACAGCATAATTCCCAACTGCCTGGGCGCCAGGATATTACACATACTGCCAATTAAATATTTCAACAGCTCAGCAGTTACAGGGAGTGCAGCTTGTTTTGTTGGAGGAGGAGATGGATACTTACAGACAGTACAAACTTTTGGTCAATGTATTTTTTAGCGACATTGGGCTGGAAATCAGGAGACTCCAGGAATCGTAAGAAGAATTCATACACCAGCTAGAGGGAAGAAAAAGAAGACTTTGAGATAAAAGGTTGGTGTGATTTGAGGCTGAAAATACTGAAGGGGGAAAAAAACAATTATCGTCTAAATTTCAAATGTAAGAAAAGATTCACGCTTACACTCACATGTGCACGCACACACAAGTTACCTGTAGGTGTGGCCAGGCAGCCTCCAGTGTGGGCTCGTCCTCCTCTGGGTCAAACTCAGCCCCCGTGGGGTTGGAGGATGGTGGTAGGGTCCTGAACAAGTTGATTGAAAACTGAACAGGGCAGAGGAGAGATGTCAATCAACATGGCAACAATCAACAACGCTAAAGCTGCCATCCGATTGTAAATGTTAGGAAAACACAGCACAGCCCAACCCATCTGATAATCTGATACCACACAAAAGGAACGACTTTCATAAGATCAGAGCACAGTGTGCCCTGGCCTCCTCTGCCTACCAATGAGAAAGGCCCTAGTAAGGGCAGTTTATAAGGTAACCCTGCTAACTCTTGTTTAAAGGCTGTTTAGGTTAGCCCTGCTAACACTGCCACTGGGAGAGCTGCAGTTGAGCAGCATCCCTCTGCCTGCAGCCCTGCAGCTGACGCAACGCAACGCTTCCCCAGCACCTGCTTCTTGTCTCGGCCTGAGGCTGCCGCAGCAAACAGCCCCTTGGCACTGAGGAGAGAGAGAGAGGCTGGAAATAGCCTGCCTGGCTCCACAGCTCCATCGCCCAACCTCAGCCTCATTACAGAACACTGGGAGAGGGAGAGACGACAGCAGAAAGGGAACAGGAGGTGGTAGTTTTGAAAGAGGGACAGTAATGGACAGCGGGGAAGGGAAAGATATACAGTGGGATGGGGAGAGAGAAAGGAGGGGCGAGGGAGAGAGAAAGGGAGGACGTAGGAGGAAGAGAGGAAGAAGGGGGAACGATATACAGAGGGGGAGATCCACATGAGGCCAGTGTTGTGGTGCATGGCCAACAATTCAGAGATGCTCAAAGGAAGAGCAGATGTATGGGCTATAATTTGTAATGGATAATTGCTCAACATTTACCAGTGCACGCTTATTACTCGTTGAGCATGATGCTCAAATTTGTCACAAGCGGAGGTGGAGAGAATGACCCAGGGGGAGGAGAGAGGGAGGGAGTACCTCAGAGGGGAGGAGAGAGGGAGAATACGACAGGGGGAGGAGAGAGGGAGAATACCCCAGGAAGTAAGATAGAGGGGGAAGAGAGAGGCAGATAATAGCCCAGGGGGGAAAAGAGAGGGAGAGACTTAAAGGCTTCCAGGGGGATTTGGCTCGATCTGACTTATCACTGACATAAATAACGACCTTTGGGTGCTCCTCAAGGGTTTGATGCTGATTCTCTCCCCCTACTGTGCTGGGTGGAATCCTGAGCCAGGCCAAGCCGAAGTCATTATTGAACACAGAGTCAGGATGTGGCATACTGAGGTGACCTTCCCCTGAACATGGTGATTAAATACAGGCCCAAAACCTTCCACACTTTGTCAGGGTTTATGTACAGTAGGTGCATGTATCTATTTTTACCATGATGACACCCTCTGGGTAGATGGACTCGGTGACCACATCGCGGTTGTGCGTGATGTACTCCACCATCTCATTCAGACCGGCACGCTTCACCTCCTTGTACTTCAGGTCGCTCAGAGGGTCCGTGACAAAGTCAAAGAGCACGCAGCACTGCTGCAGCTTCTGCACAAACAGCTCCTCCCGGTCAATAAGGGGTGCATCTGAGGAGGAGAAAGGATGGGAAGATCAATGATATGCTGTATGTCTAGATCAGGGCTCTCCAACCTTGTTCCTGGAGAGCTACCTTCCTATAGGTTTTAACTCCGACCCTGTTCCTGGAGAGCTACCTTCCTATAGGTTTTAACTCCGACCCTGTTCCTGGAGAGCTACCTTCCTATAGGTTTTAACTCCGACCCTGTTCCTGGAGAGCTACCTTCCTATAGGTTTTAACTCCGACCCTGTTCCTGGAGAGTTACCTTCCTATAGGTTTTAACTCCAACCTTGTTCCTGGAGAGCTACCTTCCTATAGGTTTTAACTCCAACCCTGTTCCTGGAGAGATACCTTCCTATAGGTTTTAACTCCGACCCTGTTCCTGGAGAGCTACCTTCCTATAGGTTTTAACTCCGACCCTGTTCCTGGAGAGCTACCTTCCTATAGGTTTTAACTCCAACCTTGTTCCTGGAGAGCTACCTTCCTATAGGTTTTAACTCCGACCCTGTTCCTGGAGAGTTACCTTCCTATAGGTTTTAACTCCAACCTTGTTCCTGGAGAGCTACCTTCCTATAGGTTTTAACTCCAACCCTGTTCCTGGAGAGATACCTTCCTATAGGTTTTAACTCCGACCCTGTTCCTGGAGAGCTACCTTCCTATAGGTTTTAACTCCGACCCTGTTCCTGGAGAGCTACCTTCCTATAGGTTTTAACTCCAACCTTGTTCCTGGAGAGCTACCTTCCTATAGGTTTTAACTCCAACCCTGTTCCTGAAGAGATACCTTCCTATAGGTTTTAACTCCGACCCTGTTCCTGGAGAGATACCTTCCTATAGGTTTTAACTCCGACCCTGTTCCTGGAGAGATACCTTCCTATAGGTTTTAACTCCAACCCTGTTCCTGGAGAGCTTTATTTAGTTTTATTTCACCTTTATTTAACCAGGTAGGCTAGTTGAGAACAAGTTCTCATTTACAACTGCGACCTGGCCAAGATAAAGCAAAGCAGTTTGACACATACAACAACAGAGTTACACATGGAATAAACAAACATACAGTCAATAATACAGAAGAAAAAGTCTATATACAGTGTGTGCAAATGAGGTAAGATACGGGAGGTAAGGCAATAAATAGGCCATGGTGGTAAAGTAATTACAATATACCAATTAAACACTGGAGTGATAGATGTGCAGAAGATGAATGTGCAAGTAGAGATACTGGGGTGCAAAGGAGCAAGATAAATAAATACAGTATGGGGATGAGGTAGTTTGGGCTATATACAGATGGGCTATGTACAGGTGCAGTGATCTGTGGGCTGCTCTGACAGCTGGTGCTTAAAGCTAGTGAGGGAGATATGAGTCTCCAGCTTCAGTGATTTTTGCAGTTTGTTCCAGTCATTGGCAGCAGAGAACTGGAAGGAAAGACGGCCAAAGAGGAATTGGCTTTGGGGGTGACCAGTGAGATACCTTCCTATAGGTTTTCGCTCCAACCCTGTTCCTGGAGAGCTACCGCCCTGTAGGTTTTCGCTCCAAACCGAATCTAGCTAGTTGAGAAGCTGAATCCGGTTAGTTACAACTGGGGTTGGCGCGAAAACCTACAGAGAGTAGCTCTCCAGGAACGGGGTTGGAGAACCCTGGGCTAGATAGTGATTCATAACTTCAGAAAACATCATATACATCAGACTACTGTCATTTTGTCATCCCACCATTTTGTGTCCAAGGCTAACATTGGGGATAAAGTGTGAGACTCATACAGATTCATACACCTCCATTCATAGACCTCCACGTTATTTACCCTGGCTCAATTGTACCCGTAGAGTTGTGAAACACTGCTATTCCACACAGCTAGCTACTGTTTTACAATTCAGACTCCCTTATGCAACTAGGCTTTCATGAAACCACAGCACCCCTCCTCCTCCTCCTCTTCTTTTCCTGGACAATGAACATCAAGGTCTCCTGTACTTGTCAGCCCCCTCACGGAACTGAGGAAAATGGCATGACACTGTGGCATGGAGGCATGCAGACTCCACCTCACACACAGGTTTATAGGTGTTTCGGCCCTCCAGGACCGGAATTGAACAGCCTTGATCTAGTGTGTTGTTGCTTGTTGCGTAATGTTTAAGCACACTTGGCGTGAGTGCTTTACTATCATGTCAGCTTAAATGAATAGGATTTACATGAATGACCCATTTCAAAGGGTCAGAACATGTTTGGATGTGAGCTATATTGTAGTGCGTTTTGGAGGACGTTGATTGCGTTGGGATAAAATATCATTTTTCAATTTGCATTGTGGGATAAGACCATGCAATCGAGTGGGTATGAGAAACACTTGAAACAAAGGAGGATTATGGGCAAGGACATAGACGTGAGGGTTAAGCTGTTTTTCCAAGAACACAAGGAACTGAATAAGAGGGAGAGGCTGGAATCTGGGGCACAGACAACTGTCCCAATAAAACTACATTTGAGAAGAGCCTTAGAGAGTGGCACATAGATTTCTCAATTGTACTGGGCAATACAAGTACCAATACATGAGAAACTGGCTTTAAATTGCCAAGACTTGGTATCAAAGGTTATAAAACACGTTCATATACAGTGGGGAGAACAAGTATTTGATACACTGCCGATTTTGCAGGTTTTCCTACTTACAAAGCATGTAGAGGTCTGTCATTTTTATCATAGGTACACTTCAACTGTGAGAGGCGGAATCTAAAACAAAAATCCAGAAAATCACATTGTATGATTTTTAAGTAATTAATTTGCATTTTATTGCATGACATAAGTATTTGATCACCTACCAACCAGTAAGAATTCCGGCTCTCACAGACCTGTTAGTTTTACTTTAAGAAGCCCTCCTGTTCTCCACTCATTACCTGTATTAACTGCACCTGTTTGAACTCATTACCTGTATAAAAGACACCTGTCCACACACTCAATCAAACAGACTCCAACCTCTCCACAATGGCCAAGACCAGAAAGCTGTGTAAGGACATCAGGGATAAAATTGTAGACCTGGACAAGGCTGGGATGGGCTACAGGACAATAGGCAAGCAGCTTGGTGAGAAGGCAACAACTGTTGGCGCAATTATTAGAAAATGGAAGAAGTTCAAGATGACGGTCAATCACCCTCGGTCTGGGGCTCCATGCAAGATCTCACCTCGTGGGGCATCAATGATCATGAGGAAGGTGAGGGATCAGCCCAGAACTACACGGCAGGACCTGGTCAATGACCCGAAGAGAGCTGGGACCACAGTCTCAAAGAAAACCATTAGTAACACATTACGCCGTCATGGATTAAAATACTGCAGCGCACGCAAGGTCCCCCTGCTCAAGCCAGCGCATGTCCAGGCCCGTCTGAAGTTTGCCAATGACCATCTGGATGATCCAGAGGAGGAATGGGTGAAGGTCATGTGGTCTGATGAGACAAAAATAGAGCTTTTTGGTCTAAACTCCACTCGCCGTGTTTGGAGGAAGAAGAAGGATGAGTACAGCCCCAAGAACACCATCCCAATCGTGAAGCATGGAGGTGGAAACATCATTCTTTGGGGATGCTTTTCTGCAAAGGGGACAGGACGACTGCACCGTATTGAGGGGAGGATGGATGGGGCCATGTATCGCGAGATCTTGGCCAACAACCTCCTTCCCTCAGTAAGAGCATTGAAGATGGGTCGTGGCTGGGTCTTCCAGCATGACAACGACCCGCAACACACAGCCAGGGCAACTAAGGAGTGGCTCCGTAAGAAGCATCTCAAGGTCCCGGAGTGGCCTAGCCAGTCTCCAGACCTGAACCCAATAGAAAATCTTTGGAGGGAGCTGAAAGTCCGTATTGCCCAGCGACAGCCCCGAAACCTGAAGGATCTGGAGAAGGTCTGTATGGAGGAGTGGGCCAAAATCCCTGCTGCAGTGTGTGCAAACCTGGTCAAGAACTACAGGAAACGTATGATCTCTGTAATTGCAAACAAAGGTTTCTGTACTAAATATTAAGTTCTGCTTTTCTGATGTATCAAATACTTATGTCATGCAATAAAATGCTAATTAATTACTTAAAAATCATACAATGTGATTTTCTGGATTTTTGTTTTAGATTCCGTCTCTCACAGTTGAAGTGTACCTATGATAAAAATGACAGACCTCTACATGCTTTGTAAGTAGGAAAACCTGCAAAATCGGCAGTGTATCAAATACTTGTTCTCCCCACTGTATATATATATATATACACACAACACCAGTTGGTAACAGGATCTATTTTACTATAAAAGTAGGGGGTCTAAGTTGCGAATTGTGTGTCTACTGGAGGGATGATTGCATACATTTTTCAAATGAACTGCCAATATGCCAACATTCTATTCAAACAATGCAGTCAATCCACAGCCATAGATACACTGGCTGAAATCAGTTGATTTGTATTTATTAAGGATACTCTTCCTGGGGTCCAAGCACATTAAGGCACTTGCATCACACATAAAACAAAAGATAAAACAGTACATCATACATTATTACACCACTACATATCTACAATACAAAATGTATAATACCACCATACAACAATATTACAATGTACGTGTATATACAGTGAGTGTGCGTATGTGTGTGTCTGTAACTGTGTGTGTTTCTCTTCACAGTCCCTGCTGTTCCATAAATTGTATTTTTATCTGTTTAAAAAAAATCTGATTCTACTGCTTGCATCAGTTACTTGATGTGGAATAGAGTTCCATGTAGTCATGGCTCTAAGTAGTACTGTGCGCCTCCCATAGTCTGTTCTGTTCTTGGGGATTGTGAAGAGACCTCTGGTGGGATGTCTTGTGGGATATGCATGGGTGTCTGAGCTGTGTGCTAGCAGTTTAAACAGAGAGCTCAGTGCATTCAGCATGTCAACACTTATTACAAAAACAAGTAGTGAGGAAGTTAATCTCTCCTCTACTTTGAGCCATGAAAGACTGACAGGCATATTATTAATGTTAGCTCTACATGTGATGATAGGACTTAGACAAGTTGTAAATGCAACAAGTATTGTAAATGTATCATATAATAACTCACAGCTTTCTAAGAAAACAAACATTTAGACATGTATGGTCTGTTTACATATATTGTAGAGGCTATTTCTACAGAAAATGGGTGTAAAACCAGTATACACTGTATTTATAATTATATGACAATATTTTAGGTTGACAATTCTATTACACAATTTCTGAAATATCACATGCCTTACTTTGATTTTCCTGCATAAGTATAATCAGGATTATGCCTCTACTGCCATTCATTCCAATTAGACGGGTTTGGATTTCTCCCTGACCAATATGGCTGACATTTTCACCCCATTATGGAACCTTTAGGGTTTATGACATAACCCCTCTAGTAAATTAAAAGGATCTCTATGTTTTGTCCCATCTTCTCCACTGACCAGACCAGAGCCTTCCTGGTCTGGTCAATACAGCCTGCCCCAACCGACACAAAACAGACACTTTGACATCATACAGTCAAATTTCTCACAAGGGGTCTATTTCATTATCTCAATGTTGTCACACTCCCCAAAAATCACCCTGGTATGTGACAGTTTCTCTGGGGGAAGCTCGCATGCACTTACACAGACTACTGCAGGGGTAGGCAATTAGATTCAGCCACGGGATGATTTTTGTTGGAGCAGATGGTTTTGCGGAATATTATAATAATATACAGTGAGGTCCGAAATTATTGATACCCCTGAGAAAGATGAGAAATAACGACGGTCTAAAATAAATAATCAAAATACTGAGCAATATTGTATGCAAAAAATAGGGAAATTATATTATTTTATAATAATAACAATTGCTCAGAGAAAGAGATTTTGTTTAACAAGTAATATCTGTTATTGGAAATGGTGAGAGGTTAGCATGTCTTGGGGATATGATATTTGACCCTCTGTAACTTTCTCATTCATCATTATTCACGGCTCATTCAGGATTAAATGTAATCACAATAGCATCCACGTTAATGTAGAAGTGTTAATGTAGAACTTATTTACAATGAAAGTAACTCTAAAAATGGCACAATCATGTTATTTACCATCAATTTCTATTGGACACAACATAATCTGAAACACAACCTAAACAAACTGCAAATGCAACCAAAATATTTGTAGAGTCACAAGCTTGATGTAGTCATAAACTTTTGACAACTTTATTTCCATTAATATTTAGAGGTGTCAATAATTTTGACCCCTGCTGTTGAGAAAAAAAATGTGTATTACTTGTTAAACAAAATCTCTTTCTCTGAGCAATTGTATTAGTATAAAATAATATAATTTCACCCCCAAAAAATTGGACAGCTCAGTATTTTCTTTATCTATGGCTCATCATTATCAAGAGTGTCAATAATTTCGTGCCCCACTGTATATTATGAATAATTTGTACACTGCAAATTCACCACAACTAAGCCCAATAAGAGATTGTACTTGAAAACAACTATAATGTATTACCTAATTTCTACCAGCATGTCACATGTGCAACCAGAGGGGGAAAAGAACTCTAGACCACCTTTGTCTCCACACACAGAGATGCATACACAGCTCTCCATCACCCTCCATTTGGCAAATCTGACCATAATTCTATTCTCCTGATTCCTGCTTACAAGCAAAAACTAAAGTAGGAAGTACCAGTGACTCGCTCAATACGGAAGTGGTCAGATGACGCGGATGCTATGCTACAGGACTGTTTTGCTAACACAGACTGGAATATGTCCCGGGATTCATCCAATGGCAATGAGGAGTATACCACCTTAGTCACCGGCTTCATCAATAAGCGCATCGACGAAGTCGTCCCTACAGTGACCGTACGTACATTTCCCAACCAGAAGCCATGGATTACAGGCAACATCCGCACAGAGCTAAAGGCTAGAGCTGCTGCTTTCAAGGAGCGGGACACTAACCTGGACGCTAATAAGAAATCCCGCTATGGCCTCAGACAAACCATCAGACAGACAAAGCTTCAATAAAGGACCAAGATTGAATCCTACTACACGGGCTCTGATGCTCGTCGGATGTGGCAGGACTTGAAAAATATTACGGACTACAAAGGGAAACCCAACCATGAGCAGCTCAGTGATGAGAGCCTACCAGACGAGCTAAATGCCGTTTATGCTCGCTTCGAGGCAAGAAACACTGAAGCATGCATGAGAGGACCAGCTGTTCTGGATGACTGTGATCACTCTCTCCGTAGCTGATGTGAGCAAGACCTTTAAACAGGTCAACATTCAAAAAGCCACGGGGCCAGAAGGATTACCAGGACATGTAAGCATGCGCGGACCAACTGGCAAGTTTCTTCACTGACATTTTCAATCTCTCTGTCACATTGGTATAATGGATCGGGAGACAGGCGCAGGAATGCGTAATAGAGGTTTTTATTTCCCAAATTACAGCGTGCCGTGTAAAGGCACGGGGACGAAGACCAAACAAACACGTATACAAAACACAGGGTAGAAACCCAAACAAAAGAGTGGGTAGTACCTCGAATAAATACACACTCGCACAATGAATATCACACGGGACGAGACCCGTAATCCTCTGCACAATATACATGGCACAAAAGCCAAAACATAGCACAGGTACTCACACGACTAACGGCCATTGGAACAATAATAGACAGGACAATGGTGAACAAAGGGCACACTTATACAATTACTAATCAAATAAGAATAGGGACCAGGTCTGTGTAATGACAGTTCCGGAGGGATCCGTGACACTCTCCCTGACCGAGTCTGTAATACCTACATGTTATAAACAGACTACCATAGTCCCTGTGCCCAAAAATGCGAAGGTAACCTGCCTAAATGATTACCGCCCCGTAGCACTCACGTCAGTAGCCATTAAGTCCTTTGAAAGGCTGGTCATGGCTCACATCAACGACATCATGCCGGAAACACTAGACCCACTCCAATTTGCATACCGCCTCAACAGATCCAAAGATGATGCAATCTCAATTGCACTCCACACTGCCCTTTCCCACCTGGACAAAAGGAACACCTATGTGAGAATGCTGTTCATTGACCTCAGCTCAGCGTTCAACACCATAGTGCCCACAAAGCTCATCACTAAGCTAAGGACCCTGGGACTAAACACCTCCCTCTGCAACTGGATCCTGGACTTCCTGACGGGCCGCCTCCAGGTGGTAAGTGTAGGCAACAACACATCTGCCACGCTGATCCTCAACACTGGGGCCCCTCAGGGGTGCGTGCTTAGTCCCCTCCTGTACTCCCTATTCACCCACGACTGCGTGGCAAAGCACGACTCCAACATCATCATTAAGTTTGCTGATGACACAACAGCGGTAGGCCTGATCACCAACAACGATGTGACCTCCTATAAGGAGGTGGTCAGAGACCTGGCAGTGTGGTGCCAGGACAACAACCTCTTCCTCAATGTGAGCAAGACAAAGGAGCTGATCGTGGACAATAGGATGCTCTTGATGGTGCAGCTGTTCGAACAGGCCCCCATTACCATCGACAGGGCTGAAGTGGAGCGGGTGGAGAGTTTCAAGTTCCTTGGTGTCCACAGCACCAACGAACTATCATGGTCCAAACACACCAAGACCGTTGTGAAGAGGGCAAGACAACACATTTCCCCCCTCAGAAGACTGAAAAGATTTGGCCAGATACTAAAAAAGTTCTACACCTGCAACATCGAGAGCATCCTGACCGATTGCATCACCGCCTAGTTTGGCAACTGCTCGGCATCTGTCTGTAAGGCGCTACAGAGGGTAGTGCGTACGACCCAGTACATCACTGGGGCCAAGCTTCCTGACATCCAGGACCTATTTACTAGGTGGTGTCAAAGGAAGGCCCAAAAAATTGTCAAAGACTCCAGTCACCCAAGTCATAGACTGTTCTCTCTGCTACCGCACGGCAAGCAGTACCGGAGCGCCAAATCTAGGACCAAAAGGCTGCTTAACAGCCTCTACCCCCAAGCCATAAGGCTGCTGAACAATTCATCAAATGGCCACCCGGACTATTTGCATTGACCCTCCCCACCTCTGTGTTTTTACACTGCTGCTACTCGCTGTTTATTATCTATGCATAGTCACTTTACAAATTACCTTAACTAATCTGTAACCCTGCACATTGACTCAGTACCCGTACCCCCTGTATAAAGCCTCGTTATTGTTATGTAATTTTCATGTGTTACTTTTTGATTCAATAATTTTTTTAAACTTTAGTTTATTTAATAAATATTTTCTTAACTCTTTTTCTTGAACTGCATTGTTGGTTAAGGGCTTGTCAGTAAGCATTTCACGGTAAGGTTTACTACACCTGTTGTATTCGGCGCATGTGACAAATAAAATTTGATTTGATTTCAAGATCACATCTCTTTTTATATTTTGGGGAATACTTGGGAACAGATTTCCAAGATTAAACACATTTTTTGCTGAATTCCTGGTGATTTTACAGTCTTTTTTGACCAAAAAAATAAAATCCTACCAAAACAACAAAATAAACTTTTCACTCGCGGAGGACTTGTGGCATAGGCACATCCTCCTACATAAGATGATATAATACGAGTGCCCAATAACAAGCCGTTAAACTGAGTAGCTATGAGGCTCAAGACAACAAAGAATGTCTCTGTCTACTCTAGTCTAGAGCAATGAGAACAAATGGTGGGTTAGAGTGGAAGGGGATACTGGACACTACGGGTTTGGCACTTGACTACTTATGTCTGCCACTATTCCACTAGGAATGTAAGCTGCTTAGTGGTATAATCACAGCAAACAAAATCACTACGCTATACTGCTGACCTCAGTCTTCCTCCTACCCCTCCTCCTCACAACCGCTGGCTCCATTTTAAAGCATTTCACTCCAGGCCAGGGCCACGGAATCTATGACACAAAGCTAGATTATATAATTTCAAATTTGTTTTTTTTTGTGATGGAGGATGAATCATCCAAGGAGGCCAGCGGCATGTGACAACAGGCGGAGGCTCCCTATTGGCCCGAAGGACTAGTAGAGTGGCTGCATATGACTTGCATGCGATGAAGTGATGCGAGACCAGTTACAAAACAGCACAACTATCATCAGGCCTCACACAGATGGAGAAAGGCTTGAACGGAGACAGAATTTGTTCAATGTGCCCAACGTGTGACAGTGCCTATGGGAGATATAAAATAGGGGAGAGTGGGATAAGTTAAACCAAAGGGGTAAGTTTAGCCACCCTTGTTTCTAGGAAACCATACACAAAATGTAGTTTTTTACTAAATATTTACGAAGAGGTCATAATTTCATGGAGTCTGTAAAGGAAGAAACCACATGAAAAAGTGGTAAGCAAATTAGGTATATAAAAAAACGGATTTTCACGAAGTCAAATGAATTGATTGTGTTAGTGGTTTCATGATGCTTGTATCTAGACCAAATTAGATCATTTAAAAATCGTTCTATACAGCAATTGGGGTCTCTATAAGCTTCGATATGAGGTCCTAAACCTAGCATGAAATTGCATCCTTGTAGCTGTGTGGGCTAATATAGTCAAAATGTTTGCCTTAGGGTAAATTGAACCAATGGCAAGTTGAGCAAATTGAAGCATTTTCTTCCCATGTGTAATGCAAGGCATTATAGCTGGGAAATGACGTATGTTAAATGTTAAAAGTGTTTTAAAAAGGTAAAAAGTGTTTGTTAAGTGTTAAGTCTGTGTTAAAAGATGCTTAAAATGATTAAAAGGCAAAAAAAGCGATTGAGATTGTGTTGAATTGTGTTTGGGAAATAAACAGACATGGTTTTAAAATGTAGTGGTAATACTTAATTCAGTACAGAAACTTGTAGGCAGCTTAATTTACCTTGTCCCGCGGCTCAACTTACCCTGTTTTCAAAACTGTAATGTTTACATGGATTCTGATTATTTCCAGGGATACACAACATCCTGAAATATATGTAGATATCTTTATTAGAAATAATACTATATTTCTCTTGACAGAGTGATGTCGAATGTAAAACATGTCTCAACTTACCCCACTCTCCCCTACTGTATTCTAAATTAAAAAGAGAAAATAGTCACAAAAGGCTGGCATTCTGGCTACATCTATCCTCTCTCCTTATATACTAGAAGGCTGTTTTATACCTAAGGGCAGCAGTCATCCATAAAAACAAAACAGACCGTATGAATCCCAGTTCTAAGCAGATTCAAGCAGAGACATCTGTACACCTGACCTACTAAGACTCAGTGCTCCCCCTGCACCCTCCTGAGAGCACGGGGGAGGACACCACTGCATACATCACTCACTCTTACAATACAGCAGCAAGTGCTCCTATATCTATTAGTACACCTTACTGATACCAAAGCATATCTCAAAGTTTCCATCAGACTATAGGTTGGACATTTTCTATAGAAAACATGACCTTCTCAGGAAAAAGGTTTACTGAAGATGAATTGGAATCCATATAGCCTTCACTTAGCTAAGAGCAATCTGTTGGACAGTATTGTGCATCTATGCTTTATAATCCCACTTACTTGTAGATCCTATATTGAAAAAGATCACCAGTGGCCTCACGGAATCTGATATCTATCTGACTTGACTTGAAAGACTTAGGGAGTGCCAAAAGAGTGGAGTTCCTTACGAGAACTAATCAATAATCATGTACCCAAGCATATGGAGCAGAACATCAACATCCTTCCTCTAAGCACAGCAGAATCAGACGAGCCGTGTACAACATAGCTAAATAACATTCAACCCTCTGTACCATCAGTTCAGTTCTGCTGGTCAAAAACAACATCTTGGCAATAACATGTGGCCAAGGCCTTTCAGTAGGGCTGTCATGAGACCAAGCCTCCACCCTAAGGACCAAGAATCCCCCACTTCCCTGGAGTAAGATATACTCTCATATACACAGACTTCTATTATCTCCAATAGATATCAAATAAACAAATAAATAAAAGGATATAAATAAAAGACTGTCTTGGCAAGTTTGAACACGGAAAGAGCACTACAGTTCTGGACATCTTTTTGTAGCGAGGTAAATCCATTTGAATTCAATCACTTTTTGACAGCACCCCTTTTAATTTGAACAAAACCTTCCATACGCATTTGCCCATTGTAGAAGTGCTATTTTTGGACCTGAATGTCAAAACATTCAGAGGATAAAGGTGATCAAAGTTGACCCATTTTGCATACCCCACCATACCATGAGACATCCATGTCTTCATCACTGGAAAATATAAACGTTTGAGATTGATATAATTTAAAAGCTTACAAGCTTGCTCTTGAATACAGAGTGGGTGTCATAACTTGGCTGACAAATGGACTAAAACGAGAACAAAATAGAAATGTAGACTTTCAAATGGTACCACAAAAGGAGTTCCACACACCAGAGAATGTTGACTTAAATGGGAACATCTGTTATTTGAATTTACATGGTCATCAGTGGCGTGTCCAGGGGGTGGCACACGGCCCCCCCGAAATCTGATTGGCTACTCCAGCGGCCCCCCAGAAATTCTGAGATCTGATAGGTCGTCTCTGAATATATTGACAATTTTGACCAAGACGGGCACCGACATCAAGACTCATCATTGGGTTGAATGCGGAAGACACATTTCGTTTGAATGCATTCAGTTGTGCAACTGACTAGGTATCCCTCTTTCCCTTTTATCAATCTCACTGGAGAAAGCATCCGAGCGAGCGAAACAGCACCCCTCTGTCTTAGTATGTGTAGCCCATGTATCTGATGCTGTCTGGCCAAAAAGAGTACGACATGTTTGCTTCGCTCGGATGCTTTCTTTGGTGAAATAGATTCAGCCTCTTGCGATTTGAAAGACAATTATGAAACAAGGATAGACATGAACAAATAACCCTCTATAAGTTTGTTTACTTTTTAATTGTAAAATTTTTGGGGGAAGCCAAGCTTTATTTGGCATCCATGAATACATTACCCTTATGGTGTTTGTAATAGATGTCCCTATTCATTCAAATTGTGGGTGCACAGTGCACTGTTCAGATGCTGGACTTGAGTAGAAGAGCGTGCACAAGTTAACCTACTTTTTGAAGTGATTTGTTCAGACAATCAGATGAAAACATCATGACTGGTTGTGTTCATGACACATTAAAAAGGTCATATGTTTTTACAGTTAAATTACATGTCTTTACTATAAAGCAAGTAAAGAAAGTTCACATAGGAGGTCCTGTAAAAAAAGTGATGGTATAATTCACACTCTGGATGGCATTTAAGTGAATGTACTCCTTATGCTTAATACCCTCATATAAAATCCTGACCTTGAAGGCAAGCAATGTTTTTTTTATTTACTTATGATTTATTTGAACAGGTAAATTTACCAAACCTAAGCTGAAGTATTTGATGCGTTGAACTATCATAATTACACTACCGTTCAAAAGTTTGGGGTCACTTATAAATGTCCTTGTTCTTGAAAGAAAAGCACATTTTTTGTCCATTAAAATTACATAAAATTGATCAGAAACACAGTGTGGACATTGTTAATGTTGTAAAATACTATTGTAGCTGGAAACGGCTGATGTTTTTATGGAATATCTACATACAGAGCCCCATTATCAGCAATCATCACTCCAGTGTTCCAATGGCACGTTGTGTTAGCTAATCCAAGGTTATCATTTTAAAAGGCTAATTGATCATTAGAAAACTATTTTGCAATTATGTTAGCACAGCTGAAAACTGTTGTTCTTATTAAAGAAGCAATAAAACTGGCCTTCTTGAGACTAGTTGAGTATCTGGAGCATCAGCATTTGTGGGTTCGATTACAGGCTCAAAATGGCCAGAAACAAAGACCTGTCTTCTGAAACTCGTCAGTCTATTCTTGTTCTGAGAAATGAAGGCTTATTCCATGCGAGAAATTGCCAAGAAACTGAAGATCTCGTACAACGCGGTGTACTACTCCCTTCACAGAACAGCGCAAACTGGTTACCAGAATAGAAAGAGCAGTGGGAGGCCCCGGTGCACAACTGAGCAAGAGGACAAGTACATTAGTGTGTCTAGTTTGAGAAACAGATGCCTCACAAGTCCTCAACTGGAAGCTTCATTAAATAGTACCCGCAAAACACCAGCCTCAACAGTGAAGAGGCGACTCCGGGATGCTGGCCTTCTAGGCAGAGTTTCTCTGTCCAGTGTCTGTGTTCTTTTACCCATATTAATATTTTGTTTTTATTGGCCCGTCTGAGATATGGCTTTTCTTTGCAACTCTGCCTAGAAGGCCAACATCCCGGAGCCGCCTCTTCATTGTTGACGCTGAGACTGGTGTTCTGCGGGTACTATTTAATGAAGCTGCCAGTTGAGGACTTGTGAGGCGCCTGTTTCTCAAACTAGACACCACTACAAGACCATGGTAGTTGCCTACGGAGCAGCAAGAGGAACTTCCCCTCCCTACAGGCTATGCTCAAACCCTACACCCCAACCCGAGCACTCCGTGCAGGTCTCTTGACTCTCCCACCATTACAGGAGGGCAGCTCCCGCTCAGCCCAGTCCAAGCTCTTCTCTGTCCTGGCACCCCAATGGTGCACCAGCTTCCCCTTGAAGCTAGGACAGAGTCCCTGCCCATCTTCCAAAAGCATCTGAAATCCTGCCTGTTCAAAGAGTATCTTAAAAGGTGGATTGATTTATGACTATCCAATCTACTCATCACTTTTAGGAATAGTAGGCTATCTTTTAGTCTGATGTGATGATAAATGCATGCAATGCTTTATCATAAAGGTGATTTTTTTCCCATGATTTATTTATTTTTGTCTTCCCCTAACTTAGCATTTCCCAAACTATGGGTCACGACCAATGTTCCCTCCCATTTTTTTTGCACTGAGCGGAAAACTTGAACGAGAGTATTTTGTGTTCACATTCAGTGAACACTGAGGCTGTGCTCTTACTGTTTTAGACAGTAGCCAATAGGCTATTGTGGCTATTTGAGCATAATGTAGGCCTACCAACAAAACCAATGGCGCGAATCCCATAACATCACATGGAAATAGATTTTGATTTCTATGATGTAGTCTACAGTAGCCTATATGTGGTGTTCAATGCAGGCCTACATTGCATGAGACTTTTAAAAACGTTTTTACATCATGAAGGGCTTGATATTAACACATAATTTTTTACTTGGTGTGCGCGGCAGTCCTGGAGGAACATTGGTCGCAACCCCATGACGGGTCGGCCGATTTGAAAATAGAGTCGCGAGAGAAACTCAGAAATAAAACATTTGCTCCTGGTTAATAGAAACGGGGTTACGTCAGTAACATCTGTTAGCCGCTAGATGTGGTTGAAATAAACAGAGCGGTTTCTGTTTTCTTCTTACACGTGGCTCTATCTTTTAAACGGTTTAAGCAAAAAAAATATTACGACACCATCACTGACAGATAAGACTAAGTAACACGTATGTGTCTTCTGTTCCCTCTACAATACCCACAAGCCGCACATGACTCACTAGAAGTGGACAAGACCAGGCACTAATTCTGACTGGGGGGAAAAGAACATCATCAATGATGGATGTTCTTTTCTACACAGAAAACCTTACAGAATTATTGCCTGATGATCTTTTGAACTTCCCAATACCTTTCTGATGCATCAGTCACTTCAAACCATACTTCCTTCAGATTGAAATATTGTCAAAAGGTACTGTCAGACTGATTTTGTAATAGATTGTCATAGCCCCAGTTAAAAAAGTAAACATTCGCCGTTGATTACATCACTTTTTTTTTTACTTGGTGGGGTCACAGATTTGTTAAAATATCAAAATGGGAACCCCTGCCCTAACTCGAAACTCACCCACCACCTATAGATGTGACCTTTGACCTATATGGGCTGAGATCTCAAGTGCTCTGAGCAAACATTATGTATCTGCAGCATGGATCAGTTACTGCATCATCAGTTATCCTAGTTCACAACCTATTCTTTCACAGCCCACATTTATGATGCACTCAAAGTGGCTAGCTAAAACAACCAATAGGACCGTATAATTCATTCTCTGCATGCATTTGCGTCTGAGAGGTTCAAATCCATATGGCAAGTAGCGATCTACGTCTAAACATACAAAATATTAGCAGTTACAATCCATCTTAGTCTAAAGCACTTGAACACTTCGCAGCACACAGTGCAAGCAATGGGGTTAATCCCATTTCCCAGGATATTCCAATTTTAACATTCCCGGGAAAAGCGAGCTGCTGCGGAGGTCGACGGGTCACCTACCCAAGACACTCGGCCGAATGTGCTGATCACAAGCGGATAGTGATAGAGAGAGGGAGTGTATGTAAGGCCATGTGTAACACAGCCTCAAGCACTAGACCGAAACGTACAGCAGCGCAGTGCCACTGGACAATATGACTGTCTGTTGGGAGAGAAATAGTCCTCACAGCTGACAAACACTGACCTTTCTCTGTGAGATCACCGTCATAACACTGCAGTGTAAAGCAGATGTTTGCGATCAATAAATTAAAATCAATAGAGTTTATGAAGGGCTAAAGAAGTTCATACTAACTAATAACTACAGCAACACAGCCTCAACAGTATATGCATTATACTCAGCTCTTTGACTACAGCTAGGAGTTTACTCCTACGGCCATTGGCCTTATGAATACAGGGAAGAGGATGAGGTAGGTTAATCTGTCCTAACTAGTTTTATTGTCTTTTGCTTGTCATTACATGGGATGATGATGATGGTGATTTTGACGACGATGTAAATGAGCATTTGGATGTTTTGCTTTTGGTCAGCATGTTTTTTTATGAGGATGTTGACGTGATGTTTCTGAGAATGTGATAGCGCACTTTACCTACCTACTATTGCTACTGCTAATGTTGATCATAGTATTGTTGTATTTATATTGATGCCTGCCAACCCATGACTGATGCACAAGCATTGTATGTACTACCTTTGTATTCGGTATCATGGGGATTCATGTGGGTTTTTTATGTTTTCACGTTTCATGCGCTTCTTGCTACAAAACCAATTGCCCTCTGGGACAAATACCTTTGAAGCTTGAGTCAAGAAGCATGTGATAGATGTTGACAGCAGAGTGTGTACGGAACTGGGAAAGGGCTTCAGCCATGTCTAAACAACAAATCTCAGAAGTAGAGGTTTCCATCCAATTTGAGAGATTTTCATGCAATTATTATAAATCTGCATTGAAAAATATGTGCATTTCCCCACCAGAGGTGTTTCCATCAAACTGACTTTGTTGCGGATGGAAGGATGTGCGTGAGGACGTGGCGCACATTGAAACAACGTTTGCGCTTAGGTTTTCATGTACCGGATAAAAAAACATGAGTTTAATGTGTTTCCATTGCATTTTTCATTCTACTGATAAATGGCAAACTTGCCGACGCAAAAAGATCCCACCATGTCGAACAAACAAATTGTCTGTCAACATGTATTAAATTGTACTGACATTTCCTGTTCCCATCACACTTGTTTTTTTAGACGCCATAAGAAACAAGCATCTACTACAAACTACACCTATGAATTTTGGTATGGCAGAAAACCTATTTTCTTCCCTAAAGCCTGTGCACTTGATCTATATGCTGTTAAACAGACGCTTTTTATGTTCGATTTTGGCATTTATCTTCTAGAACTATAATCATAATTTACCAAAATATGCAAATCCTCCAGGTACAGTATGTCAAAAATCCTGAATTGCAGAGTGAATGTGAGGAGGAGGCTGTGCCTAATCTGCCTGCATGGTGTGTTATGGCGAGGTTTCGCTGTCCTACTTAGTGAAGACACTTGCACTGCTGATCCAATTACTGCCTGTGATCCGTCTGCTCTGCCTCTCTGTCTGGCCAGACAAGGGGAGACTCGATGAGAGCCCAGAGCAACAACAGGAGGGACAGGCAGAGAGAGAGAGAGAATGAGAGAGAGATAGAGAAGGAAAGGGATGTGGTGGTCACTGAGAACCTGGGTATTACAGTATCTTTTGTGCCAGATCCTTGAACTTAATAAGTAACCACGCAATAAAGGCAATTAGGCATCCATTTTCATTTCTCCGCATTTTATCAAGACCATACCTGATGAGTCATACGAATAACAAGGCATTTCTGTACCTTGAATCGCATTGTATTAGAATAATAATAATGTCAAAGTATAATTATGTTTTTGTACTAAAATACAAAATGAAAAGCTGAAATGTCTTGAGTCAAGTGTTCAACCCCTTTTTTATTGCAAGCCTAATTAGTTCAGGGGTAAAAATGGGCTTAACAAGTCACAATAAGTTGCATGGACTCACTCTGTGTGCGATAACAGTGTTTAACGTTATTTTTGAATGACTACCTCATCTCTGTACCCCACACATACAATTATCTGTAAGGTCCCTCAGTCGAGCAGTGAATTTCAAACAGATTCAACAACAAAGACCAGGGAGGTTTTCCAATGCCTCGCAAAGAAGGGCACATATTGATAGATGGATTCTGTATCAATACACCAAGTCACTACAAAGATACAGACTTCCTTCATAACTCAGTTGCCTGAGAGGAAGGAAAATGCTCACAGATTTCACTATGAGGCCACTCCACAATAGTAACCTAAATTACGTGGTGAAAAGAAGGAAGCCTGTACAGAATACAAATATTCCAAAACATGCACTAAAGTAAAACTGTAAAAAATGTGGCAAATATGTCCTGAATACAAAGTGTTATGTTTGGGGAAAATCCAACACAACCCTGAGTACCACTCTTCATATTTTTAAGCATGGTGGTGGCTGCATCATGTTATGGGTATGTTTGTCATCGGCAAGGACTAGAGTTTTTTAGGATAAAAAGAAACGGAATAGAGTTAAGCACAGGCAAAATCCTAGTGGAAAATCTGGTTCAGTCTGCTTTCCACCAGAGACTGGGAGACAAATTCACCTTTCAGTAGGACAATAACCTAAAACACAAGGCCAAATATACACAAAGTGTTCAAAACATTAGAAACACCTTCCTAATGTTGACTTGCAACCCCTTTTGCCCTCAATCGGGGCATGGACTCTACAAGATGTCAAAGGCGTTCCACAAGGATGCTGGCCCATGTTGACTCCAATGCTTCCCACAGCTGTCAAGTTGGCTGGATGTCCTTTGGGTGGTGGACCATTTTTGATACACACGGGAAACTGTTGAGCGCCTGGCACCTACTACCATACCCCATTTAAAGGAACTTAAATATTTTGTCTTGCCCATTCACCTTCTAAATGGCACACATACACAATCCATGTCTCAAGGCTTAAAAATCCTTCTTTAACCTGTCTTCTCCCCTTCATCTACACTAATTGAAGTGGATTTAACAAGTGACATCAATAAGAGATCACCTGGATTCACCTGGTCAGTCTATGTCATGGAAAGAGCAGGTGTTCCTAACTCAGTGTACACTGGAGTTGCTTACCAAGACAACATTGAATGTTCCTGAGTGGCCGAACTACAATTTTGACATAAATCTTCTTGAAAATCTATGGCAAGACTTTAAAATGGCTGTCAAGCAATGATCAACAACCAACTTGACAGAGCTTGAAGAATTTTTGAAAGAATGTGCAAATATTGTACAATCCAGGTATGGTGAGCTCTTATACTTACCCAGAAAGACTCACAGCTGTAATTGCTGCCAAAGGTGATTCTAACATGTATTGACTCAGGGGGTTGAATACTTATCTAATCAAGATGTATTTTAGTTTACATAATTTTTTTACAAATGTTAGAATTTTTCTTCCACTTCCACTTTGAATTTTGTGTAGATCTTTGCCAAAAAAGTACAATTAAATACATTTTCATCCCACCTTGTAACAACAAAATATGGAAAAAGTCAAGGGGTGTGAACACTTTCTGAAGCCACTGTATATGTGTGTGATTAATTTGAGCGAAGACTATACATGCAGTTCTGCATTTTGAAGTACTGGGATGAAAGGGCCAACATCAATGTGCATCATCATTCTCCATGACTGACGCAAGTGGAAGCGATCTAATGAAAATATGCAGACAAAAGCTATTGCCAGTAAGCATTCATATAGATGCGAAATAATTACATTGCTTACGTGTACATGCCTGAGCATCGAAACATTTAAAGAGTGATAGGAGTCAGAAACATTTATTCTAGTGTCAAAATTGACTAGAAGTGTAAATAGGATCATTTGGGTTATAAAGTCAGTCTCGTCCAAAACGGAGATTTGCGAGATGATAGGAAATAAATGGTATGTCAGTGAATGAAGAGTACCCCACAGTTTCCTTGGGTTGGGTTTATTTCAATCTTGCCCACAGCTGGCAGCACCCAAGTAAAATCACCAATTTGGAGCGCAGCTGCAAGCAACCCGATCACAATGCCCATGGTAAATTTGGTTTGACTTTGGATATCCCTATGGGGCTAGTCAGAGACCATGAGTAAATTACACAACATACATGGGACAGTACTTAAAATGTCAGTAGCTCAAAATTTCAATGACTTACCTCAAACCAACTATAAATTGTAGAAATTCATATATAAATGAGAAAAAAAGAGCTGCGAGCATTTAATAAATAGGGAATGCAAGGATTGATGAGAGTTATTAGATATGACTAATTTATGGTATATGGGTCTATATTTCTCTTTCCTCTCTCACCCTCTCCTGCAGTGTGTTAAAATTATATTTGTATTTTCTGCATGATAGAAAATATACTTTGAGTTGCAATGAAGGGATGCATGGGCTATAACTTGAAACACGTGACTTGTTCTAGTTGATTTGGTGAAGACCGTGGATTATGCCTTCTTCAATTCTGAGGGGTCTAAATGATCCTCCCATGTCCGCTGTAGATGGCATCAGCTGTAGGCCAGGGTTTCCCCAAACTCAGTCTTGAGAACCCCAAGGGGTGCACGTTTTGGTTTTTGCCCTAGCAGCCAGGACCGAGTTTGGGAACCGCTGTTGTAAGCGTGCTCAGCTCCATGCCCGCCCGGGAGTCCAGCCGGGCCTGGTCTTTACTGTCCTTGGAAAATCCCCTTTGGGCTCGGGGCAGGGGCTTCACTGACGACAATAATTTAGTATTTTTTTGTTTGTTCCATTTGGAAATGCTATAATTTTATCAATGTAGTTAGTCAAAGTTATTTTAATTGAATTTTTTAGACAATGTCTAAAAAGGATTTATTGAGAAATGGAGGGTGGAGAGGGGTATGCAATAAAGGCCTCACAGTGGGGAGAGCTAGGAGGGACACAGGGAGGGCAGAGATTTACATAGGCCTACTGCTCCTTGGGATTAGGGATGGAATGTGTGGGGAAGGGGTTTTTGGTTGGTGTGTTATTGTAAAGGGGGAAATTAAAAGATTATTAGTGACATGGCAATTATGGTTTGTTCCATTTTGGGATTTTACATACTATTTCTTTCTGGGTTACATCACAATGGATATATGGAGCGATCCACTCATTTGATCGTTTTAGTGATGTTTAAGATTATCTCTTTGAATATTAATGGCTCACATAATCCTGTGAAAAGAAGGAAATGCTTATCCCATCTTAAAACAAATAAAGTACAATACGAGTCAAAAGTTTGGACACACCTACTCATTCAAGGGTTTTTCTTAATTTTTTTATATTTTTTTCTACATTGTAGAATATTAGTGAAGACATAAAAACTATAAAATAACACATATGAAATAAAGTAGTAACCAAAAAAGTGTTTAAAATGTATTTTAAACGTAGTAGCCACCCTTTGCCTTGATGACAGCTTTGCACACTCTTGCCATTCTCAAATCAAATGTTATTTGTCACATGAGCCGTATACAACCTTACCATGAAATGCTTACTTACAAGCCCTTAACCAACAATGCAGTTCAAGAAATAGAGTTAAGAAAATACTTACTAAATAAACTAAAGTAACAAAAAAATCTAAATCAATCAAAAATGAACAAGAGAAATGTACATAACAATAATGAGGCTATATACTAGGAGTATCGGTACCGAGTCAATGTGCGGGGGTATAGGTTAGTCGAGGTAATTTGTAAAGTGACTATTGCATAGATAATAAACAGCGAGTAGCAGCAGTGTAGTAATAAATAAAAAAAGGGGGGGGGGGGGTCATTGTAAATAGTCCGGGTGGCCATTTGATTAGTTCATCAGCAGTCTTATGGCTTGGGGGTAGAAGCTGTTAAGGAGCCTTTTGGTCCTAGACTTGGCACTCCGGTACCGCTTGCCGTGCTGTAGCAGAGATGACTTGGATGACTGGAGTCTTTGATAATTTGTTGGGTCTTCCTCTGACACCGCCTAGTATGTCCTGGATGTCAGGAAGCTTGGCCCCAGTGATGTACTGGGCCGTATGCACTACCCTCTGCAGTGCCTTACGGTCAGATGCCATACCAGGGGGTGATGCAACCGGTCAGGATGCTCTCGATGGTGCAGCTGTAGAACTTTGAGGATCTGGGAACCCATGACAAATCTTTTCAGTCTCCTGAGGGGAAAAAGGTGTTGTCGTGCCCTCTTCACAACTGTCTTGGTGTGTTTGGACCATGATAGTTCGTTGGTGATGTGGTCACCAAGGAACTTGAAACTCTCGACCCGTTCCATGTTAATGGGGGCCTGTTCGGCCCTCCTTTTCCTATAGTCCACGATCAGCTCCTTTGTCTTACTCACATTGAGAGGTTGCACTTATCTTCATCTCTCAACCAGATTCACCTGGAATGCTTTTCCAACAGTCTTGAAGGAGTTCCCACATATGCTGAGCACTTGTTGGCTGCTTTTCCTTCACTCTGCGGTCCAACTCATCCCAAACCATCTCAATGGTCGGGTGATTGTGGAGGCCAGGTCATCTGATGCAGTAGTCCATCACTCTCCTTCTTGGTCAAATAAGCCCTTACACAGCCTGGAGGTGTGTTGGGTCATTGTCCTGTTGAAAAACAAATGATAGTCCCATTAAGCGCAAACCAGATGGGATGGGGTATCGCTGCAGAATGTTGTGGTAGCCATGCTGGTTAAGTGTGCCTTGAATTCTAAATAAATCACCGACAGTGTCACCTGCAAAGCACCCCCACACCTCCTCCTCCATGCTTCACGGTGGGAACCACACATGCAGAGATCATCCGTTCACCTACTCTGCATCTCACAAAGACACAGCGGTTGGAATCAAAAATCTAAAATTTGGACTCATCAGACCAAAGTACAAATTTCCACCGGTCTAAAGTCCATTGCTTGTGTTTCTTGGCCCAAGCAGGTCTCTTCTTTTTATTGGTGTCCTTTAGTAGTGGTTTCTTTGCAGCAAATCGACCACAAAGGCTGATTCATGCAGTGTCCACTCAACAGTTAATGTTGAGATGTGTCTGTTACTTGAACTCTGTGAAGAATTTATTTGGCTGCAATTTCTGAGGCTGGTAACTCTAATGAACTTATCCTCTGCAGCAGAGGTAACTCTGGGTCTACCTTTCCTGTGGCAGTCCTCATGAGTGCACATGGTTTTTGCGAATGCACTTGAAGAAACTTTAAAAGTTCTTGAAATTTTCCCGGAGTGACTAACCTTCATGTCTTAAAGTAATGATGGACTCTTGTTTCTCTTTGCTTATTTGAGCTGTTCTTGCTATAATGTGGGCTTGGTCTTATACCAAATAGGGCTATCTTCTGTATACCACCCCTACATTGTCACAACACAACTGATTGGCTCAAACGCATTAAGAAGGAAAGAAATTCTGGCAATTAACTTTTAACAAGGCACACCTGTTCATTGAAATGGATTCCAGGTGACTACCTCATGAAGCTGGTTGAGAGAATGCCAAGAGTGTGAGTATTTCTATTTGTTTAACACTTTTTTGTTACTACATGATTCCATATGTGTTATTTCATAGTTTATGTCATTACAATTATTCTACAACGTAGAAACAAGTCCAAAAAATAAAAACCCTTGAATTAGTAGGTGTGTCCAAACGTTTAACTGGTAATGTAAGTCTTCACACCTTTTGCTATGAGATTTGAAATTGAGCTCAGGTGCATCCTGTTTCCATTGATCATCCTTGAGATGTTTCCACAACTTGATTGGAGTCCACCTGTGGTAAATTCAATTGATTGGACATGATTTGGAAAGGCACACGTCTGTCTATATAAGATCCGACAGTTGACAGTGCATGTCAGAGCAAAAACCAAGCCCTGAGGTCGAAGGATTGGTCCGTAGGGCTCTGAGACAGGATTGTTGAGGCACAGATCTGGGGAAGGGTTACCAAAACATTTCTGCAGCATTGAATGTCCCCAAGAACACAATGGCCTCCATCATTCTTAAATTGAAGAAGTTTGGAACCACCAAAACTCTTCCTAGAGCAGGTCACCTGGACAAACTGAGCAATCGGGGGAGAAGGGCCTTGGTCAGGGAAGTGACCAAGAACCCGATGGTCACTCTGACTGAGCTCTAGAGTTCCTTTGTAGAGATGGGAGAACCTTCCAGAATGACAACCACAACTGCAGCACTCCACGAATCAGGCCTTTATGGTAGAGTGGCCAGCCAGAGGTCATTCCTCAGTAAAAGGCACATGACAGCCCGCTTGGAGTTTGCCAAAAGGCACCTAAAGGACTCTCAGACCATGAGAAACAAGATTCTCTGGTCTGATGAAACCAAGATTAAACACTTTGGCCTGAATGCCAAGCGTCATGTTTGGAGGAAATCTGGCACCATACCTACGGTGAAGCATGATGGTGGCAGCATCATGCTGTGGGGATATTTTTCAGCGGCAGGGACTGGGAGACTTGTCAGGATCAAGGGAAAGATGAACGGAGAAAAGTACAGAGAGATCCTTGATGAAAACCTGCTCAGGAACTCAGACTGGGGCGAAGGTTCACCTTCCAACAGGACAACGACCCAAAGCACACAGCCAAGACAATGCAGGAGAGGCTTCGGGACAAGTCTCTGAATGTCCTTGAGTGGCCCAGCCAGAGCCAGAACTTTAACCGATCTAACATCTCTGGAGAGACCTGAAAATAGCTGTGCAGCAACACTCCCCATCCAACCTGCCAGAGCTTGAGAGGATCTGCAGAGAAGAATGGGTGAAACTCTCCAAATACAGGTGTGCCAGGCTTGTAGCGTCATACCCAAGAAGACTCGAGGCGGTAATCGCTGCCAAAGGTGCTTCAACAAAGTACTTGGTAAAGGGTCTGAATACTTATGAATATAAGGTATTTCTGTAAATATGCTTCAACAAAGTACTTGGTAAAGGGTCTGAATACTTATGAATATAAGGTATTTCTGTAAATATGGTATTTCTGTAAATATATATATATATATTTACAGAAATACCTTATATTCATAAGTATTCAGACCCTTTACCAAGTACTTTGTTGAAGCACCTTTGGCAGCGATTACCGCCTCGAGTCTTCTTGGGTATGACGCTACAAGCGTACTACCATTCAAAAGTTTGGGGTCACTTAGAAATGTCCTTGTTTTTGAAAGAAAAGCATATTTTTTGTCCATTAAAATAACATCATAATGATCAGAAATACAGTGTAGATATTGTTAATGTTGTAAATGACTATTGTAGCTGGAAACAGCTGATTTTTTAAATGGAATATCTACATACGCATACAGAGGCCCATTATCAGCAAGAAGGCCATCATCCCGGAGTTGCCTCTTCACTGTTGACGTTGAGACTGGTGTTTTGCGGGTACTATTTAATGAAGCTGCCAGTTGAGGACCTGTGAGGCGTCTGTTTCTCAAACTAGACACTCTAATGTACTTGTCCTCTTGCTCAGTTGTGCACCAGGGCCTCACACACGTCTTTCTATTCTGGTTAGAGCCAGTTTGCGCTGTACTGTGGAGGGAGTAGTACACCGCGTTGTATGAGATCTTCAGTTTGTCAATTTCTCGCATGGAATAGAACAAGAATAGACTGACAAGTTTCAGAAGAAAGTCTTTGTTTCTGGCCATTTTGAGCCTGTAATCGAACCCACAAATGCTGATGCTCCAGATACTCAACTAGTCTCAAGAAGGCCAGTTTTATTGCTTCTTTAATCAGAACAACAGTTTTCAGCTGTGCTAACATAATTGCAAAAGTATTTTCTAATGATCAATTAGCCTTTTAAAATGATAACCTTGGATTAGCTAACACAACGTGCCATTGGAACACAGGAGTGATGGTTGCTGATAATAGGCATAGAGGACCATGTAGATATTCCATAAAAAATCATCCATTTCCAGCTACAATAGTCATTTACAACATTAACAATGTCTACACTGTATTTCTGATCAATTTGATGTTATTTTAATGGACAATTTTTTTTTGCTTTTCTTTCAAAAACAAGGACATTTCTAAGTGATCCCAAACTTTTGAACAGTGGTGTATATATTTAAACAAATGTCTAAAAACCAGTTTTTGCTTTGTCATTATGGGATATTGTGTGTAGATTGATGAGGGAAAAAAACAATTTCATCCATTTCAGAATAAGGCTGTAACGTAACAAAATGTGTAAAAAGTCAAAGGGTCTGAATATTTTCCTAATGAACTGAACAATGTGGCTTTCGAACTATCCAGAATGGCTAAGCACTGGAGGTGAAGGGAAGGTTGAGGAGATTTGGGTTACGTTACAAAGTGTTTTAAAAAGCTCCTTTTGGACCGTTCCAAATGTTATCCCAAAAAAGAGCCAATGATACAGATATTCGGGGCATCAATCAAATTCTATGCCATTCTAGGACAGTGTGGTTGTCATTACATGAAAAGGATCAAAGAGTCTCCACATAGACAAAGATATGCTTCTGTATGTTATAATCCTGCTATTTGTGTGGGGAAGCAGTCAATCATTTGGGGGAAATGGGTAATACTCTGGGAGACCTGCACAAGAATTTGGTATTTTTGGCGTAATATGCTAATTAAAACCTGTGTGTCAACACTACATGGTGCCATTAAGTCAAAGGGCAACAATGTTCTTTTCAATGCCAAGCTCTGTACAATCAGCTTATTTATGTTAGAAAATACTGTTAAAAGATTAATAATGACACCTGTGAAAAACTTGAGAATTTTGTGGCAAAAGTATTTACAATGCGAGATAGATAAGAATACATGGTTGTATATTATTTCAAATATTGGGCAAAATGTCACAAGCTGAGGAAAAGGGTATACGATTAAACGTTTTTAATAGATTTCACTCCCCTAAGGTTACTAACCCAGGACGGGTTAGTCACAGAATGATGTGTGTTGGCGTTAAGGGGCAAAAAGAACCCTCCTACATGCCAAGAGTTCAATCTTGGTTTCATCAGACCAGAGAATCTATGTATTTGTGTTTTGTAGTTTAATATGTAGGTTTGTTTAGTTGATTATTGTTTTGGGATTGCATTGGTTATGGTCCACTGGGCTTAGATATAGTTTGGTGTACTGTGTTTTTTTTTTTGTTGTAAGTATGAAAAAACAAAATAAATTGTCAATACAGAAAAATACACTGAATGTACAAAACATTAACACTTGCTCTTTCCATGACAGACTGACCATCTGAATTCATGTGAAAGCTGTGATCCCTTACTGATGTTACTTGTTAAATCCACTTCAATCAGTGTAAATGAACGGGAGGAGACAGGTTAAAGAAGGATTTTTAAGCCTTGAGACAATTGAGAAAGACAAAAGATTTAAGTGCCTTTGAACAGGGTATGGTAGTAGGTGCCAGGCCCCGGTTTGAATATGTCAAAAACTGCAACGCTGTTGGGTTTTTCACGCTCAACAGTTTTCCATGTGTATCAAAAATGGTCCCCCACCCAAAGGACATCCAGCCAACTTGACACAACTGTGGGAAGCATTGGAGACAACATGGGCCAGCATCCCTGTGGAACACGGTCGAAACCTTGTGAAGTCCATGCCCTGACAAATTGAGGTTGTACTGAGGGCAAAAGGGGATGCAACTCAATGTTAGAAAGGTGTTCCTAATGTTTTGTACACTCAGTGTATATCGTTCCATTTACATTGTGTCATTTATTGAGGGTTCCTTACTGGCCCCACATAGATGCTATCCAAAGTCAAACCAATTTTGCCACGGTCGCACACCGGCTGGCTGAAGCTAATTGCCGAAAGAAGTTGGCTATTTTCCTAGCTAGTCTAGGTTACTTTCAGACACAAAACCTGGTTAGACTGTTTGAAGTTATCTAAAAGGTTGAGTGACTAACTGTGTACTGTTTTGGCAGAGTGAATGTACAAACGCTTCCCACGTGCAAACACACGAGACACCCACATCAAAGCATACCTCCAAGACACAAATGTCATTCTCAGTCGCACTTCCTAATGAGGATGACTGAAACTGAGGCCAAATCAGTCAGTCCAGCCCCCATTTAAGATCTGGCTGGAGCGAGGGTAGCATAGAGGATATCTATGAATAGGACAGTGGTTGTGTCCCGATTCTCCACCTTTCTCCCCAAGTTTGCACTTGCACACTTTCCATCATGAATTTCAAATGGTGGAAACCACCTCCAGCCAATGGTTACACCATGCCAATGCTTTTAAATGTGTGAAAGGAACAGCACACTTCAGGAGAAAGGTGGAGAATCAGGATGCAGCCAGAGAAGCTGATGGGTTAGCTGGTGATACCTTTGAGGGCAGGAAGCTTCTGTAGCTCTCTGTTCTTGGCGAGGTTGAATCGTGACGAACTCTGGCGACGCTCCTTCTTGACGATCTGGGGACCGCCAGAGTATTTGATCTTGTTGAGCTGAGTGGGTGGTGGGGTGCTGTTGCTGGGACGCTTGCTGGCAGTTTGCTGCTGCTGCGCCTGTGGACAACACACACACGAAAATCACAATGAGCTTGCTGCTGCTGCGCCTGTTGACAACACACACACGAAAATCACAATGAGCTTGATGTTCGGTGAGGCTTGGAAAAGTTGGAACCACTGAAAATAGATTGCAAGATGGATGTTTTATTCGAACTGAATGTATAATATTGCATATACATTTTGATATCTGTCCTCCTGAACCCTTGACAGACTTTTCTATTTGAGAAGATTACAATTTGCATTCCCTCAAACATCACTATTTCTTGGGATTGACATGTCTACTAGATGGATTTACTGTGATAGTACAACACCCATTCAATCTGGTATACATTGTTTCTCACTAGCTGCTAACCCATACTACAGTCACCATGCAGAGAGCAGTAAATGACTCCACAGAAACACTCTGATTGGCTTGGTCTAGTGCCACCATTATCCTGGAGTTTTAAAGGGAGCACACAGAGAGATGACTCCTGAACATAGGACTGGTCATGTTGTTGAGAATGAGAGGGGGAGGGGTTTTATTCTGTCAAACACTACAAACACTATAATTCCATGTCCAAAAAACATATTTTTTTCTATAAAGCTTCCCTCTGGGACATTATAGACTAGAGGGAATAGAGTAGTATTGTCAGTGATGTCCTGATTCTGTGAAATCTAATTCGTAATCCTTTCATGACGTCCATGATTACATGCAGAGAAGTTCATCACAAACCTCAAGAGCATTGAACTCCCCTGACAAATTTGATGTCCTCCTCAAGGATTGTAATAAACTTACATACGTGTAATCACAGACCAGAAGAAAGGATTTAGGTTTTCACATCACTATTACGTTCCCTCTACAATGCCTCTTGGGAACTGTAGTTCTATGCTAACCTAAAAAAAATACTATTTGCATATCCATGTTCTTGAACAAGCTTGTCATTGGATATGCAGCTGCTCTTGTAAATAGGTTGACTGAATAATGTACTGCTCTCATGCAGTCCACGCTGACTGACTAAGGTCCAGAATCGAGTGGACAATCACATCTTTGTACTTAGTTTGGACTCAAGTATGCATGAGTAACACTGCGCTCCATTCAGCAGTAATGTCAACTACTCCTTTGTAATACTGAAACAGTTCAGTTGAGGTTAAACTGTATGTTCTGGGGTATTACATGTATATTTTATAATAGTTACCCTCTCTTTGCTTTCAGTAGCGGTGCATGGGTAAAATCGCTGGGGAAGCCAGAAAAAAAACAAAAATCACAACCTATATATTGTGATAATTGCGTTGCTTGCTCTATAACCTGTTTGTTCATATGCCTTGCGACCGTGATACAGTGCCTTCGGAAAGTACTCAGACCCTTTGACTTTTTACACATTTTGTTAGGTTACAGCCTTATTTTAAAATGGATTAAATTGCTTTTTTTCTCATCAATATACACACACACAATACCCTATAATGACAAAGCAAAAACAGGTTTGACATTTTGCTAATTTATAAAAATCGGAAATATTACATTTACATAAGTATTAAGGCCCTTAACTCAGTACTTTGTTGAAGCACCTTTGGCAGCGTTAACAGCCTAGAGTATTCTTGGGTATGACGCTACAAGCTTGGCACACCTGTATTTGGGGAGTTTCTCCCATTCGTCTCTGCAGATACTCTCAAGTTTCATCAAGTTAGATGGGGAGTGTATTTTCAGGTCTTTCCAACGATGTTCGATCAGGTTTAAGTCCAGGCTCTGGTTGGGCCACTCAAGGACATTTAGAGTCTTGGTGGTTCCAAACGTCTTCCATTTAAGAATGTTTTGGTACCCTTCCCCGGACATGCGTCTCGACACAATCCTGTCTCGGAGCTCTACGGACAATTCCTTCGATCTCATGGCTTGGGACCTTATAGAGACAGATGTGTGCCTTTCCAAATTACATCCAATCAATTGAATTTACCACAGGTGGACTCCAATCAAGTTGTAGAAACATCTCAAGGATGATCAACGGAAACAGGATGCACTTGAGCTCAATTTCAAGTCTCATTGCAAAGGGTCTGAATATTTAAGTAAATAAGATATTTCTGTTTTACATTTTTATAAATTTACAAATATGTAAAAAAAAACTGTTTTCACTTTGTCATTATGGGGTATTGTGTGTAGATTGCTGATGATTTTTTTGTTTGTTTTATCCATTTAGAATAAGGCTGTAAAGTAACAAAATGTGGAAAAAGTCAAGGTCTGAATACTTGAAGGCCGAGACAATAAGAAGGCACAGTGGCAGAGTAAATTCAACCACACCTTTGTTTCATCACAAAACCAGAGAGCAATCTCTGTCCGGTGAAGTCCACAAAGAATATTGCAGGTAACAAACAGTTACATGACCTACAGCATGGTCAAGCAAGTTAATGTTTCTGACAATTTCAGACCACTAAACAACTATTGATTTAGAACCACGGAGAGTTACCACAAGTCAGAAAGAAAAGAGGAGCTGCTTCCACTATTCCAACACCATTTCAACATCATCAAATCACCTATGCTTAGTCTAATAGTGACAACTAAAAGATACCAAAAAAAGATTTAGTTCAATCAACGTAAGCTAAATATCATGTGGCTGTCTACGGTTCTGATTTCTGTGTGTGTGTGCTTGTTTGTTTGTTTGCTCAAGTAAAAAAAACATGTTGACTCACCCTACTTGTAGACAAACGCCAATGCCATCCTCCTCTCTTTCATGTTGATGAAACGGTCTATCACTCTGTCATACAGTACACACTTTTATTTTTTGTTGTCCTAGGCTACCTGGCTAAAATGCTTGCTTGCTAGCCTAACTTCCTTTAGTGGGCAGCGTTAGCTAGTTAACATCAGCCTTTTACATCTAGCTACATATTGAACTTCCATCCGCACAAGCCAGTGGCACAATGTATGAATTAATGGTTGGATCAGAATCTCTGTTATAATCATTGGCCAAGACGGAGAGTTAAGTAAAACCAGTCCAAATCCCTATCTCCATCCATGGCTAATTTAGGAAAGGACAATTTCAGCTAGCTAGCCACTGGCGGACAACCCCACAACAGGATGCAACAATTCAAGTTGTTTCTGTCAATGACGTATAGTTGAAGTCGGAAGTTTACATACACCTTAAACTCAGTTCACAATTCCTGACATTTAATCCTTGTAAAAATTCCCTGTCTGAGGTGTTAGGATCACCACTTTATTTTAAGAATGTGAAATGTCAGAATAATAGTAGAGAGAATTATTTCTTTCAGCTTTTATTTCTTTCATCACATTCCCAGTGGGTCAGAAATTTACATACACTCAATTAGTATTTGCTAGCATTGCCTTTAAATTGTTTATCTTGGGTCAAACGTTTTGGGTAGCCTTCCACAAGCTTCCCACAATAAGTTAGGTGAATTTTGGCCCATTCCTCCTGACAGAGCTGGTGTAACTGAGTCAGGTTTGTAGGCCTCCTTGCTCGCACACACTTTTTCAGTTCTGTCCACACATTTTCTATAGGATTGAGGTCAGGGCTTTGTGATGGCCACTCCAATACCTTGCCTTTGTTGTCCTTAAGCCATTTTGCCACAACTTTGGAAGTATGCTTGGGGTCATTGTCCATTTGGAAGACCCATTTGCGACCAAGCTTTAACTTCCTGACTGATGTCTTGAGATGTTGCTTCAATATATCCACATAATTTTGCTTCCTCATGATGCTATCTATTTTGTGAAGTGCACCAGTCCCTCCTACAGCAAAGCACCCCCACAACATGATGCTGCCACCCGCGTGCTTCACGGTTGGGATGGTGTTCTTCGGCTTGCAAGCCTCCCCCTTTTTCCTCCAAACATAATGATGGTCATTACGGCCAAAAAGTTATATTTTTGTTTAATCAGACCAGAGGACATTTCTCCAAAAAGTACAGTCTTTGTCCCCATGTTCAGTTGCAAACCGTAGTCTAGTCGTAGTTTTTTTATGGCGGTTTTGGAGCAGTGGCTTCTTCCTTGCTGAGCGGCCTTTCAGGTTAGGTCGATATAGGACTCGTTTTACTGTGGATATAGATACTTTTGTACCTGTTTCCTCAAGCATCTTCACAAGGTCCTTTGCTGTTGTTCTGGGATTGATTTGCACTTTTCGCACCAAAGTACGTTCATCTCTAGGAGACAGAACACATCTCCTTCCTGAGCGATATGACGGCTGCGTGGTCCCATGGTGTTTATACTTGCGTACTATTGTTTGTATAGATAGATGTGGTACCTTCAGGCATTTGCAAATTGCTCCCAAGGATGAACCAGACTTGTGGAAGTCTACCATTTTTTTCTGAGGTCCTGGCTAGTTTCTTTTGATTTTCACATGATGTCAAGCAAAGAGGCACTGAGTTTGAAGGTAGGCCTTGAAATACATTCACAGGTACACCTCCAATTGACTCAAATTATGTCAATTTGCCTATCAGAAGCTTCTAAAGCCATGACAATTTTCTGGAATTTTCCAAGCTGTTTAAAGGCACAGTCAAATTAGTGTATGTAAACTTCTGACCCACTGGAATTGTGATAAAGTGAATTAAGTGAAATAATCTGTCTGTAAACAATTGTTGGAAAAAATTACTTGTGTCATGCACAAAGTAGATGTCCTCACCGACTTGCCAAAACTACAGTTTGTTAACAAGAAATTTGTGGACTGGTTGAAAAACAAGTTTTAATGACTCCAACCTAAGTGTATGTAAACTTCCGACTTCAACTGTACGCTCTTAATGCAATTTGATAGGAGTGATGTCAAACTGGCTTCCCTTGACACTTCTTTTTTGGTGCGCTAGGACAATTCACAGTTGAGCTCACTCAGTTTACCTCAACGCTAATTGGCTATTATTTGACACTTTTTTTTATCAAGGGAGGCTAAATGCTCACTTGCTTCCCTTGCATTCAATGCTACAGGCTGCAACGATGTCATACTCTTTATGACCAGTTTGCATCAGATAGATGGCCTACACATACAGAGACAGAGGGGGGGCTGTTTCACTCACTCAGATGCGTTCTCCGGTAAAATAAATGTAACCTTTATTTAACTTGGAAAGTCAGTTAAGAACAAATTCTTATTTACAATGACGGCCTACCCCGGCCAAATCCTAACCCGGATGACGCTGGACCAATTGTGCGCCGCCCTATGGGACTCCCAATCACGCCCGGTTGTGATACAGCTTGGAATCGAACCAGGCCAAATTCAGCATGTTCAGAATTTAAGGAAAATGTTGAAAAAGAGAGACAAAATGTATTATTTTATGTTTTTTTCTTCTTCTTGGCATCCATGAATACACACCCCTGTTGGCTTTACAAATCACTTGTAAGGTCGCTGTCCCCTAAAGGCCCGTTCTCCATCCTGTTTTGGGCACTAACCCCTCTCTACCCTCTGCCATTACAGGCAGATATGCTTACAGGGGTATTTCCAGTGTAATTGAGTACAGGAGGGATTCCCTCAGGGAATTAGCTCTATGTTAAAAATGTATTTCATTCAATGAAATCACTGAAGTATACTGTTGAAATTAAGTTTAATAAAAAACACATGGTCCCATGGTCTCATGTCTCAATAGCAGTGTCAAATGATACTCTATTCAAAAGGTCTGGGTAAAAGATCTGGGTAATAGGGAAATAAGTACTGTAAAAAGTTGCAGGTTGAGTAACTGCAGCACTCTCATTGAAGTACAGTAAGAGGATCTGTAGGATTGATTAGCTGCTGAAACGGCTTCCCCTTTCTTACGAGGCCACGGGAACGGATCAATCCAAAAGTGAACAACAACACGACCATCAAAGGGGAGTCCTTAATGCTCATCCTCAGATAGTGTAAAATACCCGTCAAACTGAGCAATACATGTTATATATTGGCCTGCAAAGATCAAGTGCAGCAATTAAGTCTGATTTATCAGACCCCCCCCATATCTCCTTTCCGGTATGACCTTTTGATAGGTGGAGTGACTGGATACGTTTTTACTATGGCTTTCACCTATCACGATCAGTGATCCAGAAGAAAAAGTGATGAAGGTTGTTTTCTAAACTGTTGTCCCAACCTTTATGATTTCATGTATGTTTGACAGGGCATAGTCTGCATGCAGTGCATTGACACATCTGGGCATGTTTTTGAAAACCTGGGTGGTGATGGTGTATGTTATGGACCATTCCCATCAGACACATGTCGGGGCTTGCCCAAGGCATGGCAGAGATGGCCGGTTTGCATGACTGAGCTAGTCTCAAAATAGACCCAATCAATAGCCTTTCACCCTACGCAACGTCAAACCCTAAGCGCCCTGCGTTTCCTGTCATCAATACCGCTCTCTGGACTGTGGGATGTTTTGAGAGCGCAAACAATATAGTTTGTTAAGGTACGCAGGCTAATACTTACGCGAGAGGTTAACAAGCCACACTCAGCGACTAATGCAGGGTATCCAGTGTCTAACCAATGTTAATGAGGTGTACAGTTGCAGGACATGGTGATGCAACACATATAGTATTGGCTTATACTGTACATCAGTGTTTTTCAACCCTGTGCCTGGGGACCCACTTGTGCACACATTTACCTTCTGCCTGAAGACTAACACACATGATTCAACTTATCAACTAATCACTAAACCCTGGATTAGTTGAATCAGGTAGTTGATTAGTTAAATGAGGTGTGTTAGTGCTCCACTGAAAAATAATGATTAAAAAAAACACTGCAAGATCAAAGTAATATATCTATTTAAAACTGTAAGAAGAGCTACATTTGTTTATGTGAGGATCCAGGTAGCCATAAAGCATGTGCCTACATTGCTATCTTGGAGTAGTCTGTGGGCACTATATCCTGGAAACCAGAGTTCTGATTAAAGAATGTTGATTTAGATTCGTCAAAAACCAAAATGTAAAATAGGCAGGTCTAAATTCTACTTTGACAGGAGGACACTTTACTGGGCAGTAAACTATGGAGAATGTACTGCCTCTATGGTGGTCTATGCAGAGAGCTCAGCTGCATACAGAGAGGTCTGTACACAGAGGACAGCCGCTCCCTTCCTGATAAAACGGCTGGAGTCTGGATCTATCGCAAGCATCATAATGACCCCCATAACAATGTTCCCAAGGAGCTGCTGTGAACTCAACCAGCAGGCATATATGGCTGAACAGACATAAGCCATATGTGTCATTAAGCAAAGGCCTGACATTATGTTTAGCTTCTCTCTGTAATGTTGGCCTAAGCGAGGAACAAGTATTGACACTGATGCATTATTATCTATGTAACATTGAAAACGAGCTACAGAACAAGATTAAGAAACAGGAAATACCGTGTCAAATAGAATTACATGGGGGCATACATAGGCCCCTGATGCAACAGACCATTTATTATTATATTTTTTATTTATTTAACTAGGCAAGTCAAAATAAACTCAAATTATAGATTAACAGACATACACAAATATTTGATCAATTCATCTTCAGAAATAAACTGCAGGCTAAAAAGAAATACTGTCGAAGAACCATCTGGAACTGTCATGTTAATCAAATAATATCTTACCTCATCTGCATTTTCAGTTCCTGTGTCTTTCCCACTAGTGGCATTACTGTTTTTAGTGCTACTTTTGGCAGATTTGGTTGGCTCCTGTGAATGACAACAATAGTTATCTTACTGTATTCATAAAGAAGAACACAATTGATATGGGACCATACACAACTCACATCCTCTGGTCTTTGGAGTGCACAATGCACAGGGATTTAATTTCTGTGGTATTGCCGAATGGGTACGCAGGGCATAAGCCCCAAACCAAAAGGAAGTCGGAGGCCCTTCTGGAGGTCGGGGACCCACAGAAAGCACATGAACACGTCATAAGCATTCGCAAAATGTTTTAAAACTGCAAAGTTATCTCTCAGCTTCATGACACAATGTGTCGAATAGGGGAGGTAGGTACCGGGGTAGGTGACCTGGGGCCCCAAATGCGGTAGTTCCACCCTAGGTAGCTACAATGGCCTTAATTGCTTTACCTTCAAAAACAGTAAGAATACATTCTTGTGGCCAAGACTGCTGCATTTGTAAGACAGACTGTATGGAACTAGACCTGAAATACCCCTTAAGTGGGAAAAAAACGGCAATTACTGTCCGCTCAGACAACGACTAAGCACAAGCCGATATTGAAACATTGTAGCAAGCGATCTGACATATTATAACAAGACAAGAGTGCATTCTCTTAGGAAGAACGAGACATTGAACTTGTAGCTATCAACTTGATAATAATCTTGTGTTTATGTAACGAATGTAGTCTAACCAAATGCATGCAAGAATAGCTGTCAACTTACTATCAGAGATCAGCCTAGGCTCACACTAATGCATGTTCGCAGTTCATATTCTGACAACACATTCGGAGAAACATACGACAATATGCCATTACTAAAACTAAACATTATTTTACGGGAAAAAATGATTTGAGAATATGAATTATTTAAAAGTTCAAACGTATTGTTGCTGTAGGCCTAGGCTATTGTATCGGTATCACATCCATTACGTCAATTTTCTAAGAATGTAATATTCAGGGTAATGTAAACCATTTGATAAGGTTACATTTGTATTTTTTGTATTGGCTACTGATGGTATTTGCACGGTCTGAAAAATGATCTGCTCTGTTAGGCCTTACGATAATAATACAAAATCTAGTTGGCGAATTAGAATACAATCACGAGATACGGTCCGCTTCCTCTGAACATTTGGCAACAATATTTTGATTGTTACCATTATGTTGCGATCTTTACGTTACCTTTTCCTTTTTAGTTTTATTCGGCATTTTGTGGCTGTTGGTGTTTTTCACGGTGACTCCGCGACAGACTTCGCCGGGACTCGATCGCTGCCACTCGGTTACCTTCAGCTCCCTGCGCCCTTCTAGGCCAAGAAAAACAGCATTGGCCAGTCACACGTTATACTGCCTAGTGACGGGCCACTGTAATTATTACATTGGGTGGTTATAGGATGGGCGTATTGCACTCCCGGTCTAGCGGTTTCCACTAGAATACTAGATAGCACAGTCACAAAGTGATATTCCACAGCAACAAAGTGATATTCCACAGCCACAAAGTCAAAATTGTCTTTTTAGTCTTATATTAAGTTTAGGGTTAGGCATAAGGTTAGCATTGTGGTTAAAGTTAGGTTCAAATCTAATTTTTAAAAGATAAAGTGTAGAAATGGGTGGGATGTAGCCATAATTATGACTGTGTTTGTGCTAACTAGTGACGACCCCATCTAGGGTGGAGGTAAAAACAATAGTATGGTGGAGTTGCTGAAATGTACTTATTACCTAGCAACAATTCATGAATGAATCCCTCCCTAGGCTTATAACCTACATCAACATAATTAGGACGAAATTGTGAGTTAATTGAAAACATTGTTCAGAAATATAGCAATAGGATGACTAGCTATATAGTTAACAGTAAATTACAGTATAATGGCGATGCAGCCCTTACATTGAGCCACCTTTGCCGTGGTCATGCATGGTTCAACTTTTGGCATGTACGCTACAGCTGAGCACATTGATGCCAATGCTTCAGTCACATATACAGGCAGTTCTGTAACAGAAAATGATCCATACTAGTTTGTTCATAATCTAAAAAAATGTGTTCTGAAATGAAAGATAAAATATATGATTATCCAATACCTTTATTCTAAACAATATTTGGTCTATAGGACGATTTGGGGTTTTCCAAAGTAACCCCATACTGTAAAGTGAGAAGTTTGACATGAATTTGGCAATTTGTGCAGCACACCACTGGAAATATGCCTCCAAAACAAGGTTTCAGACCTCTGGCGAACTGTGCAACCTACAAAACTATAGCATAATTTATATGACCACTTACAATGCACTTTTACTTGACAAAATATCTACTGGCAAAAGGCTGTGGCCTCATATTGTATTGTCAATGCACTTTACCAGCACCACCTGCTGGACATGATCCATAACTTCCTTAGGGGCTAAAGAGGAATCCCATCTGTGCATGCATGCCTAAACACATTTGTAAAAACACGTTGTTAAGCATGTTATTGGCAATGATCTGCACCCTTTTTTCATACATTACATTATCAATTTGGACAATGAGCTTCACTCCAAAATAATTTATTTGGCAAATGAAATTACATTGGTTGAGCAAGGTTTTAAACACATACATAGTAAATAAGCCAAACAGTTTAGGTCATGCTCCAAAGATCTTACAGTGAGCAATAATTCACTGATATGGTACCAGTGGCGATAGAGTATTAACCACAGTCAGTGTAATACATGAATAGAAATGAGCATTTCAGTACAGCTGAATAATTATTCAGTGACAGAGTAATGACTGTTATGAGACAGAGAACAGCAATATCCTATGGCAGACTGTCCCTGGTTTAACATACGTAACAAGTACATAAATTACCCTCATGTATAGATTGTGTTGCCTTATTCGATCCACATTTCACTGAACATTCACAGGAAAATCATATCTTCATTGTTTAGAGTGGCCTTACCTTTTTCTGAAGAGAAGACTGATCTCCCAGCAGGCATTGTTGAACATAACATTATGCAGAAACTTCCGATATGGTCTTTGCCATACCTTTGATCTCAAATCCAATCAATTGCTTTCAGAATTCTATAATTCATTCTTAAAGTAATATTGTTTAACTATGAGCCAAAAGCCTTATTCATGCTGCCCTCAGCTTTGCCATACATACACAGGTAAGTGACAAAAACATTTAGTTCATCCACACAATTAGAAAGAACACCTATGTACATACATACATACATATAATAACTTTGTTCTGTTCCTTTCAGAATTTCCGCCACTGAGGTTTTTCCTTCAGAATTCCTTTCGACTGCAATGGGCATACACAGGGTTGGGGAGTAACGGATTACACATCATTTTGTAATCCCTTACATGTAAGGAATTACAAAATCTGACTTTACACGTAAGGGATTACAAAAACGGTAACTGTAATCTGTTACCAGCAAAAAAATATTGTAATCGGAGTACAGATACTTTTGAAAAACTAGATGATTACTTTTAAATTCAGAAAGGATATTAGTGAAAAAAAATCTTTGACACTTCTGTTTTCTCAATGACATTCAAATCAGCATTGAAAAAAAAGGCACACATTTAAGTCCGTTCCACCTGAGCGAGTCTGACCATCTAATGATGACAACCCAAATGTGTTTAATGGAACGCGGGATAAGGTTTTTGTAGGCTACAGTCCAAGCTATGTCTTCCAATGGTGCGACTGCTGTCGGCATCCAAAGATGATCCAACTTGAATAAACGCTTGGAGTTAAGGATAACAGCAGTGGTGTAGTCTACGGCGATACGGATATCACTTATTATTGATATCTACTTAGCGCATTGATGTGATTGTGAATCACACTGCTACTCTCTGATTTAGCTATTTGCGCCTTACAGATTGTGGTTTTTGTGGATGGCTGTTCACAAATCTAAATGTGTTTTTGAACCTAAAAATGGTTGAATTCAAGAAGTTTAAGCTGTCTATCAAATCATTGTTTTTGAAACCAGCGGACAGCCAGTGAAAATTGCGCTCTTGAAACAGCTCCGAAGTGCGGATCCCAGCCTATGGAATACAAGTGGGGCTTTTATTGCCCAATCTAATGCATGCTGACAAAAAATAAATAAATCCGTAGGCCTAATCGACACACGCTCAAATTTGCACACTTTTGATTGCCCCTTTAAGTCTATCTGTAGTTGCTACATATACACACACATATATATATCTATACACATACATACATATACACACACATTGATTCTTGAAGAATATAACTTAGAAATGCCTCATGAGCTAAGTTCAACTGTCACACTCCATGAGAACCCAAAATATAAACTTGTTTTTCTCCAATGTGTGTAAACATTGTGAATGTAAACAAACACTGTATAACCTCATAACATGGTTAAACAAATGTTATATCAAGGATGGTCAGTCCTTGCATCCATAGCTGTCTATTTATCTGAGAGTGGTTACATTTCTCCAGGCCCATCACTCAGCTTTTTACCAAAAGAGGCAGGGAAACCGTGTTATTGTTTCATCTGTTGATTTGCCCTTTGATATCTTGATAATATGCAGCTGTTTAAAGTGTCACCAACAAATAGGCAAACAGAACTTTAGCAAATGTAGCATATGACATTCATTTTTCACATGTAAATATCACTTTTCAGTAGTGCTCAAAGCATGCCATTCCATGAGCGCAACGTTTATTTTTCAACTCGAATCAATGAGCCCAATCAGTCCTCCATGACAACAAAATCATAAACAGAGTATGGCTGGCTAATAAGTCCTTAGTTTTGTGGCTATGCTCAGGTAAAACAATTTGGCTAATCTATACATCCATATTTACAAGTCCTATTCTTTAAGATCAAGGGGTATAACATTTATTGGAATGACAGAAATTCTGACAGACTTTGGCTTTTAGTGTTAAGATGTATTATATGTAGTAGAAAGCGATGGGTTAGAAGAAGCCTACATAACCAACCCATAAAGATTTTTTTTTACATCCATATATGGCCAACTATGTAAACTTTAACATTGATTGATGCTTCAATAGATGTCATTCAATTGGTAACATACATTTTGTCTTCTTCTAATGCCTCTTAAGGGGAAAGTAATCTAAAAGTAACAGAATGTAATCAGATTACATTACAGAGTTGGGGTAACCCAGAAGTTACATTACTGATTACAATTTGGGACATGTAACTAGTAACTAACGGATTACATTTAGGAAGTAACCTACCCAACCCTGGGCATACCATAATGATGTTTTATGTTTCCAATGTCTGATTACAAGGTCTGAGAAATAACAGAGAAAATGTTGTGGTCACTGAAATTTATTTGAACTCTACTTTAGCAACAACAGGTAAAGGACAACCATTTTTAATTTTTTTTATTTTCACTAACTAACACAGAATAACATTGAGCATAGTAAAGTCAGTAAAAAAAGAAAAAAAAGAACAACAATTCCAAGGTTATGTTCATGAGTATCTATATCCACATCTTCTTTTCTGGAGGGTGCTGTAAAGAGTGACAGATATTACATGGTGTAATTGTCAAAGAAAGCCATGTTCAGATATCTTTTGGTCCATGCTGCACTACCTTACCAAATTCTGTTTTCTTCTTAAACGTGAGTTCTTGTTCCTGTATTAAAATACCTTTCAATCATTTAAAGAGAAAATAACACATTTCTGAAGAGTCTGAAGGTGGATATACCAAAAACCATAGTAATCAATAAGCATGGTACAGTACATTACCTTTTAAGAAGTAAAGAAAGGTTTTGCTGAACGAAGAAGTAAAATTCTCAAGACAAAAGGCTTGCAGAACAAGCTTCTAAAGTTCTGAAGATTCATCACTTAATATGAAAGTCAAGTCTTTTAGTGGAAGTTTCACTCCATTCAAATTCGAGCTGCCTGCTAGGGTCATCAAGTTAACAGGGCTTAGTTTCCAAATCAGCAGTATTTGTGTGGGTTACTACTTGTTCCCGTCTAATCCCATCAACTACTTAAAAACACAGATTCCCAACGGCCTGCTGTCTAGTGGAGTCTGTTACTCAAGATTAAAATCAAAGAGGTCTAAGCCCAGCACTTCTGTTGGGAGATCCAGGGTCTCTGTTGAGATACCCAGAGAATCTGATGGGTTATCTAGTTGTACGGGGGCATCCTCAGGAGTCTCTTCCTTGGGATGCGGGTCAGACCCACTCTCAGTCTCCATTGACTCCTGAGTGTTGGTTTCAATGGTGTTACTGTTGTCAAGAGCTGTGAACTCGGGTTGGGTTTGCTCTGTTTGTGGGGCCGTAGCCTCCAAGGCGTCGCTGTTATTTGAGTCATCCAGGGCAGCTTTGGACTCTACGACTGCTTTAGTGGCCTGCGGGTCAAACCCACTCTCACTGTCCATTGACTCCTGAGTGTCGGTTTCAACGGTGTTACGGTTGTCAAGAGCTGGGAGCTCAGGTTGGGTTTGCTCTGTTTGTGGGGCCGTAGCTTCCGAGGCTACGCTGTTATTTGAGTCATTCGGTGTAGCTTTGGACTCTGCCACTGCTTTAGTGGCCTGCGGGTCAAACCCACTCTCCATCTTTATTGATTCCTGAGTGTCGGTTTCAACTGTGTTACTGTTGTCAAGAGCTGGGAACTCCGGTTGGGTTTGCTCTGTTTGTGGGGCCGTAGCCTCCAAGGCTTCACCGTTCTTTGAGTAATTCAGTGCCGCTTTGGACTCTACGACTGCTTTAGTGGCCTGTGGGTCAAACCCACTCTCAGTCTCTGACTCCTGAGTTTCAGTTTCAATGGTGTTACCGTTGTCAAGAGCTGGGAGCTCGGGTTGGGTTTGCTTCATTTGTGAGGCCGTAGTCGCCAAGGCTTCGCTGTTCTTTGAGCCATTTGTTTCACCTTTGGACTCTACAACTGCTTTAGTGGCTGTGCTGGTGATGGATGTGGTACTGGCTGTGGTAATGCTGCTATAGAATATGTCAAATAAATCTTGGGCTTTTGCGGCAGCTAGATTAGACTTCGGTTTTTCTGATTTGTTCATCACCTCACTTGGGGGTCTCTGCATGAAAGGAGGGGGTGTGACCATCACAGGGACATTCTGCTCACTCTCAGGGACTCCTGGTGCAGATACATCAAACATCATGGTCATCATGGTCAGGGGAGGCAGGGGAGTCTTGAACTCGGGCATCACTGCTGAAGGAGTGGATGTGGAGGCTTGACTAAAAGACTCTGCTGTGGAAGCTTTCTTTTCGTCTGGTGTAGATGTGGGACCTGGCTTCCCAGTGCCATCTGCTGACTTCTTCAAATCCACTTCTTCACCACAGAAAGCCTTGGAAATTATGTCTGCTGCCAGTACTGGGTCATTTTTAGGCTGGTTCTGTACGACAGGCAGAGGGGTCACGCCACTGTCACCGGGTGGTCTGATAGAGAGAAAGGTGTTGAGAGGGGCCGGTTTAGCATACACCCAGGGCCCAAGTCCAGAGGGCTTTCTCAGGACCGTGGAAGGAGCAGGGAGGTTTGGGCGTATTTTCCCAGAGTTGAAGGGTACCCATGCGCTAGTTGGGGAGATGACCGTCTTCCCTGACAGTTTGATAGCAATGCTCTTGGCTGCGGCCAAAGACTTTGAAAATGCATCTGGGTCGTCATCCTCTTCAATCTCCTCCTCATCTTCCTTCAGGAACTCAACAGCCACTCTCTCAGCCTCCTTCGCAAGCTCATTCTCTAGTTTTTTTTTCCAGCTGAACTTACCGAAGGCAGATGGAGCCTTTGGCTCCACTTTGGCAGTTTCCTCACTTTTCTTGCGCAGCTTTGCTCTCAATGCTGGATTAGGACCACAGAACACTTTGGGAGGGTCACTGGCTTTCTCAGGCTCAGACTGCTTTCTAGATCCTGACTTCTCCTCCCTTTGACACCCACCCTTCTCTTTCCTTGATTGTCTTTCCTCCTTTTCATTCTTAGGTTTCCCTTCCTCCCTCTCTGATCTATACCTCTCCTCCTCTTTCTTGCTACATTTGGGATTGGGCTCTTTCCACTTCCCATATCTGGACTGGTCTTCCTCTTCCTCATGCTCATTATCCCTCCAACTAAACTTGGGTCTCTCCTCTACCCTGCTAAACCTAGGCTTGTCTTCATCCTCTCTACGGTTTGTGAGCCGCTCTTCCTCTTCCCTGCGATTTTTGAACCACTCCTCCTCTTCCCTGCGATTTTTGAACCGCTCCTCCTCATTGCCATGCTTGTATCTCTCGTCCTCCTCCTTCTTACTGTACTTGGGCCTCTCTCCTCCCTCCTTACCATGTTTGTACCGCTCCTCCTCTTCTCTCTTGCGGTACAAATACCTCTCTTCTTCCTCAATTTTGCTGTACTTGACTCTCTCCACCTCATCCTCCCTTTTGTGTTTGGACTTCTCCTCCTCTTTTTCCTTGTCCTTTTTGCTGCGTTTAGGTTTCCCTTCCTCCTTCTCTTTGCTCTTTTTGGACTCTTCCTCTTCGTGTTTACGTTTAAGCTCAGAGTGCTTTTTGTCACTAACTTCCAACGTGAGTCCAGCCTGACGATCCAGGTTCCTTCTCTGTTCGTAGAGCGGATACTCGTACATTCGTTTCTGGCAGAAGGACCAAAGAAATATTCAAGTCATTAGAGTGAAATGTAAACAAACTGTCCCAAAATTTGACTTCAAGGGAACAGTCCACCCAAATTACAAAAACATGTTTGTTTCCTTACCTTGTAAGTGGTTTATGGACAAAAGAGAGTGCAATATACAATTTGAGTTTGTTTACCTAGCCATTGACACCAAACACTAACATTAACATTTTCTAACCAAAAACTATTGTGAGCCAATGTACCCAATATTAGCATGTTTTAAATGTCATGTCCAAATTCTCTTATAACTTCAAACCAAGTCATTGAATAACACAATCTGGAGACTTTGGGATGACTTGAAGCTTTCATATGTTCTCATGTTCTGAGCAAGGAACTTAAATGTTAGCTTTTTTACATGGCACATATTGCACTTTTACTTTCTTCTCCGACATTGTGTTTCTGCATTATTTAAACCAAATTGAAAATGTTAATTTGAGACTAAATTTCTTTTATGCATTATATTTTAAAAAAAGTGTTAATTCAGTATTGTTGTAATTGTCATTATTACAAATACATATATAAAACTTTTTTTTAAATGAAATTGGCCGATTAATCGGTATCAGCTTTTTTTGGTCCTCCAATAAATCGGTATCGGCTTTAAAATCATAAAATCAGTCGACATCTACTGTTCAAGACGTAACTTGAGGACATTGCATGACAAAAGCATTTCCCAAACAAAGCCTTAGGTCACGTTTGATCAGGATCCTGGAGCGTTTGGTACCCTGATCTGCGCTATAAAGCATGTTTGAAACGCAAATGAACCTTGGTCCTGAAATGGCTTGGCTGAAATGAATCCTGTACCTGAGTAGCAGGTCCAAGATTCAGGACCAGAGTACCAGGTAATGTGACGCAGCAGCACAAGTTGCGAGGAACTTTTTACCCGTTGTAAACAAGCTAGCTTGCTAACATCATGTTAAATGTGAGTCTTGCAAATCGCACCCTGAAACAGTTACTTTCAAGGATTCTACAAAACATTTTGTAGAATTCTCCCAAACGCTCCAGGAGTCCAAACCAGAGTGCTGAATTTCAGATGGAATGTACCTCATGGTGAAATAATGCCCTACTCCCAACTAGAAATGGCCTACCTTGTATTTCTCATTGTGAGTTTGACTTGTAGCATGATCTTCAGCGCAAATTGCATCCCCGCAAAACTCCTCGCACAGCTGGCAATAATATCCCCTCACTGGCACCAAAAACTCAGATCCTATGAGAAAAAAAGAGACGTTTTTAAAAACACCTAATGGCCACAGGGAACAATCACAGATTTTTACCTTTACTATGCTCTCCATGGAAGAAAACCTATTGTAAAAGTAGATTATTACATTTAGGTCTGTTCCGTAAGCATACATATACATATACACATAACATCAACATTTGTATATCATAAGTACTCAACCCCCATGGAATTTTTCAAAATAAATGACATTACAAAGTGGGAATGAAACAGATTTAATTGCGATTATTTTTGTAATTGATCTAGACAAAATACTCAATGTCAAAGTGGAAAGAAAATTCTACAAATATTTACAAATGAATAAAAATAACAAAAATACTACATCTAAGTTCCCTCAGTCAAGAATTTAATTTCAAGCACAGATTTAACTACAAATACCAGGGAGCTTTTCGAAACCCTCATAAAGGGCAGTGATTGGTAGATGGGTAATAATAACAAATCAGACATTGAATATCTCTTTAATAATTATACTGTGGATGATGTACTAAACCACCCAGACACAACAAAGACAGTCATCATCCTGAATTGGGCTGCAGGACAGGAAGGAAACTGCTCAGGGATGTCACCAAGAAACCACTGGTGATTTTAAAACAGCTACAGAGAGTTCAATGGCTGTGATGGGAGAAAACGGAGGACGGATCAACAATATTGTAGTCACTCCACAATAATGACCTAAATGACAGAGTGAAAAGAACAATATAAATATACAGAATAAAAGTATTCCAAAACATGCATCATGTATGCAACAAGGCACTATATAGTTAGTGCAAGAAAACATAGCAAAGGAATACACTTTTTGGCCTAAATGCAAAACGTTATGTTTTGGCTAAATCCAACACGTCACTGAGTAACTGCCTGGTTATTTTCAAGCATGGTGGTGGCTGCATCATGGTATGCTTGACATCAGCAAAGACTGGGGAGTTTTTCCAGATAAAAATAAATGGGATGATGCTAAGCACAGGCAAAATCCTAGAGGAAAACCTGCTTCAGGCTGCTTTACACCAGACACTGGGGGAGGAATCACCTTTCAACAGGACAATAACCTACAACAAAAGGCCAAATCTACACTGGAGTCACTTACTAAGAGGACAGTGAATGTTCCTGAGAGGCCAAGTTAGTTGACTTAAATATTCTTTAAAATGTATGGCAAGACTTAAATTGCGGTACAGCCATGATCCCCAACACCTTGACAGAGCTTGAAGAATTTTGAAAATAATAAAATGGGCAAATAATGCACAATCCAGGTTTGCAAAGCTTTTAATAAAGACGTACCCAAGAAGAATCACAGCTGTAATCCCTGCTAAAGGTGTTTCTAACATGTATTGACTCAAGGCGAATACTTATCTAATCAAGGAATATTAGTTTAACTTTTCATAAATTTAAAATATATAATTATTTGGACAGACAAATGTTATTTTTTGAAGATCGTTCACAAAATGTTTACAAATCCATTTTAATTCCATTGTGTAGTACAAAATGTAAAGAAATCCAAGGAGGTGAATACTTATGATACCCACTGTAGACATTGGTACTTGACTAAAGGTTGCCCAAAATATGATCCCCTTTACATTGCATATAGAAATCAATGCTTATTTCTTATGCATATTTTGAATTCAGTGTCTGCAAACTGTGGCAGTAAAAGATTGCTAACAACATTTAACAGTACATAATAAATATTTAGAAAAAGGGAAAATATAAAAGATTGAAGTTTGTACCTTTAGCAGGTTTAGTCATTTTCTTTCCTGAAGAGTGAATCTTATTCTTCACATTGTTGGAGGAACTTGAAGCCCACGGTCGATTGTAAGGATCCTGAGTCTGCAAAGTGGCAAAAAAAAAGCATAACCAATCTGCTGTAAAAATACAAGGGACTGAACAGTTCAAATGAAAAGGTAAAAGGAAATCAGACCAGTGATGAGGGACAAAAAACGGGAACAGGAGACAGCACTCATGATAGTAAACAAAAGCTCTTCAATTCACTGAGTATGATCGAATATCCAAGAAGGGTACAGCTGCAGCCGATCAGTCCCTCAGCTCTGTTCTCAAGAGATCCTTGCCGAGAACAGCCAATAGGCTTTCAGCATCATATTCTGGCATTATTATAAAATGACTTAAATGTAAATGTAAATATTCAGGAGTCTGCTGCATTCCTTTTCAAGGTAGCTAACTAACTAGCTAGCTAGCTGACTTCATAGGTAACAAGGCCTGTAAAGAGATGAGTCCATCTGAGTGTTTATCAGAAAGCAATTTAAATATAAAGTTAAAATGTAAACTCAACTAGCTATCTATCATACCATCACCAAACCAGTCACACAATGCTAGCTAATACTGTATTATAAAGCAGTAGTTCTGGCCATGCAATCTTATTGTTTATCTTGCAGTTACCAGCATGGCTGAAGCGCAAGTACAGCATGGCTTCCTAACCACTTGCAAAATATATTAATAAGACTACATTCAGCAACACTGTAGCTAGCTCACAGCGTTTGTTTACTGAGTGGCTTAGCAAAGATAGTTTGGTTGTTCTCTGTAGTCTGTATGATATGTGACTGGTTCCACAGCAGAACTCCTGAGCACGGAACTGCTGAAGCTGGAGTCTTATTGGGACATTCTACAAATAGTACACAAACCTTTCGGTGCGATTTGCTGTGCAAGTGCGTGAAAAAATCGAACATGGAACCACAGGTGACATTGCAGCTTTTGCACCAGTGGTTCCCAGCGTCATAGTATTCAAACTGGTCTGCTGGAGTCTCAGGAGGCTGGGTACTGGCGGGGGCTTTCTTCTTCGTTTTTTCAGGAGAGGCTCTTGAGGACGACGATGCTGCCTAATGAAGAACAGAAGTTACACAAGTCAGCAAAAGATCTAAATAAGCCTAGAGGAAGCAGACAAAAAAAAATACATTGAGTGTTAAAAATTAAAACAGATGTTCGATAAAGAGAATTTTACGATGATCCCCAAACATTGAAGTTTTCAAAATCTCTTACCTTGGCAACATAGGCGATCTGTGTTCCAGCCTTGAGGGAGTTACTCGTGAGTTATCAGAGAATCCTGTTTAAGGCTAATATAGGACTCATATCGTCGTATCCTTGTACGCTAATCTCCACCAATTAATGGTCAACAATCACATTAAGTACTAATTTGTGAGCAGAGCAAAGCAGTCGAGAGAAATGGACTCAATGAGTGCTGTTCACAGACCATGAGTGTAGAGTGGAAAAACATCAAGTATGATATTTAAAGAGATTTACTCATCTCAACCAAACAGCTAAAATTCAGAGTCGAGTTTCCAATAGCAGAGGTCATAAAGATTGTGGCACCCACACACTTACAACAAATGCCTTGTTTACCAAGTTTGCCGTATTGTACGTTGCTCTCCGTTACTCTTCTTTGTATCGTCATAAGCCCAGTATACATGATCCAAGTTAAACGCCAAGACGCAGGCAATTTGAAAAATCGGAAAAAGTATATTGTGCTGATTTATTGGGGCACTGAACCATGTTACGCGCCGTAGTTTAAAAACTCCATGGAGTTAGTGGTAAAACCATGACGTCATATTTGAATTCCTACAAGTGTATGCACCCTCGCCATTAAAATCCATTTGACTTTTAAGATACCACTCCGCTCTACTGTGAAGATGAAAATGTTACATTTTGGTGTATTCTTGTCTTCAAACGATACACGGTTTCCATATTTAATAACTTAAATTATTGAAATTGAATACCTTATTACGTTTTTTGAACGAGAAATTAGAGATGAGTGACCACCCTTATTAACACTCTTTTTTAAAACACAAATTTGAAAGAATTAGAGCCAATGAAAATGATTAAAACAGGCCACATAATTAGGATCCCTCTCTGTATGCATATTATTCATCCCAACTAATCTCTGATCTTCTAGCTACATGTTGATTGTGAAAAATGCTTTCGAATAAATGACAGTTAAATTACAAACTAGGGAAAAAGATGGCCGCCTTTCAATTTATGAATGTAAATACCCTAAATCCAAGCTTCTAACGCAAACATCTTACTGAGTTTGGCATCTCCAGAAACAATTTCAGAGAAAAAGTTTGATATGGTTGTGGTCTTTCATAAACAACAAATACAGTGAGCTCCAAAAAATATTGTAAAATATAGGAAGAGCTTAAGCTTAAATCACAACTGTTGGCCATATGAAAGTGAACAGGTTCCACCTAGGTTGCAGGTATAAAACACATTCATTTGTAAACATGCATGTATTTGCAGACCAGTTATGAGATCAGTTGGGTCAGACATTGGCATACAAAGAGGGAACTTTTAAATCGAGGAGTGATCCAACTCTGCCTCTTGAGCAACACCAACATATGACAGAGCACACGGTTTGTCCAGGTTAGACTGAGTAGTTGCACCAACATCGATTAACCCCATATCTGATGTATAAGCAGAAGGCTAAATGCCAGGTATTCAAAGTAAATAGTGCTTACTGGTATTTAATAGATCAGACAAGGGCAAGTAGACATTTAAATCCAAACCGGCCCTTTTGAATAGTTATTCAACAAGTCATTTAGACTGATATTCTATAATAAAGCGAAGGCTGCATGTCAATTTCAGCAAAATAATTATGTTTCTGCAGCAATGAAGGTTTTAAGGTTCTACCAGTACTTCAGCTCTCTGGCTTGTGCCTGGAGCAGCTAACGGAATTCTACCTTAGCAGAGGCATGGGCCACAGGTGATTTCTCTCGGATGTGAGCACGCTCCTTTTTCTTCTCTTTCTCTGGAGGTGGTGGGTGTGTTGACTGCTCAAGGTCCGCAGAACCCCTACCCTCTCGCCGGGGCTTGTCATTTGGTTGTAGACCGAGAATGAGAGCCACCTTGTCAAGCTCGGATCTTTTCTTCTCTGCTACCTCGTGCTCTTTGCGGAGCTCAGCAATCTGAGTCATGACCTCTTCCTGCAGCCGACTGATCTCAGACAGTAACGGGTCCTTGTGGCCATCCTTTTCACGCCGCTTTTTGCGCAGAAGCTCCCCTACCAAGACAATGTATTTTTTATCCAACTGTACAAAAACCTAATGAACATTTATGAATTAAAATACAAAGAAATATAGGAAAGGAATGAGATGATTGAAGTACCTTGCTGTTTCCGCAATCTCTCTAGTTCCTTCATGAGATAATCTTTCTTTTTCATGCGGATCTCTCTGTCTCGTCTCAGTTTTTCCCGTTCTTCAAGAACCTACAGAATGGAGAATCATTAGAGAACGAGTGTATGGAAAGAAAACAAAACCAGCCAAAACAGTGTCAAATGGCATTTGAATTGGATAGCTGAATACTCCACCTTTTGTTTTTGGCTTTCATTATTTCGCTCCTCTAAAACCCTCCTGTCCTTGCCATTATCTAGAGGGGCCATATTGGATGATGCTATACAGGAAGAATGTACAAAATTAGACAGGAGTTATGTGCTGCAGTTTCATTGATTACAAAATACATACTGTACCAGTCAAAGGTTTGGACATACCTACTCATTCCAGGGATTTTCTTAATTTTTACTATTTTCTACAATGTAGAATAATAGTGAAGACATCAAAACAATGAAATAACACATATGGAATCATGTAGTAACCAAGAAAGTGTTAAACAATTCCAAATATATATTTTTTTTGCACACTCTTGGCAATCTCTCGACCAGCTTCCTGAGGTAGTCACCTGGAATCCAGTTCAATTAACAGGTGTGCCTTGTTAAAAGTTAATTTGTGAAATTTCTTTCCTTCTTAATGCGTTTGAGCCAATCAGTTGTATTGTGACAAGGTAGGGGTGTTATACAGAAGATAGCTCTATTTGGTAAAAAACCCAAGTCCATATGGCAAGAACAGCTCAAATAAGCAAAGAGAAACAACAGTCCATCATTACTTCAAGACACGAAGGTCAGTCAAACCGGAAAATTCCAAGAACTTTGAAAGCAGTCGCAAAAATCATCAAGAGCTATGACGAAACTGGCTCTCATGACCGCCAGAGGAAAGGAAGACCCAGAGTTACCTCTGCTGCAGTGGATAAGTTCATTAGAGTAACCAGCCTCAGAAATTGCAGCCCAAATAAATGCTTCAGATTTCAAGTAACAGACACATCAACATCAACTGTTCAGAGGAGACTGCGTGAATCAGGCCTTCATGGTCAAATTGCTGCAAAGAAACCACTACTAAAAAGACAACAATAGTAAGAAGAGACTTGCTTGGGCCAAGAAACACAAGCAATGGACATTAGACCGGTGGAAATCTATCCTTTGGTCTGATGAGTCCAAATTTGAGATTTTTGGTTCCAACCGCCGTGTCTTTGTGAGATGCAGAGTAGGTCAACGGATGATCACGCTCCGCAAGTGTGGTTCCCACCGTGAAGCATAGAGGAGGTGGTGTGATGGTGTGGGGATGCTTGCTGGTGACACTGTCTGTGATTTATTTAGAATTCAAGGCACACAACCAGCATGGCTACCATAGCATTCTGCAGCAATACGCCATCCCATCTGGGTTAGTGGGAGTATCATTTGTTTTTCAACTGGACAATGACCCAACACACCTCCAGGCTGTGTAAGGACTATTTGACCAAGGAGAGTGATGGAGTGCTGCATCATATGACCTGGCCTCCACAATCACCCGACCTCAACCCAATTGAGATGGTTTGGGATGCGTTGGACCGCAGAGTGAAGGAAAAGCAGCCAACAAGTGCTCAGCATATGTCGGAACTCCTTCAAGACTGTTGGATAAGCATTCCTCATGAAAGTGGTTGAGAGAAACCATTACACACTCTTGGCAATCATCAAGTGGCGCAGCGGTCAAAGGCACTGCATCTCAGTGCTAGATGCTTCACTACAGACACCCTGGTTCGAATCCAGGCTGTATCACAACCGGCCATGATTGGGAGTCCCATAGGGTGGCGCACAATTGGCCCAGCGTCGTCCAGGTTTGGCCAGTGAAGGCTGTCATTGTAAATAACAATGACAGCAATGTTCTGAACTGACTTGCCTAGTTAAATAAAGGTTAAAGTCAAAGGGTGGCTACTCCTTCAAGACTGTTGGAAAAGCATTCCAGGTGAAGCTGGTTGAGAGAATGCCAAGAGCGCAAAGCTGTCATCAAGGCAAAGGGTGGCTACTTTGAAGAATCTAAAAATCTAAAATATATTTTAATTTGTTTAACACTTTCTTGGTTACTACATGATTCCATATGTGTTAATTCATAGTTTTGATGTCTTCACTATTATTCTACAATGTAGAATAATAGTAAAAATTAAGAGAAACCCTGGAATGAGTAGGCATGTCCAAACCTTTGACTGGTACAGTATATATTGATGGGGAATGAACAAGTCATTAAAACATCCACTTATTCAATGCCATTAGTTTCTTCTCACCCTTTCTATCACCCCCCTGGTGCAACTCTGGCTGGATAACTTTAAGGTATGGTCTGTCAAAAGGCGGAGCGTTCGGAAAATCTTCAATAGGAGATTGAGGTGGCATGCCCATAGATGGAGGTGGGTACATGGGCCACTGTTGGGGCATGTAAGGCCAGTTCCCATACTGCCCATAGCCAGGAGGTGGATAGTTGGGTGGTACCAGACCATGCGCCTGGGCGTAGGCAGGCATGGAGAGAGATGGGTGGGTGGGTGGCACTGGAGTAGTTTCAGGGGCTTGTGAAGCCTTCTGCCCCCAGCTACTGTCCTCAGTCCTCACCTCTCTGCCGCCTCGAGTCTTCCCATGGGTGCTGTGCCTGTCAGATGGGGGTGACTTCTTCCGGTTCCTGCTGTTATCACGGCTGCTACTACGGCTCGGGCTGTGGTTGTCGCTACGACTGCTAGAGCTGCTCCCACTGCAGCTCCTACGCCTGCCCCTGCTCCTGTCTGAGCTTCCTGAAGAGTCACGGCAATCCCGCCTCTTGCCAGGTCGACGTGAGGGGGTTTTCGGAGGGGGCCTCTTTCCATGCAGACGCTCCTGAGTCCTGGCAGCCATCTTGCTGATCTCTGTCACCCCCAGGTCCAGCCCGATGGTTTTGAGGAGGTCCTGGATCTTCTCGTACTCCTCCACGTCTTGCTTCTCCTTCCCTTCCAGTGGCCCTGTTCCTGGTGGGTAGTCATTAGGCTCTTCAACCTTGATATTATGGTCAGGGATGGCAGAGCACCTGCTTTGATGCCGATACCTCATGTCCATCTGTTGCTGACGAGAGCTTCTCGGATCTACAATACCAGGATGGCTCTCTAGGTGCGGTGAGGTGCCATAGCGTGCCGGCTCACTCATAATATCACCATAGAGCTCTGACAGACTGTGCTGACGGGGAGCTTCTGCTGAAGCCCTGCCCCGCTCTACATCATCTTCATCTCCATAAAGGAACTTCTCCTCATCGTCAATGTCTGGTACCCTCTTCCTTTTCTCCTCCTGCGGTGCGGGTGCACCTCCCAACAGGTCAAGGATCCCTGCAATCCCACTGTGTTCCAGCCTACCCTGGGACATGTGTGGGTCATCCCTCAGCTCCCCCAGCATTGTGGCCAACATGATAGGGTCCATGCCTTTCATAGCCGAGAGAAGACGCTCTGCCTCAGCCTCACCAGCAGGGTCAACTCTTGGAGAATCACTGTTCTGCAAAACAAAAACAAAAGAATAATCTATGATGACCAAATTTATCATGAATAATAATTCATATGCTATATGCAACATAATTAATTTAACATAGTAATAAAATGACATGTCCACTACCTGCACATATGACGGGGAGTCAGTCTCAGAGTCCATGCGCCTCTTCAGGATGGACTTTGTAGGAATATTCAGCATGTCTTCCATCTCTTTGCGGCGACGGGCCAACTCCAGCTCCTTGAACCCACTCGTCTTCTTTAAGTTATTATCACCTCCCCTGCTGCTCCTGCTACTGCTGGTGCTGCTAGTACTGACACTGCGGCTCCTGCGTTGACCAGCAGTCTTTGCTCTGCTCATATTGCGGGCCCGTCCATAGCTCTGGCCATGACTCCCACTCCTGCTTCGGGACCTGCTTGGCGGACGGCTCTTGCTCCTTCCACGACTCTTGCTCCGTCCCCCCATTTCAGGGCTTTTGCTTCGGGCCCGGCTTTTGCTTCGTCCCCCCATTTCAGGACTGCGGCTTCGGGCCCGGCTTTTGCTTCGTCCCTTCATTTCAGGGCTGCGACTTCTGACACGGCTTTTGCTACGTCCCCCCATTTCAGGACTGCGGCTTCGAGCGCGGCTTTTGCTCCGTCCCCCCATTGCAGGGCTGCGACTTCGAGGACGGCTCTTACTCCGTCCCCCGATTCCCGGGCTGCGGCTACGAGGACGGCTCTTGCTCCGTCCCCCGATTCCCGGGCTGCGGCTACGAGGACGGCTCTTGCTCCGTCCCCCGATTCCCGGGCTGCGGCTACGAGGACGGCTCTTGCTCCGTCCCCCGATTCCCGGGCTGCGGCTACGAGGACGGCTCTTGCTCCGTCCCCCGAAACCCGGGCTGCGGCTACGAGGACGGCTCTTGCTCCGTCCCCCAAAGCCCGGGCTGCGGCTACGAGGACGGCTCTTGCTCCGTCCCCCAAAGCCCGGGCTGCGGCTACGAGGACGGCTCTTGCTCCGTCCCCCGAAGCCCGGGCTGCGGCTACGAGGACGGCTTCTCCCGCTGCAGGGACTCTGCCTCCTGGGGCCACGGTCATCAGGGCCGTCATAACTGGACCTCTTTGGCAGGTAAGGAGGGTAGTCTCTTGAGGGTAGCCCTACCCCAGGTGGTCCAGTCAACTCATTGCCCACAGTGATTACTAGACTGTGGTCAGTGGGGATGCCACCACGGGGAGATGGAGATCTCTAATGACAGAAATAGATATGTAATCAGTTTTATAACACTGGGATTTTGAAATGATAAGACAGCATTTTGTGCAATTGATGCATTGCTCCAGTAAAAAAGGCAATATGAGCCAGTGCAAGGGACGGGACTAACTTCCAGTTCCAATGTAAAGAAATAAATAAAATTGCACATGTAGGTAATGTTAGCTAGCTAACAATTTAACCAGTATCAGGGTAGGAGGAGACAATGAATGTCAAGTCTTCTCTCTAGCCCAGGTAGATACCATTCATTTCCCCCTTAGACAGCTCTGCAAACATTGTCAAAATACATTCGTTGCTCACCAAATATGGAGTTTGTGAGCAACCGATACGTACTTCCCAAAAAATAGTTAAACATTTACAAGCAACCAAAAAAAATGTCTGGAAATAATCTATATATTGTTTTTTATCACGTGCCAAATCCACCTCTTCGGCACCAATAAAATCACTCATTACTGCTACGCACAGGTTGGTACAGTATCCCGAAAAGTAATTTATTTCATTACCTACAACCAGGGCCTGCCGGGAAACGTGTGGCGAGGCAGCATTTGCCACAGCACTTTTCAATCAGTTGGCTGCGCCACACCACTTTGGCTTTATACTGAACAAAAATATAAACGCAACATATAAAGTGTTGGTCCCATGTTTCATGAGCTGAAATAAAAGATCCTAGAAATGTTCCATATGCACAAAAAGCTAATTTCTCAAATGTTGCGCACAAATTTGCTTATCCCTGTTAGCAAGCATTTCTCCTTTGCTATGATATTCCATACACCTAACAGGTATGGCATAGCAAGAAGCTGATTAAACGGCACAATCATTACACATTGTGCTGGGAACATTAAAAGGACAATAAAATGTGCAGTTGTGACAACACAATGCCACAGATGTCTCAAGTTGAGGGGCCGTGCAATTGGCATGCTGGCTACAGGAATGTCCACCAGAGCTGTTGCCAGATAATTTTATGTTAATTTCTCTACCATAAGCCGCCTCTAACGTCACTTTAGAGTAGTGATGCACCGATATGACATTTTTGGCCGATACCGATATCTGACATTTCCCTTGCCAAAGAAAACGACACCGATATTTACAATTTTAGCGGCCTTTTAAGCATTCTAGTACAGTTAAATAGTTAATACAGTCCCTGGTTCAAATCTGGGCTGTATCACATCTGGCCGTGATTGGGAGTCCCATAGTGCGGCTCACAATTGGCCCGGCGTCATCTGGACTGTCATTGTAAATAAGAATTTGTTCTTAAAACTTCTCTAGGGTAGGGGGCAGCATTCGGAATTTTGGATGAAATGCATGCCCAAATTAAACTGCCTGCTTCTCAGGCCCAGAAGATATGATATGCATATAACTGGTAGATTTGGATAGAAAACACTCAAAAGTTTCCAAAACTGTTAAAAGTGTCTGAGTATAACAGAACTGATTTGGCAGGCGAAAACCTGAGAAAAATCCATTCAGGAAGCTGTTTTCTTTTGGTTTTGTAGTTTTCTATTCAATGCCATTACAGTATCCATTGACTTAGGACTCAAATTGCAGTTTCTATGCCTTCCACTAGATGTCAACAATCTTTAGAAATTGTTTCAGGCTTGTATTCTGAAAAATGAGGAAGTAAGAGCAGTCTGAATGAGTGGACCCTAAAGTGTCACAGAGCTTTTTCATGCGCGAGACCGAGAGAGTGCCTTTCTTGTTTACCTTTTAAATTGACGACGTTATTGTCCGGTTGAAATATTATCGATTATTTAGGCTAAAAACAACCTGAGGATTGAATATAAACATCGTTTGACATGTTTCTATGAACTTTAGATACAATATGGATTTTTTTGTCTTCCTGTTTTGACTGCGTTTGAGCCTGTGGATTACTGAAGAAAATGCGAACAAAACAGAGGTTTTTGGATATAAAGAGACTTTATCGAACAAAAGGAACATTTATTGAGTAAATGAATGTCTGCTGAGTGCAACCATATGAAGATCATCAAAGGTAAGGGATTAATTTTATCTCTATTTCTGACTTGTGTAACTGTTCTACTTGGCTGGTTACTGTTTGTAATGATTTGCCTAGTGGGCTATGTTCTCAAATAATCGTAAGGTATGCTTTCGCCGTAAAGCATTTTAAAAATCTGACACCGTGGTTGGATTCACAAGAAGTTAATCTTTAAACCTATGTAAAATATGTTTTGTTTTCTGAATTTTTATAATGAGTATTTCTGTATTTGGCGCCCAGCAGTTTCACTGGCTGTTGAAGAGGTGGGACGCTAACGTCTCACGTACCCAAGAGAGGTTAACTGGCTTGCCTAGTTGAAGGTTACACACACACCAAAAAGTTGGTGTTGGCATTTATTTATGTTCCCATTACCAATAAAACATAATCAAAACCTATTTATTTCACTTACTTGCTGTGCTGTTTCGTTGTTCATTTGTTCAATCGTTTCATTTTCAACCAGGATTTCTATGGAACGCCGTTTGGGTCTTTGCATGTCAAAAAAACACGTCAAATATCACTACATCTGTTTCAATAGCTATAGTTAGCTAGCTAGTTAACTACAGTTGAAGTCGGAAGTTTACATACACCTTAGCCAAATATATTTAAACTCAGTTTTTCACAACTCCTGAAATTATCTCCTAGTAAAAATTCAGTGTAAGGTCAGTTAGGATCACCTCTATTTTTTTTATTTTTTTTTAAATGTGAAATGTCAGAATAATAGAGAGAAAGATTTATTTCAGCTTTTATTTCTTTCATCACATTCCCAGTGGGTCAGAAGTTTACATACACTCAATTAGTATTTGGTAGCATTGCCTTTAAATTGTTTAACTTGGGTCAAACGTTTCGGGTAGCCTCCCACAAGCTTCCCACAATAAGTTGGGTGAATTTTAGCCCATTCCTCCTGACAGAGCTGGTGGAACTGAGTCAGGTTTGTAGGCCTCCTTGCTCACACACACTTTTTCAGTTCTGCCCACAAATTTTCTATAGGATTGAGATCAGGGCTTTGTGATGGCCACTCCAATACCTTGACTTTGTTGTCCTTAAGCCATTTTGCCACAACTTTGGAAGTATGCTTGGGGTCATTGTCCATTTGGAAGACCAATTTGTGACCAAGCTTTAACTTCCTGACTGATGTCTTGAGATGTTGCTTCAATATATCCACATAATTTTCCTCCCTCATGATGCCATCTATTTTGTGAAGTGCACCAGTCACTTCTGCAGCAAAGCACCCCCACAACATGATGCTGCCACCCCCGTGCTTCACGGTTGGGATGGTGTTCTTCAGCTTGCAAACATCCCCCTTTTTCCTAAAAACATAACAATGGTAATTATGGCCAAACAGTTCTATTTTTGTTTCATCAGACCAGAGGACATTCCTCCAAAAAGTACAATCTTTGTCCCCATGTGCAGTTGCAAACTGTAGTCTGGCTGTTTTTGAGCAGTGGCTTCTTCCTTGCTGAGCGGCCTTTCAGGTTATGTCGATATAGGACACGTTTTACTGTGGATATAGATACTTTTGTACCCGTTTCCTCCATCTTCACAAGGTCCTTTGCTGTTGTTCTGGGATTGATTTGCACTTTTCGCACCAAAGTACGTTCATCTCTAGGAGACAGAACGCGTCTCCTTCCTGAGCGGTATGACGGCTGCGTGGTCCCATGGTGTTTATACTTGCGTACTATTGTTTATACAGATGAATGTGGTACCTTCAGGCGTTTGGAAATTGCTCCCAAGGATGAACCAGACTTGTTGAGGTCTACAATTTATTTTCTGAGGTCTTGGCTGATTTCTTTTGATTTTCCCATGATGTCAAGCAAAGAGGCACTGCGTTTGAAGGTAGGCCTAGAAATACATCCACAGGTACACCTCGAATTGACTCAAATGATGTCAATTAGCCTATCAAAAGCTTCTAACGCCATGACATCATTTTTGGGAATTTTCCAAGCTGTTTAAAGGCACAGTCAACTTAGTGTATGTAAACTTCTGACCCACTGAAATTGTGACAGTGAATTATAAGTCTGTAAACAATTTTTCACGCCCTGACCATAGTTTGCTTTGTATGTTTATATGTTTTGTTTGGTCAGGGCGTGATCTGAGTGGGCATTCGATGTTGTATGTCTAGTTTGTCTGTTTCTGTGTTTGATATGGTTCTCAATCAGAGGCAGGTGTTAGTCGTTGTCTCTGATTGGGAACCATATTTAGGTAGCCTGTTTTGTCATTGTGGGTTGTGGGTGATTGTCTATGTGTTAGTTGCCTGTGTCTGCACTGTTATATATACCGTCACGTTCGTTTTGTTGTTTTGTATTAGTTTGGTTAGTGTTTCTTCTTAAATAAATAGAAGAATGTATTCACTTCACGCTGCGCCTTGGTCCTCCTCTCTTCAACATTACGACGAACGTGACACAATTGTTGGAAAAATTACTTGTGTCATGCACAAAGTAGATGTCCTAACCAACTTGCCAAAACTATAGTTTAACTAGAAATTTGTGGAGTGGTTGAAAAACGAGTTTTAATGACTCCAACCTAACTGTATGTAAACTTCCGACTTCAACTGTATATAGCTAGGTGTCATCATCTAAAATAACCCTAATTTATGAGACAGTTCTTATTTGATTAATGGTGGTCGGACACATCTATGTGTAGCTAGCCACAATAAGGATTTGCCACAATAGTGGACTTTGCGGTTAGCCTACAAAATAAAAGTATGGCATAATACTATTTTTATTAATTTGCATTACTGTCTATAACATACTTTTATTTTGAAGGCAAACTGCAAATTCCACTATTGTGCCTTTTACTTATTGTGGCTAGCTTCACGACACATAACCCGGTGTGGTCGAGCCTCACTAGCCAGATGAAGCTACCTGGCTGCTTATAACATTAGCTTTGGGCAACAGGGTTAAGTTGCTGACTAGCTATTTATTTTCATGAACTGAAGCTCAATTTCAATAGGCGAACAAGTGGCAACCTAGCTAATACTTACTCACAAGGATTCCTAAATCATTGCTAAGAATAATGAAAATGACTGCAGGTTCTACTGGTCATTATTTTCAGGCTGCTTGTATTGGTGCTACCTAGGTATCAAGCTAAAGCTAGCTACGCCAGAATTTGCAGTCGAACAAATTATGCTTTATTACCAACGCGGTATTGTAAACACATCGTTCGTGGCCGGTTTTTGCTTTTTTGCACAGCTTTGACAGTGCTACTGTATCTTTTTTGACACTCAAAGACCCAAACGGCATTCCATAGTATGCATGTCGTGAAGCTAATAGCAGTGACTCTATTACTGTAACTCCGGTAGGGCAACATCTGAAAAATAGCGCACTTGGTAGTGTGGACCGGTGCTCGACCAGTCGGCGAAAGCCAACACCCACGACAGAGAACGGTTGATTGTCAAGGGCAATGAATTCCATTATCTTGGCTTTAATAGATTTCACCTTTGAGTTGTCTCGCTGAAATGTTGTTACGCTTTCAAATGACTGCTCGACTTGTTGACTGTTGATCCACACAGCCGACATTGTGAGCTAGTTTAGGAATGCTGTGTTGCGTGTATAGTGCAAAATTTAACGTGGCGTCATTAAGTCATGTACCTACGTTATATAGGTATGCACGTCAGCTTTGACATCGGTTTTGCACATCGGGGCATTAAACTAGACATGCACAATATATCTGTGAACATATCAGAATTGGACGATATTAGCTAAAAATGCTAATATCGGTATCGGATGATTCTGATATGTTCACAGATATATCGTGCATCCTTATTTTAAAGAATTTGTCAGTATGTCCAAATCGGCCTCACAAGCGCAGACCATGTGTAACCACACCAGCAAGACCTCCACATCCAGCTTCTTAATCTGGGGGATCGTCAGAGACCAGCCACCCAGACAGTTGATGAAACTGAGGAGTATTTCTGTCTGTAATGAAGTCCTTTGAAATGCTTAAAGAGTTGCAGTCTGTCTTGGAATGGGTGGCAAGTAATAAACTGGTCCAGAACATCTCTAAAACTAAAAGCTTTGTATTTGGTACAAATCATTCTCTAAGTTCTAGACCTCAGCTGAATCTGGTAATGAATGGTGTGGCTGAACAACTTGAGTAGACTAAATTACTTGACTTTACCATAGATTGTCATTGTCAAAACATGTAGATTCAATGGATGTAAAGATGGGGAGAGTTCTGTACGTAATAAACAGATGCTCTGCTTTTTGGACACCACACTCCAAAAAGCAAGTCCTGCAGGCTCTAGTTTTGTCTTATTGTGATTATTCAGTCGTGTGGTCATGTGTTGCAACGAAAGGCCTAGTTAAGCTGCAGCTGGCCAAGAACAGAGCGGCACGTCTTGCTCTTCATTGTAATTAAGAGAGCTGATATAAATACTATGCGTGCCAGTCTCTCTTGGCTAAGAGTTGAGGAGAGCCTAACTGCGCAACTTCTTTTTATAAGAAACATTAATGTGTTGAAAATTCCAAATTGTTTGCATAGGTCTACTTACACACAGCTCTGACACACACGTACCCCATTTTGGGGAATTTTCAGAGGTGGAAACTTTCCGTGGGAATTAACAGGAATATGCAAATTAATATTAATACCATTTAAAAGTATATGCTTTTTGCATTGGATATATTAACCATATCATATGGAGACAGAAACATAAACCTGTTACCTTATCATTTACAATTATGTCTACTTATGATTAATTCCTTTTAATTGAAAACAAATATTTAGTTACGAATTGAATTTTAATTAAATAAGTTGACTCTTCAGATGGAATGATTTCACTGAACAACAAAAGGGAATATTGAATGATCCATCTCCCAAAAATGTTTTCAATATACATCTGTAAAATGATAGTCTAGAAACTAAAGCTTTGGTTGTCTTCCTCTCAGGCTTCCATGTCTTCTCCCTGGACCTCCTCTTTAACACCAGGCTCTGAGGACTCATCTTCACTGTCACTCTCAAACCCTGTTGAGGATGGCTCGTTGTCAGGCTTAAAAAGCCTCAAATTTGCTAGGATAGCCACCAATTTTTCCACCCTTGTATTGGTCAGCCTGTTGCGTGCTTTGGTGTGTGTGTTCCCAAACAAGGACCAGTTGAGCTCTGACACAGCTGATGTTGGTGGGATTTGGAGGATGATGAGGCAACAGGGGAAAGAGCCTCAGATCCACAAAGTCCACTTCCAACAGGTGGCAGATGAGATATGTTGGCACGACTGCCAAATTGCATCTCCATCCCAAAGCCCTTGCTTGGAAGTGTACTTCGCCAGACTGCCAAGAACCGTGTCCTCATCTAGGCCAAGGTGGCGAGACACAGTAGTGATGACACCATAGGCCTTGTTGATCTCTGCACCTGACAGGATGCTCTTGCCAGCATACCTGGGGTCCAACATGTACGCTGCGGCATGTATGGGCTTCAGGCAGAAGTCTTCACGCTTTTTGATGTATTTCAGAACTGAAGTTTCCTCTGCTTGGAGCAACAGTGAAGTGGGCAGGGCAGTATGGATTTCTTCTCTTACATCTGCAAGCAGAGACTGAACATCAGACAGGATGGCATTGTCTCCCTAAATCCGTGCAATGGCTACTGCTATAGGTTTCAGGAGTTTCAGGCTGCTTACCACTCTCTCCCAAAATACATCATCCAGGAGGATCCTCTTGATGGGGCTGTCCATATCGGCAGACTGTGATATGGCCATTTCTTGGAGATACTCCTTCCCCTCCAGGAGACTGTCAAACATGATGACAACACCACCCCAACGGGTGTTGCTGGGCAGCTTCAATGTGGTGCTCTTCTTCTTCTCACTTTGCATGGTGAGGTAGATTGCTGCTATATGACCCTGCTATATGACCCTTCACATAGCCAAGGAAATGGTTAGGTATCTTATCCATTGCAATACAGTCTGCTTTCTCTATGATTTGCTTGACATTCACTTGAACTCTGCATCCAGCAAATGAGTAGATAAAGCATGTCTGGTTGAACGGGTGTATGCTGGGCAAAGAACGTTCAGAAATCTCTTCCAATAAACATTGCCTGTGAGCATGAGGTGAACCAGTTGCATACACAGCTCGAGCAAGACATTAATCAGCATTTCTCTGACTACGTTCCTCCATTGAGTCAAACAAACTTCTGATTCCAGGAGGACAATGAGCTGTTGCTATCAATAAGGTGTCTGATTCATTATTTTCACCTCGAATAGAAGTAGAGGGACTTTTGTCAGAGGTTGCTTGTTGTGAGGGCTGAGGGAACTTTATACACTTGGTCAGATCATTCTGCAGCTTTGTTGCATTCTTCAAATATGATTTGGCACAGTATTTGCAAATGTCCACAGCTTTTCCTTCTACATTAGCTGCAGTGAAATGTCTCCACACATCAGATAGTGCCCGTGGCATTTTCCTGTAAAGATTAGAAACAAATGAGTAAAAGCAACCCAAATACAATTCCATGTACAGATAAATAGTTCAGCAGTTAGATTAAACAACTCCTTTGTAAGATAAATGTTTTAAAATGAAACACGTATGGAAACAGGGGAATTAACACTCAGTTAGCAGGCTCAAGCAAGCTAAAAACCCACATGGTAGCAAAAACTAACTAGCAGAAATTGTTAACAAGTTAGAAATTATTTAAACACACTTTGTTGTAGGCTACTATTTACTAGTTAACAAAAAATAATGGCATAAAATATATTTCACCCCACCCAGAATTGTAATCAAAACTTACCAGAAAGCATGTAGTCCCTTGGCTCAGACAGTGTAGTAGTGTGGGCTCAATAGCATCTCATTAGTGTGCAAGATTTTGAGAATCAGCTGTACATGTGATGGAAGAGTGCACTGTATATGTGATGGATTGATGCACTGTGCATGTAGAGTTGCAATTCTATTGAATTGGGGATAGTTAAACCAAAATATGCCACAAAACCTAGAATTGCCTTGTGTGTATACCACAAAAAAGGTTTACTGTTATAAGCTAACTTTTTTGATGAATTTAAGCAAAATTCCCCAAATTCCAGGGCTTAACTTCCCACGGAAAATTTCCAGAAATATACCGGAAAGTTTCCAACCCTTTGCAACCCTAGGTATGGCATACCCTCACTCAATTTGACCCATGGTTTTAACCAAACACCAAGCCAAGCCCTTCTCAGACACGGATGTATTTACGGAGTGCATGGTAACAGTATTGGCAGTTTGGTTATACTGGTAAATCTATGGATAGCATAACTGCATCTGCCAAACAGGTAGGCCTACCTCTTATTTCATAGGAAGAAATAGGCTACAACAAAGCTCTCATGTTGTTAGTGAAGTCAAATTAAAATAAAAAACAATTGTTGAAATGAATTACTTTTAGCACCATTTGCTGTCCACCTCTGATTATGCTGCAGCCGCTCCAAAGCTGACATCCACCCGCATGCCTTTTTGGTTGACTTTCTCCTGCACTCTCCCTCCTCATTAATACGTTAAGACACTTGTTATTATTATCTCATGACATTCTAATACATTTAGTCTCCAGTCTATTGGATACAGAAAAACCACATAGCCTACTACTCTTTCTACCGTAGGCTACATAACTGATGTTTAAATGAACGTGATGCAGTGTTTGTGGAGTGCCCCAGCGCTGCGTCTCTCCAACAGCACCCTGGAGAGGCGCACTGGGCACAGACAATGCCACCCTCGTCAAACTGACGCTCTAGGCAGCTACCTGATCCTGCATAATGGGCAGGCCGGCCATGGGGCCTAAATCAGAGAATTATATTTAGAATACCTATTAATTCAATAGCATCTGTGGGCCTAGTCATACACGACATGAGTTTTAAAATGCATTACCATTTATTGTGGCATAAACCCAACCAGTCATGATGTTTTCATTTGATTGTCAAACAATCACTTCAAGAGGGCATGTTCATCCACTCGCAACATATTTCCAACCTCCAAACAGTGGTGATTGGAAAGAGACATCTGTTACACAAAACACCAAAAATGTAATGACATTTGGTGATGGTCATTAGGCCAGAATGAATGCCTCCACTGCTGTCTGTGCGCGTCTCGTGTCCGTCATTCATCTCTGCCTTGGCAAAAATGTTGTGTTCTTGTCGAACCACATTGCATTTTGGAGCGTAGGCTGTCCACCAGTTTCCATTTGCAAATTTTTCCTGCCTCTGACACTTACGGTAATTATAAATAATGGAGTAATAGCCTACAGTTTTCTTGACATTTGTTTTTATGTATTTTATTTAACCAGGTAAGTTGACTGAGAACACCTTCTCATTTACAGCAACGACCTGGGGAATAGTTACAGGGGAGAGAAGGGGGGGATGAATGAGCAATTGTTTTCATTATTGGGATAGGCTAAGGTTTTACAGGTATGGCGTACCCCCACTATTGATTTTGCCTGGACACTGTACCAGACCTCCTTACTTCCACCCCTGTATTTAAATAGATTAAGTAGACAATGTTTTTAGAGTAAATCTTTCTGAAGAGATTTGGTCAAAAACAATACTTTTTTGGGGTGCTTGTAAATTTAAAATTTTGACATTTTTTGGAAGTACATACCAGGCATGATGGCAGTAAAAGATGAAAGTTGCTCAGAGAAACTCCATATTTGGGGAGTAACAAACGTACTTTGACTTGCAGAACTGTCTAATGGAAAAACTGGGATAGAGGAGACTTGTCATACTCATTGTCTCCTCCCCTGCACAGGAGTATATTCCTTATGTCGATTCAGTTGCAAAACGTTTCGTCTGTTGCTTGATTTATTTCAAACAGAAACCGTTTACTCCAAACGGGAAAATGTTTTGAGACAAATGAGTTTCTATTGGACAAATTAAGGTCGACTCCACAGTTACCTTCCGATTGGTTCTTAAACGGTTTCCGTTGCGAGACGTAATGAATACACACCAGATAACGTTACTGATTCAGCAAACAATAAACAGTGATCAAATGGTTATGCTAACTAGCCTAGTAACGCAAAAAATGTATAGCTGCGTTTACCAATGTAATTAACTAGTGGTAAGCTGGTCAGGTAGCAGTAACGTGCAAATAATGATTGCACTTACTTCTCTTTGGGGAGGGCCGCTGCCCCAGTATTCACCACCTGGTCCTCTGCGACTCCCTGAACCAGCTGAAGTATACCTCCTGCGCGGTGGAGAACGTCTGTATGGGTCTGGAGGTGGCCCGTCATGGTAACCCTCAAACGGCGGTCTGGGCCTTCCTCGTTCTTCTCTAAACGGAGGCCGAGGATACGGCCTACCAGGCGTAAGACCACGGGGCGGTGGGCCACGGCCCTCGTACGGCGGCGGATACCCTCCTCGAGGTGGAGGCCGTCCACGATACATATTTAACTGTTAAATTGGACTTTTCCTATCAATTACAGCCACTTACTACCGAATAGATTTAATACACATTGCCGTTTTATATTACTTACTGTATGTCTGCAGCTAGTGATAACATTCTAACTACCATGTAGCTATTTCAGTTTGTTTGACGAACACAGGGCTCACTGTGTTACGATTTCCGGCCTGATTGAACCGAAAAACCTTGTTTTCTTCTTTCATATTTTAGCGATCCGCCAACAAACGTGAACGGTGCATGCCGCCACCTACTGGGATGGAGTGTGTGGTCGATCACGGTTATTTTAAACAAAATACAACAAAAACCTAAATCGTCCGAGTCCTACCCAATCCCATACTACTAAAAAAATAAAAGAGCCATGCTAATTCCGACCATAGTCCGTAAAATAACAGACCGTCCTCCCCATTCCCGAAATATATATATACATACACACACAGTTGAAGTCGGAAGTTTACATATGCCTTAGCCAAATACATTTAAACTCCGTTTTTCACAATTCCTGACATGTAAATCCGAGTAAAAATTCCTTGTTTTAGGTCAGTTAGGATCACCACTTTATTTTAAGAATGTGAAATGTCAGCATAATAGTAGATAGAATGATTTATTTCAGCTTTTATTTCTTTCATCACATTCTCAGTGAGTCAGAAGTTTGCATACACTCAATTAGTATTTGGTAGCATTGCCTTCAAATTGTTTAACTTGGGTCAAACGTTTTGGGTAGCCTTCCACAAGTTTCCCACAATAAGTTGGGTGAATTTTGGCCCATTCCTCCTGGTGTAACCGAGTCAGGTTTGTAGGCATCCTTGCTCGCACACACTTTTTCAGTTCTGTCCACACATTTTCTATAGGATTGAGGTCAGGGCTTTGTGATGGCCATTCCAATACCTTGACTTTGTTGTCCTTAAGCCATTTTGCCACAACTTTGGAAGTATGCTTGGGGTCATTGTCCATTTGGAAGACCCATTTGCGACCAAGCTTTAACTTCCTGACTGATGTCTTGAGATGTTGCTTCAATATATCCACATAATTTTCCTGCCTCATGATGCCATCTATTTTGTGAAGTGCACCCCCACAACATGATGCTGCTACCCCCATGCTTCACAGTTGGGATGGTGTTCTTCGGCTTGCAAGCATCCCCCTTTTCCCTCCAAACATAACGATGGTCATTATGGCCAAACAGTTCTATTTTTGTTTCATCAGACTAGAGGACATTTCTCAAAAAAGTACAATCTTTGTCCCCATGTGCAGTTGAAAACCGTAGCCTGGCTTTTTTATGGCGGTTTTGGAACAGTGACTTCTTCCTTGCTTAGCAGCCTTTCAGGTCATGTCAATATAGGACTCGTTTTACTGTGGAAAAATATAATTTTGTACCCGTTTCCTCCAGCATCTTCACAAGGTCCTTTGCTGTTGTTCTGCGATTGATATACACTTTCGCACCAAAGTACGCTCATCTCTAGGAGACAGAACACGTCTCCTTCCTGAGCGGTATGACGGCTGCGTGGTCCCATGGTGTTCATACTTGCGTACTATTGTTAGTACAGATGAACGTGGTACCTTCATGCGTTTGGAAATTGCTCCCAAGGATGAACCAGACTTGTTGAGGTCTACAATTTCTTTTCTGAGGTCTTGGCTGATTTCTTTTGATTTTCCCATGATGTCAAGCAAAGAGGCACTGAGTTTGAAGGTAGGCCTTGAAATACATCTACAGGTACACCTCCAATTGACTCAAATTATGTCAATTAGCCTATCAGAAGCTTCTAACGCCATGACATCATTTTCTGGAATTTCTCACACTGTTTAAAGGCACAGTCAATTTAATGTATGTAAACTTCTGACCCACTGGAATTGTGATACAGTGAATTATAAGTGAAATAATCTGTCTGTAAACAAAATTACTTGTGTCATGCACAAAGTAGATGTCCTAACCGACTTGCCAAAACTATAGTTTGTTAACAAGAAATTTGTGGAGTGGTTGAAAAATGAGTTTTAATGACTCTAACCGAAGTGTATGTAAACTGTATATATATAAATATACACACAGTACCAGTCAAAAGTTTACACACCTACTCATTCTTTACTTTTTACTATTTTCTACATTGTAGAATAATAGTGAAGACAAAACTATGAAATAACACACAGGGAATCATGTAGTAACCAAGAAAGTGTTAAACACTTCAAAGTAGCAACCCTTTGACTTTAACCTTTATTTAACGAGGCAAGTCAGTTCAGAACAAATTCTTATTCACAATGATGGCCTACACCAGCCAAACCCGGACAACGCTGGGCCAATTGTGCGCCACCCTATGGGACTCCCAATCATGGCCGGTTGTGATACAGCCTGAATTCGAACCAGGGTGTCTGTAGTGAAGCCTCTAGCACTGAGATGCAGTGCCTTAGACCGCTGCGCCACTTGATGATTGGCAAGAGTGTGTAATGCTTTCTCTCAACCACTTTCATGAGGAATGCTTTTCCAGCAGTCTTGAAGGAGTTCCGACATATGCTGAGCACTTGTTGGCTGCTTTTCCTTCACTCTGCGGTCCAACTCATCCCAAACCATCTCAATTGGGTTGAGGTCGGGTGATTGTGGAGGCCAGGTCATATGATGCAGCACTTCATCACTCTCCTTCTTGGTCAAATTGTCCTTACACAGCCTGGAGGTGTGTTGGGTCATTGTCCTGTTGAAAAACAAATGATAGTCCCATTTAAGTACAAACCAGATGGGATGGCGTATCGCTGCAGAATGCTGTGGTAGCCATGCTGGTTAAGTGTGCCTTGAATTCTAAATAAATCACAGTGTCACCAGCAAAGCACCCCCACACCATCACATCTCCTCAATGCTTCACGGTGGGAACCACACATGCGGAGATCATCCGTTCACCTACTCTGCGCCTCACAAAGACACGGCGGTTGGAAGCAAAAATCTCAAATTTGGACTCATCAGACCAAAAGACAGATTTCCACCGGTCTAATCTCCATTACTTGTGTTTCTTGGCCCAATCAAGTCTCTTCTTATTATTGGTGTCCTTTAGTAGTTGTTTCTTTGCAGCAATTCGACCATGAAGGCCTGATTCACGCAGTCTCCTCTGAACAGTTGATGTTGAGATTAGAGTTCGACCGATTAATCGGAAAGGCCGATTAATTAGGGTCGATTTAAAGTTTTCATAACAATCGGAAATCGGTAATTTTGGAAGCCGATTATTATTTAATTTTTTTACACCTTTATTTAACTAGGCAAGTCAGTTAAGAACACATTCTTATTTTCAATGACGGCCTAGGAACGGTGGGTTAACTGCCTTGTTCAGGGGCAGAACGACAGATTTTTACCTTGTCAGCTCAGGGATTCAATCTTGCAACCTTACGGTTAACTAGTCCAACGCTCTAACCACCTGCCTCACGAGGAGCCCGCCTGTTACGCGAATGCAGTAAGAAGCCAACGTAAGTTGCTAGCTAGCATTAAACTTATCTTATAAAAAACAATCAATCAATCATAATCACTAGTTATAACTACACATGGTTGATGATATTACTAGTTTATCTAGCGTGTCCTGTGTCGCATATAATCAATGCAGTGCGCATTCGCGAAAAAGGACTGTCGTTGCTCCAACGTGTACCTAACCATAAACATCAATGCCTTTCTTAAAATCAATACACAGAAGTATATATTTTTAAACCTGCATATTTAGCTAAAAGAAATCCAGGTTAGCAGGCAATATTAACCAGGTGAAATTGTGTCACATCTTGCGTTCATTGCACGCAGAGTCAGAGTATATGCAACAGTTTGGGCCGCCTGGCTCATTGCGAACTAATTTGCCGGAATTTTACGTAATTGTGACATAACATTGAAGGTTGTGCAATGTAACAGGAATATTTAGATTTATGGATGCCACCCGTTAGATAAAATACGGAACCGTTCCGTATTTCACTGAAAGAATAAACGTTTTGTTTTCGAGATGATAGTTTCCGGATTCGACCATATTAATGACCTAAGGCTCGTATTTCTGTGTGCTATTATGTATAATTAAGTCTATGATTTGATAGAGCAGTTTGACTGAGCGGTGGTAGGCACCAGCAGGCTCGTAAGCATTCATTCAAACAGCACTTTCGTGCGTTTTGCCAGCAGCTCTTCGCAATGCTTCAAGCATTGCGCTGTTTATGACTTCAAGCCTATCAACTCCCGAGATTAGGCTGGTGTAACCGATGTGAAATGGCTAGATAGTTAGCGGTGTGCGCGCTAATAGCGTTTCAAACGTCACTCGCTCTGAGACTTGGAGTAGTTATTCCCCTTGCTCTGCATGGGTAACGCTGCTTCAAGGGTGGCTGTTGTCGATGTGTTCCTGGTTCGAGCCCAGGTAGCGGCGAGGAGAGGGATGGAAGCTATACTGTTACACTGGCAATACTAAAGTGCCTATAAGAACATCCAATAGTCAAAGGTATATGAAATACAAATCGTATAGAGAGAAATAGTCCTATAATTCCTATAATAACTACAACCTAAAACTTCTTACCTGGGAATATTGAAGACTCATGTTAAAAGGAACCACCAGCTTTCATATGTTCTCATGTTCTGAGCAAGGAACTTAAACGTTAGCTTTCTTACATGGCACATATTGCACTTTTACTTTCTCCTCCAACACTTTGTTTTTGCATTATTTAAACCAAATTGAACATGTTTCATTATTTATTTGAGGCTAAAGTGATTTTATTGATGTATTATATTAAGTTAAAATAAGTGTTCATTCAGTATTGTTGTAATTGTCATTATTACAAATCGGCCGATTAATCGGTATCGGCTTTTTTTGGTCCTCCAAGAATCGGTATTGGCGTTGAAAAATCATAATCGGTCGACCTCTAGTTGAGATGTGTCTGTTACTGCATTTATTTGGGCTGCAATTTCTGAGGCTGGTAACTCTAATAAACTTATCCTCTGCAGCAGAGGTAACTCTGGGTATTCCTTTCCTGTGGCGTTTCTCATGAGAGCCAGTTTCATCATAGAGCTTGATGTTTTTTGCGCCTGCACTTGAAGAAACTTTCAAAGCTTGAAATTTTCCGGATTGACTGACCTTCATGTCTTAAAGTAATGATGGACTGTCGTTTCTCTTTGCTTATTTGAGTTGTTTTGCCATATTATGGACTAGTTTTTTTTTTAACCAAATAGGGATATCTTCTGTATACCACCCCTACCTTGTCACAACACAACTGATTGGCTCAAATGCATTAAGAAGGAAAGAAATTCCACAAATTAACTTTTAACAAGGCACACCTGTTAATTGAAATGTATTCCAGGTGACTACCTCATGCAGCTGGTTGAGAGAATACAAAAAGTGTGCAAAGCTGTCAAGGCAAAGGGTGGCTACTTTGAAGAATCTCAAATATAAAATATATTTGGCATCAAACCATGTGTTTGATGTATTTGATACCATTCCACCGATTCCGCTACAGCCATTACCACAAGCCCGTCCTCCCCAATTAAGGTGTCACCAACCTCCTGTGATGTGAACGCCGCATAACATATGAGGCGAAGCGACGTAACTACCAATGGTTGCGTGCCACGTCATCGACTGACAAATTGCTATATAACCCTGGTCCCCCAACAGTACACATTGTTATTGTAGCCCTGTACAAACACACCTCATTCAGCTCATTGAGGGCTTGATGATTAGTTGCCCATTTTATATCAGGTGTGCTTGTCCAGGGTTACAATGAAAATGTGCACTGTTAGGGGTACTCGAGGACCAGGATTAGGAAACACTGGCTTAGCTTATACTTTAAATACCTATCCAGGTGTAGTACGATGTGTCAGGCGTCAGCAACGTCTAAGCATAGGAACGCATCTATGTGATTAGCTGATACAGAAAATACCCATCCAGGCTTTGTGATATCTGGCATGCTGCAGCAACACCTGGGTAGAGGAACGCGCCTCGAGTCTGAAGGCTTAACATTTCTGAAAGCACTGGGTTTAAGTTGCCTTTTGTGTAATCATCAGCTTACTTTTGTCTGACTAGTTGAATTCAGACGAGCAGCTTTAGCCATGTCCATTTAAATTGCAATTAATTTGAGTATGTTCAACAATTTATTAGCATGGCTACACTGAAAATGTATGTTGCATCAAAAGCTTGGGGCTAAGTAGTGCATACCAATATGGTATAGATTTTGGTAGCTTATCAATCTAATGTAAAATTATAGACACAAGTCATATCTTCATAATAGGCTGGTGTTTGTCACACCATAATGATATTTTAGGAGTGAAAAGATAGGAATACCAGTAAGTTTAGTAACAAGCCTTATGACAGCAGTGTACATTTATTTTTAAGAAACATTTCAAACAGAGACTATCCACAAAAAACATACCCTGATCCAACTTTTTTTTTTTTACAGTTCTGAAAAACAAAGTGGATGCCTTTTCATTATTCTTGATACTCTGTCCGCTACGTCGCTTTCCTCTCAACAAGCACACAATGTCAGATGTCACAACATGCACACCTCAATGTCACCTATGGTACAGACTTTTATATTTTGATAATATTAATACAAAAACACAATACACTAACAAAATATGGCACTACAATATGGTACACTGTACATTAACACTTGATTTCACAGATCTTTTATTGATGTTGCAGAATGCTGTATAATTTCCAAAGATGACAAAAATTGAAAATGTACTTCATGTTTGCTCTTGTTGGATGTTCAAAACCTAGTCCTGTGGTCATCCTAGGAAAAGAGTAGAGACTCCTGGATAGATTGGAGGAAAAAGCAAACCGCTGGTCAGCCACAGACAACCTAACAGCTTGGAAGCAGTGGGGGAAAAAACTCAAATGGACTGGAATAAGTTAGAAATAAAAGGAATTCTAATACATAAGAGAACCTTGGAGTGGCCAATCTTCTGCAAGCTAACTACTACACTAGAAAAGCTTTAGCAGCAATGTACAGATAAACCTCTTGTTTACGTGTAGAATTTCTGTTGGATGTGTAAACTTTTCTTCAGAAATTAACTTAAAAATCGAGTGAGTATGTTATATATGTAAGAATTTCCACTAAACTGAAGACTTTTCCTTAGTTCTCTGGAATCCGTTTGGCATACTTTCACCATAATCATACTTTCACCATAACCATAATTTACAGGCACTACCTAGTAAGAGGCATTCAAGCAGCAGTTTCATATCTCAAAGGATTTGGAGCAGAATGAAAATGCCAGGGACACAATATTTCCCAATTGTCTAGTTTTATTTATTTTTTGCCCAACAAAATGTATACAATAAGTAAAAGCCTGGAACTTTGTGGATAAACAGAACATGCCTTTTACCAGTATGCTAAAACTTTATAAAGTAAGATTACATACAGCATTTAATCAAAGTGGATACACCAATAACAGAATGTATTATTTGCAATGAAGTTACATTACATCTAAATCAACCCTTAGGTTGGTATCCAGCAGAGAGGAAACGATTACAATAGAGAAATGAAAAATACCCCCCCCCCCCATAAAAAACAACATTCATTGGTCATTTCTTAAGTCATCTCAGGAACATCGTTTGCCTCGGTCTCCCACTTCTCCAAAAAGTCCTGCAGGTTCAAGTTGAAAGTATCAATACCTTTACCAGACAGATGAACCCCGTCTGGCCTGTACAGGCCTGCGTCTGAGTAACACGTGATGTTTTCATGGGTCAGAGCGGTGCCACCTAGCTCAGCGATGATGGCGTGAGCTTTTCTGTTGATGGCGGCTCTAACATTGTCCACTGCTTCGCTGTCCTCCGTTTGCCTCCAGGACATCCGGGGCAAGATGTCGGACCAGACCAACCGGCATTGTGGGAAAATGCTCCTCGTGGAGGTCAGGTCCTTCTTCACAGACGACATAAGGGCTTCAGGGCTTTGGGTACCCAGATCGTTCCCACCCAGGTGCAGGATGACCACGTCCGGTTTGGGCCACTTGATCTTCAGCTGGTCTAACTGGGGCAGCAGCTGGGCCCACGTCATGCCCTGTGTGCCCTTCCACCACACCCGCACACTGCTGGGGTCCATGCCCAACTGCATGCCAATCTCAGGCGACTTGGCCCTCATCTCTGCCCAATATATAAGCGAGTGTCCACAGATCCACACATTCCTAGGCTCAGTGTTGGCAAAGGTAACTTTGGGAACTTTTCCTGTAAAAACGCAATAATGAGACAGGGTAAATGTATGGGTTAGCTTCACAGGGGCTCTGCTAGGTTGACGTTACTGCGAGGATTGACCTGTGCTCCAGCTCTTGGGTCTCTGCAGGCTGGCTGTTTTTCTTCCACCTTTGGCCCAGAACTGACGGAGCTGACACTCAAGACTACGTCCTCAAGCAGTTAGTTAACTTAGTCTCGTGCTATAACAGAGCTCTCCTAATGAACTGAGGTATGAGAAATATTTGACACTAAAGACACCTTACACACTAACTGACCTAGCTTGATCTTGTTTGTATAGTACTACCAGACCACACCCTCATGCAGGCCGTAGCTAGTAGTCAGATTGACAACGTTTATCCCTGTTTTGGTGTGAAAACAACACTAACAAGTCCCCTATTCATGTAAAATTCTCCCTAGCAGTAGAGATCCCCTAATCAAGAAACATACAGTAATTCTAAAAAAGTCCTAAAAGTATTGAAGCCTTCCTAAAGCTCCTCTAATCCCTGTTTCTGTACTACACAAGCAAAAATGCAATTCAACAGCTGAAGACCTATTGATGCAAAGTCTGCTAAAATACTTACCTTTAGCTGTTGGAGAAAACATGACATGTTAAAGCTAGCTAACATTACTATCTGTATTTAGAGCATCTCCTGTCCAGATTAAAGGAACACGGGAGTCTATGTCGGTCTATTGTTTCTGTTATTATTAGTTTGTCTGTGCAAAAGCACTTGAAGACCACCATGTTCATAAATTGTATTGCATGCACAGAGGGCAATACATGTTTTCATCAAAATATTGTATTGCATGCACAGTGGAAGATAAATATATATATATTTTTTTAAATGCTTCTATGTGAGCATAAACCAAGCATGGGCACTTCCATACTAGGACATACTTGCATTACACAATTTTAAGACGAGCACTAAACTGGTCAATTGTTACAAGGATAGGGCTTTCAAAGCAAATAAACAGGCATTGATGTGGTCTTCCAAGACACAAGGCTATGCTTTGTGAAGCAATGTGGTAGACATAAAATAAAATGTTACTTAAACTTCCTGAGCGAGACCAAGCCATAACACAATAATAAAAATGTAATATTTACATTACAGAAAATATCATAGCTAAAGCAATCCAAGATATCACTTAAACGTGATTAACTATGGCTGTAATAAGAGCAAGTAAAACTGAAGTGAAGACTCAAACTTACCTATGTTTCCTCCATAGCCGTCTCTTGACACCTTATGGTATCATCTCATCTCATCCTATACTTTAATTTGTGTTTAGTGCCAGGTATGTACAGCTCTTGACTTGTTCTGGCATCACCTAATCTTAACCTAAGCTACAATTTGTGGCTGGCCATATTGCCACGTTTCAACCTTACTCTAAGGGTTATCTGGTACCTGTTGTGTTTATCCTAGTGTCACGAGTATCGTTCTTCCTCTCCTGATTCTTCCGTCTCATCCGCAGGTTAAACTGCTCCAGCTACAAAACAGTGACAAATTGAGACACACACAAAGTCTATCCAATGTAAATACAGTCAATTCCTAAATTAAGCAGATTGGGACTGACTTGCCAACGTGCACTAAAACCAGAACATGAAATTATCAGAAGCAATTGAATAGAATTGGGACTACAAAAATTCTGTACACCCTGCACTTTTCCCAAGAGTACTTATGTTGTGTGTAATTGTAAATTCCTGATAACTGTCCTATACTGTTGGCCTATACTGTAATTCAAATGTAAACAGCACCAAGGACTGAAGGTGCGGCTTGTATATCATACACAAATGTAACACAATCAGACAGGTAAAATGTTTCCTAACTTCTACACACGGAATGAAAAAAAACACAACATACCCTTTTCTTCTGTTTGGCCTTGATATCGTCTTCTGTCACTGGTGGACCCCGAGTCTCTGGTGATTGAGGGGGAGGAGAGGGCCGTCCACCTGCAGAATCAGGGCTTTGTGTTTTGATCTGGAGAGGTATGGTGATATTTTGTCTTGGTGAATCCTGCTGTGCACCAGACACACTTTTGACTGTTTCAATCACCTTGAGGCATCTAGACTGGTTGGTGACTTGGAGGATTTGACTCAAGACATCCCTTGTAGGATTTGATATAGTCACTTGATTCAATATATTCAATTGTTGTGTGAACTGAGTCTTTGCAAACGGTATCATGGGGGAACTAGGCTGCCCATAATAAGTGGAGGAGGGCAAGGCAGTGAGTAGGTCAGGGGATTGTCCCATAGGTGAAGTAAAAGTACACACCCCGGCTGCTTGTTGACCAGCTGGAACATCAGGTGTGTTTGTCATGGATGAAACCGGGGAAATCTGTTCAGGGGGACCTGAGGAACCGGGTGGCAGTGATGAGAGATAGTTGGTACTACAACCCTTGCTAGGCCAACTCTTAGGCGCGATGGGCTGGGTCTTCTCAGGACAGTTCCACTGTGTGGTGGAATAGGAGGTGCCAGGCTGTGAGGAGGGTGTGGGGGGCAAGACGCTCACAGTCCTGGTGAGGCTCTGCATCTGCCTGGCCCTCTCTAAGGCCGCCTCCTCTTCCGGGTCAAGGAACCCTCCATGTTCCGAGGTGTCTTGGGGGCTGAGGTACACCTCCCGCTGGGAAGACCTGAATGGCGAAGCTGACCGGAAGCTTTTGGAATCAGAGTCGTCGGTGGTGCGGTGCCGATCTCCCCGCCTAGATGAGTGCTTCGTCTCTCTCTCTGAGGATTCGGATGAGTGTTTAGATGACTTTGTCCCGTAGAGGCGCTCCTGGGTCCTGTCTGCAAGCTTGGTGACCTCTGAGGTGTCCAGATTCAAGCCGATGACCTGGAGCAGGCTCTTGATCTTGTCGAAGTGCTGCGTCTTTTCCCGACTCTCCTGCTGCCTGGTCTCCTCCACCGGGACTCTGGCTGAGCAGGACCTCTTGTTATCCCTGTACCTGTCTGACCGCCCAGGTTTCTCACAGTGCTCCTTCTCAGCCGCTGCAGGGGCTTTACCCCCATAGAGGAAGTCCTCTTCTTCCACACGTTCAGGTTCTCTCAATAGCTGGCTGTGGGACATCATTCCAAGAATTCCGGGAAAGCCACCACCTTCCTGGATTGCTCTCTCGTGAGGCAGCAGCCAGTCTTCGTTTCTGGAGTTATCATAGTCGTCGGAGTTCTTCACTCGCTCACTGATGAAGCCCCTGCGTGGGCACTCTGGCTCTTCCTCTGTACAGGGCTCATCTCTGTACTGATCTTCATCCCTACGGTCAAGCAACTCGCAATAAGGCTTTTGAAGTATGTAACTATCTTCCTGAATACCAGCAATCTCCTCTTGAGACTCCTTGACCATAGCTGACAGCAGACCGGCATCCACACCTTTGTTGAGGGTGTTGAGGAAACGGGCGAGCTGGGTGTTCAGGTTAGGGTTCTTTTCCTGAGACTCTCGAATGGGAGGTTGATTTGAAGAATGAGGGTCAAGAGGTGTTTGGCGAACTGGATAAGGTTGCGACGGGTGCTCTCTAGAAGTCTGCTCATATGGATCATACTTGGCAGATAAGTCAGGAACAGGATGCCCAGCAAGTGAACGTTCATAATAGGACTTCTGACTGGATGTTTGGGTGTAGGGTGGTTGGGCAGAGTGTGGTTTATAGGGCGTCTCAACGTCATAACCGTATTGTTCCACAAGCCTTTGATCAAGAGGTTGAGCTTTAGGGAGTTCAGTCTGGAGAGAATAAACAAAACATTTATAATTGGACTTTCCCCCATTTCATACAAATGATTTGATTTGACAAATTGCTCACCATGCTGATGATTTAATATGTTTCTTTTACCGATATATGATAACTATAAAAAGCACCGGCACGGTGGAATATTCCGATGGAATATAACCAGCTCTTATAAATTCTTGAGAGTGAACAAACGATTATCTACATGAATGAAACGTTTAAAAATGACAACTGACCTGCATTGAGAAAAGTGGACCTGCGACATGGTCTGATCGTTTCTTCAGAATGGACTTGGGTTTGATGTCAGTGGGTGGTTTAGGTTGTGTAGGAAGCTCTGCCATTCCATGATTGTAGTCAAAGCAGGTCTTCTCCATAGGCTTCACTTCTGAGAAGAAATTGGGAACTCCACCATGTTTCTCCATGGCAACTATGGCTCTCTTGCGGTATATCAACTCATTGAGCTCCTCTAGTTCCTTCTTCTTTCTTTCTAGCTCATTGTTCATTCTATCTGGAGATCTACTTACTGAGCTTGAACCATTCTTGGACCTCCTCTGACTGGTTCCATCTCGCTCCTTGCTGCGGCTCCTTGTTGAGGAAGTCCTCTTTTTGCTGCCGCTCCTGTGGTTGTAATCTTTTCTCTCCAGACTGTGGCTTCGTCTCCTGTTCATCTCCCTGTCCCGGCTCCTGCTGCGACTGCGCCTGTACTTGCATCTACCACCCCGCTCTTTGCGCTCCATGCTCGTGCTCCGCCTTTTCTTCACCCGGCCAAACTGGTCTAGGCTGGGGCTCCTGCGTCCGTATCTCCGCTGGCTGCTGTCGGAGTCCTTGCCACCAGATCCAGAGCCAGCAGGTTTTGACTGCAGAATTTTTATGACAGATTTCATCTTGATTGACTTCTCCGAGGCAGGTTTGTCGTTGCTGGTGCACAAAAGAATGAGGGAAATGACTTCGAGCACATCTCTTAACCCTCTGGAGTCTAAGCGGGTGGGGGTGTGGGGGGGTCCTACTATGCTAACATATGGAATTGTTTATTAAAGATGGTCATACCAAGGATAATTTAGCTATTTGATTGAGTTTTAGGACCCCTTTAGGTATCAAAAATATATATTTTAAAGAAATGGATAAATTGAATTTGGCCTTACTGCTATTAGCCCATGGAAACACATTATAAGCTTCATACATGGATAAACTGATAGTCCCCCCAAAAAATCTAAAAGGATGTTTGTTCTGAAGTGTCTATCCTATATCTGATATTGCTGATTCAAATAATTAAACCTTTAAAAAAAAAACTTGGGGTCCTGAGGATCGAGTTTGGGAAACACTGATTTAACCCCTTATTTTAGGCACTAAACTAACTACATATATACTTCCATTATTTTTTTTAACTGGTACCTGGCTACCTTCAGACTAGTCTTGTGAGCATCCTAGAGCAAAACAACTGACATAAGTGTTCGTGAGAGACTCACCTTTCCACAGAGGTGCCATATTAGTGTGTAGCCCAAACGGTTCAGACATAGTCCCGTGACGCTTTTGGGGGTCGTAGAGCAAAACGGAGAACACCATCATGTTTGTGAGAGTCATCGTTCCATAGAGGAGTCAATAGTTTGCGGGCCAAACCGTTCGGACGCTACAGACGTTTGTATGAGAAGACCGATTTTCGGGATGCCTCATGGTCTGACAAACTTCGCTCTAGCTCTGCCATCTTTCACTGCAGATGCGGAAGGGCCACATCGGCGGATGCAGTGGATTGAGACGCATCCCATGCAAAAAACTTCAACTGTGTGGAGGAAACTTAAACTGACGGATTTTGATAGGGATTTTTTTATTATTATGCTATTTCTATTTCCACAGGGGCTAGGACATCGACTCTAGGGGATACATTTTTAGATTCCAGGGTACTTGTGGCTGTGCCAACAAATGACATCCAAAATCATCACACAATGATACTTTACCTTGACTTCATGTTGGAACCAATACTACTGCTAATTACAATCAAACTCACGTGGGATCATCATCTTTGTTCTCTACTTTGACACCTGTGCCCTTGATGAGGTCATTTGGGTCTCTCATCAGTTTGATGGTCATCTTCTTCTGTAATAGACAATAATAGGAAATAGACAATTTAATACAACATAGACAGCCACATGTCTATCCCTTAAGTGGATATGACATGCCCCAAAGTCACTGGCCTTTGTTCCATCATAAACCAACCTTTTCTTTTGCCGCCACGCCCCTTAGCTTGGGCACTGCGGTAAGAACAGGGGTAAGAACACTGTCGATAAGGCGTTTGATCCTAATCGCTTGGTTGTCTCCTTCAGCGGTTTCAAGCTAGGAGAAAATTGAAAGAGTTAAAGAAAAACATAAAAATAACAAAAAAATTAATAGAATAAAAATGTGAGCAAGACAAAGGAGCTGATTGTTGACTACAGGAAAAGGAGGGCCGAACAGGCCCCCATTAACATCGATGGGGCTGTAGTGGAGCGGGTCGAGAGTTTCAAGTTCCTTGGTGTCAAAATCACCAACAAACTATCATGGTCCAAACACACCAAGACAGTCGTGAAGAGGTCAGGAGACTAAAAAGATTTGGCATGGGTCCCCAGATCCTCAAAAAGTTATACAGCTGCACCATCGAGAGCATCCTGACCGGTTGCATCACTGCCTGGTATGGCAACTGCTCGGCATTCGACTGTAAGGCGCTACACAGCAAGCGGTAGTGGAGTGCCAAGTCTAGGTCCAAAAGGCTCCTTAAAAACTTCTACACCCAAACCATAAGACTGCTGAACAATTAATCAAATGGCCACCTGGACTATTTACATTGACTCCCCACCCCCTTTGTTTTTACACTGCTGCTACTCGCTGTTTATTATCTATGCATAGTAATTTTACCCGTACCTACATGTACAAATTACATCGACTAACCTGTACCTCCGCACATTGACTCGGTACCGGTACCCCCTGTATATAGCCTCGTTATTGTTATTTTGTGTTACTTTTATTTTATTTAGTAAATATTTTCTCTTATTTAGTAAATATTTTCTATAACTCTATTTCTTGAACTGCATTGTTGGTTAATTACTTGTAAGAAAGCATTTCACGGTAAAGTCTACACCTGTTGTATTCGGCACAAGTGACAAATAAAATTTGATTTGAAATAGCTAGTTGGATGTACCATGCCTTCAGAAAGTATTCACACCCCTTGACATATTTCACATTTTGTTGTTTTACAAGGTGAGATTAAAATGGATTTAATGGTCTTTTTTTTTTTTTACAACGATCTACATAAAATACTCTAATGTCAGAATGGAAGAAAAAACTTCAACATTTGTATAAGACCAATGAAAATGAAAACACTAATATACAATATATCAAAGTATGTGGACACCCCTTCAAATTAGTGGATTCGGCTATTTCAGCCACGCCCATTGCTGACGGGTGTATAAAATTGAGCATACAGCCATGCAATCTCCATAGACAAACACTGGCAGAAGAATGACCTTACTGAAGAGCTCAGTGACTTTCAATGTGGCACTGTCATAAGATACCACCTTTCCAACAAGTCAGTTCGTCAAATTTATTCCCTGCTGGAGCTGCCCTGGTCAACTAAGTTTTGTTATTGTGAATTGCAACACTCTCTACCGAGTTCCAAACCAGATTGGGAATTTAGCCAGGACACCGGGGTTAACACCCCTACTCTTACGATAAGTGCCATGGGATCTTTAGTGACCACAGAGAGTCAGGACACCTGTTTAACTTCCCATCCGAAAGACAGCATCCTACACAGGGCAATGTCCCCAATAACTGCCCTGGGGCATTGGGATATATGTTTTTATTTTTTTTAGACCAGAGGAAAGGGTGCCTCCTACTGGCCCTCCAACATCACTTTGAGCAGCATCTGGTCTCCCATCCAGCGGCTGACCAGGACCAACCCTGCTTAGCTTCAGAAGCAAGCCAGCAGTGGGATGCAGGGTGGTATGCTGCTGGCAAATGGAACACAAATTAAATGTGTGGGGGACAGAGATGAGGTAGTCATTCAAAAATTATGTTAAACACTATTACTGCATACAGAATGAGTCCATGTAACTTATTATGAGCCTTTCTAAGCAAATGTTTACTCCTGAAATTATTTAGGCTTACCATAACAAAGGGGTTGAATACTTATTGACTCAAGACATTTCAGCTTTTCATTTATAATTCATTTGTAACATTTTCAAAAAACATAATTCCACTTTGACATTATGGGGTATTGTCTGTAGGCCAGTGACAAAACATCTCAATTTAATCCATTTTAAATTCAGGCTGTAACACAACAAAATGTGGAAGGGGTGTGAACACTTACTGAAGGCACTGAATACCAATTGATATTAATCAATCACAGCACCATAGAGACTCACCGAAATGACACTGAACTTCACCTTCTCCGAGATGTCCAATTTCTTCTCCTCCATGACCTCGGTAAGATGGAAGAACAGCAGCTGGTGGCTGTGATGGCACTTAATGGTCCCAGACAGATCCCCAGCTTGCACCACCTCACCCTAGAGGGGAAAACACTTCACTTAGACATGCTGTGCAAAGAATATTAAGGCATTTTTTATAAAAATTCCATTACATAAAACATCCCATCTCTCTTCAGTGTGTAAAGTTGTCATACATCAAGTGGAAAAACCTAGCCAGACTCCGACTTAATGGCATCCTGTACCGAATTCTAAAAGTGATCTTACGGTTCTGCGTTGCTCTGTTGACTCCTCAAACGTCTCTGAGAGAATCTCCACGTTGATGGCACGCTCCTCCTTAGTCTCACGGTTGGTGGAGATGTGAAAGTGAACCTTGTCTCCGTCAAACATGGTGGCTTCAGTCAGAACGTCAGCTGCTCCAAACAATAGCTGCTTCTGTGTGCCACCCACCAATGCCTCCAAAAGGCCCTGCTCCTGGAAGGAAAATTAGATAACACATTCTAAAATACATGATTTGACCACCCAAACTTCTCCCAACATGAACAGGACAATAATGTTTGATTTGTACATTCTTTCAGTACCACACGTACCTGCTGCTTTTTGGAGACCTTAATGACCGTTCCTGCATGCTGCACAGTGCTAATGTCCTCAAACACCACAGTCCTCTGGAGCAGCACCTCCTCCACTGGGGCCACTGGCTTCCACTAGAGACACAGTAAAAAGGACATTACTGGGTATGTCACAGATGAGAGTACTCCACTCTGAATGACAGGAGATTTTCCACCAGTTGGCACCTATCATAATTTGCACTGAACTGTGCCCCACCTTGTCTTTTCCTGCAGGGTCTTCAACTATCTTCTCCATGGTTTCTTCCAGTGTCACTGAGCACTCTTTCAGCTTCCTTACTCTGATGGCCTTCTCCTTATTTTTGATCTAATGAAAACAAATGACATTATGTTAACGTCAAATGTATAAATCAATCAACAAATAATTTCAACAACATTGCTATACTTAGGATCAGAACCTGCACATAGAGGGTCCTAACATCACTCCCAGGTACAAACTGATCATCATTCAGTGTCAACAAACTCAATTTGCCAAAAAGACACTATACTCACTGTGACAACTGTAAAGTCCACCTCATCCATAATGGTGAACTCAGTTAGACTCATGTTCTCGGTGGTTTCAAAGGGCAGGTTGTTCTGGTTCGCTGCCATGATGGTACCAGAACCACCCTTTACGCTCTTTATAACACCCTGGTGGAGAGTAGAAAAAAATATATCAACAGCTAGCTACAGTAGGGATGGCCAACTCTGGTCCCATAGAGCCGCTATGTGTGCAGTATTTTGTTCCAGCCCAGCTCCAACACACTTGATTTAAAGGGATTCTCTGTTACTTTTGTATACTTTTCAGCCAGTAGTTCTGAAAGTAGCGCTTGAACCAAAAGTGGTCCCTGAAAATTGCCTACTACGTCACATATGTGCACCATGTCATTGCACTCGCGCTGCTGTGGGTGCATCATGTGCATCTTGCTAGCTGTCACTCATATGGTGAGAGGCTGAAGCTCATTAGTTGAACTCGAATTTCTAGGGGGCTGGCCCACGTGGGGGAAAATGGCACATAACAGCTTCCAAAAAAACTAGGGATTTTGTGGCTAATTGAGGTGAGACAGTAATTCTGCTCATAGATTATGCATGTAGGAACTACACATTGACACAGCCAACCCAATGTGGGAGGTTTAAAAAATACTTAGTCACCAAAGTACTGGAGCATGTCTTAAAAAAAATTGTGGTGTCAATTGAAGATCTTGAATATATTATTATTTGACTCCGGTGTGGTCATACTGAGCTGAATAAAATGGCATAGAGCTCTACAGGACCAAAGTTTGTCAGAATTTGTAACCAAAATGAAGGTGTAAAAATAAAGGTATGCCACTCAGACTTTAGACTCACCACCTCCCTCTTCTCTTCAGTGATCTTAAAAGTCTGTGGTGTCTGTGGCCGAATATTAGTGGCTCTAATTTTTTGGGTAACTATGTCGGTCAACAAGTTGAACGTCACATGGTCCCCTTGCAACAGAGTGATGGTGTAGTCCTTCTCCGAGTAAAGCAGTGCTCTTGACATGCCGTCGATGTTGGCCTCAATTTGGCCAGGTTTCGGCTTTGCACCAGGCTGTGTGGGTGCACATAATTATGTTAATACCAACAAGGACATATTTAAATGAGAAGCCAAATACTAGTCATAACAAGCCAAGCATATAATCAGGTTACCTTACAATAAACATCTAGTTATGGCAGTGATTAGAACTTTAATAAAGTTATGACTGAATACTTTTCCCCCCTGTGTACTGCAGAGTTCTATCACCTGCTGCTCCAGGATAACATTGCAGACAAAACCTTCAATAATGGTGGAGTCAATCTCCTCAGTCCCCCCTGGAGGTACAGACACATCAGTGGCACACTCCCCGGCCTGGGTTTACAATACAAAGAGGGGGAAAAAACAAGACCCATTATTTAAAATACAATGAAAACTAATGGTTCATAAACTTCTGAAAATGTCTGTTAAACTATATATAGCGAAACATGTCAAAAGTGACCCACCTTCTCCTTGTAGGCTGTAAAATGCACCCTGACCCCAGGTATCATGTTCTTGGGGACTCCGAGAAAAGCATCAAAAGTGAAGGAATATTTATTGAGATCGTCTCTTTCGATGAAGCCATAAGTTGGCTGTGGGGGGGAGAGCAAAACTTGAGAATGCAATGTTTACTAGTGGAGATGAAGAACCTTCCCTTCAAGCTGGATTCTCAGCTTTTGGACTTACCCCTATGAATGAGATGACCCCCTTGAATCTTCCAGGTGGAGGAGGCCTATGATTTATAAGTGTTGAGAGGAAAAAATAAATGCGTCATGTATAAGCAGGACTTTCTGAACAGCTAATCTCATGTATGGAAGATCAAACTACTGTATGCAATCAAACACTAAATCGCAAAGTGATGATGACATCCAAATTGTTGACATAATTATCATTACTTGTCATTGTAGCTCTTTTTCTGTCCTGCTTTTTTCTCCTTCTTTGAGTCTTTGGTCTTCTGTTCATCAGTCTGGGGTGGATCAAGCTGAAGAACCTCAGAGCCCCAGCAGAGTCCCCACACATCAGGAACTACAGTCGTCTCAGTCGGAGGGGAGGCTGTTGTCAGGACGGGCTGTTGTAGGGAAGAGAAACGAAGCCTGTGAGAAGTTGAGGCTCAGCAGCACATACATTTAATTAAAATTATATCATAGAGATGACAGGACAGAACAGACACAGTGGCACTTACCCACAATGGTGGATGAACAGCATAAGGGTTGGCCTAAAGGAGGCAGACTTGATGTTAGGGATTACTTTTTCATTCATGAAGAACAAACTAATTGTTCTTGATTGGCCATTTAAACCATGTCATGTTACTATAACACACACAAAAAAATTGTACACGTTTAAATTAAGAATTTACAATATGCACAAGGCACAACAAGTTGTCTTTATAAGATTACCTCGCTTTGCCAGAGTGAAGGAAAGACAGGGTTGTCCACCAGAGGCGGAACCATGGGCGGCATATCTAGGGGAGGAATACCAGGGGGCAGGATACCCGGGGGCATTGGTCCGGGTCCATTGCACATCATCGGATCATATGGTTCGGGCATACCTGGACCATACCTGAATCCTGGTCCATCCATCGGTGGCCCATCTAAACATCCATCCATGGGGCCACCTGGACCCATTGGTCCATATCCATCCATGGGGACACCTGGACCCATTGGTCCATAGCCTGTCCCATATCCGTGATAATCAGGTGGCATGGGGCCGTGCATCATTGGATCTCCCATAAAGTTAGGATGTGGACCTGGGCCACCGTGAAAAGGATCAAAAGATCCAGGTGGCCCACACCAACCTGGACCCATGTCAAATGGATCAGGCACCCTTGAGCCCATATCAAATGGAGGAGGTCCATTGCCTTTTCCACGCTTCCGACCACCACCTCGTCCCATTTCGAAAAATTTAACGAAAGCTGCTCGCAAGCTTACGTTAGCAGTAACAACTCTTCAAATGGGGAAGCGAACGTTCAAATGCTGGCTAGATTACCATACTATATATATATGAAGGTACATGTATTCACTATTGCGTATTCACAGTTTGTGGTTTAATAAGTACGTCTGGTTATATACTATAACATCCTACGTTAGCGAGCTAGCTTGCTTCATTACCTCACACTAGACATCAGCGAACTTGTTGCGGATATTATGACTGTGGAGACATGACATATATCCGGTGTAGATAGAGCCAAATCAGAGAGGCGAAAGTTTTTCACTAGATAACGCAGTCAAAATGGTTATATGGTAAACATTTATGAAAACAAAAATGTGCTTTTTGGTCTAAATGTTGGGTTAGGCATAAGGCTAGGAGTATGGTTAAGGTTTGGTTTAAAATCAGATTTTAATTAGGTAAATTGTAGAAATGGGCGGGGTGTATGGCTTTGTGAACTAGTGACGACCAACGCGAAGCGAGATGATTTATACCATTGAGATCGTATTTAATTTATAGAGGGTGCTATGTCATATAAAACCTAAAAGTTCCAGAATAGCGTGAAAATGGCAACCATAGTACGCAACGATATTCACGTAATAAGGAATTCAGCATAAGGAAAGCCAACCATCAGATTTTTTGGTGTACGGAAATAACAAAACATGCCGAAAAATTGCTGTGATGTACAATGAACATGTAATCAGGGAAGCCCTATTGTTTTTTCTAGGTAGTGAGGACACTAGGGAGCAGGCAATGTTGACAAGTAATCTTTATACATTGTTTACTTGGGTTAAAATGTAATTTACTAAAACAAGCAGACAAAAATAAAGTATTTGCTGTGAGCCAATGGGGTAACCTAGAAAACCACAGATTGCGTTACGCGGCCGGGGCGTTCTATTTATGGAACGCCATTTGGGTGGGTGACTCACCTTGCGTGTCAAAAGCTACAGGTCAAATAACATTATGGCCAATATTTGCAATCACAATTAAGTCGCGCGTGAAGCCAGCTATGGGTGCGTTCGTAAATTCGCTCTGGCTATCTACTCCGATTTCAGAGCACTTTAACCTGAGTGTGCCAGAGTGCAGAATAACTGATTAATTTTCAAACGCTCAACACCCGTTGAATATGGCCGGTGTCATCAAAAAAAAAAAAACGTAAATTGTTGCCAGCAATACAGTTCGTCACCAACGCTCTGGATAACATAAACAGCCTAACTAGCAGTTAGGAGTTAGGACGGGTAAAATGGTCAGAGTGCGGTGTTCTCTCATTTGTGTCTGGAAGAAGCTGGCCTACGTTAACCAATTATATTGGGTACTTGACTGCGGTTGTGAGGTCAGAAAGCTCGGATTAACCCTACTATGGAAGGCCAAGAGTTTCAAATCGTCTTGATTTGGACGCTTGTTACGGGCATTTTTACACCCGTTCAGTGTGCATTTACAGGTGATTATAACGCCCGTGTAGTGCCCGAAAGTACCACATTGTAGCCCCTCTCACCTCCATTTTTGTGAGTTTGACTTCCGGCCTGTTGCGATAAATCGCTTACTCAGGGAGGAGATTATTCTAAATATGGCTCAAATTGTTATTACATTTACAGAATGTAAACGCTACAGCAAGGCGTTGGTGAGAAAAATGGAGGAAGAAATTAAAACGACTTTTTCCACATAACAACTACAAAGCTGACGCTGGCTAGTTAGCTTATTTTCATTGAAATAGCATGGCGAGTTAGCTAGCTAGCAATAGTATTATGTCAAGCCTGTAACTAATGGTTGTTACGTTGTGGAACAGAGCAATAGTTCTTTGTACTTGTCATTTGGTTGAGACAAACATTAGTTTAGAACATAATTGATTACTTTGTGTATATTTGTTGTTGGCTTTGCTAGTTAGCAAGCTGAGATGTATTTGCTCAAATTGGCTAATTTAGCTATTAGCTAATGTTTTAGGAGAACAGGTTAGCTCCCTGTATAATCTAGACAAGAGAATGGGGAATAAGATCTGGCTGTTGCAGTGCCCAGACTAGGTGAGAGCCAACTGCCACAGAGATAAAGGTAAGATCTCTATCGTGACTAGCTATATTTCAAGGTTGAACCAATGCAATATGTATTTTATTGGCTTGCTAATAAGTGAGCTGCTTTTTCTGAAAATGACTCTAAAGCTACACCCTTAGAAAAAAAGGTGCAATCTAGAATTTCAAGTTATTCAGCTGTCCCCATAGGATAACTTTTTGAAGAACCCTTGTGGGTTCCAGGTAGAACCCTTTCCACAGAGGGTTCTACATGGAACCCAAAAAGGGTTCTACATGGTTAACCCATTTTTCTAAGAGTGTATCTAGTTGTTCTAATGCACTGTCCATGTTACAGCCACAACATGATGATCATGTAGTCAAGCATCTGAAGACTTGTGAGGAGGAGAAAAGCCTGCTTTGGATGAGCAAGGAAGAACAAGAACAGCTAGCTATATCAGATAAACATGTTCAGGAAAAGCAGGGAGAGAGCAAGCTAGTAGTAGTAACATTATTTGAAACCTCACATGCGCATGTATCTGTTATATTTAAGGAATAAGGCACCTCGGGGGTTTGTGGTAAGGGCTGTTCTTATGCACAACGCGGAGTGCCTGGATACAGCCCTTAGCCGTGGTATATTGGCCATACACCACAAACCCCTGAAGTGTCTTATTGCTATTAAAAACTGGTTACCAATGTAATTACGACAGTAAACAAGTAATATTGACTCATATCCGTGGTATATGGTCTGATATACCATAGCTTGTTATCTGTCTCATGCTGTACCGATCATCAACGTGAACAAGACTGAGTTCTTTTGAATTGACAACTGTTCTAAATTCTTGTTAGGTAGGCGTTGCTGTTCAGAATGACATGTTTATGACTGTCGATGTTCACAGGAATCTACAAATTCTATGTTGAACGAGCAACACAGATGGAGGGGGAGGAAAACAGACCGCTCCTTTCTACAACACCTTCAAGTCATACAATGTTTGTTACATCTGAAATAAATACAGAATTATTTTAGTTTATTCTGTTTGTTTTTTATGCTGGATGTAATTTAGGTTATAGTATAATGTATTGTTTTCAAACATTTTATTAAATATATATTCAGTCAACTCAATAATTTTATGTTCGCTAAAATAATGTATGTTTTGTACTGTTACTTTTTACATGCTGAAACAGTCTCATTAGTTTTGAGCTAGATTATGATTGGGGAAATGTCTACTACCCTTTTTTTAAATGTTGATGAATGAAATTAGCACCGTTACTAATAGTTTGTTGCTACTGTCTGGTGAGGAAGTGGGCAATATGGAATACATTGGAGGAGGATGGGAGAATTAATGAGAAATCAGAACTTGGACAATGTCAGGGAATAAGTAGGTAAATGTACAGCCTATCAATGACAAACGGTGCAGAGGTAGCCTTAAGATAACATTAGACATGTGCATGTTATGTACTGAACAGACGGCTAGTCAGCTTTTTTTCAAAACATTGGATTACCGACTTGAGTGGTGACGTCTCAGTTTGCACCGCATTTTCACATGGGCGTATATATACACTGAACAAAAATATAAATGCAACATGTAAAGTGTTGGTCTCATGTTTCATGAGCTGAAATAAAAGATCCCAAACATTTTCCATAAGCACAAGAAGCATATTTATCTCAAATGTTGTGCACCCTGGTCCTTCCTCTGCTGCCCCTGTAACAGTTTATAAATTAATTTTAAGAAAACATTTTAATTCAGCCTTTGTGGTTTGGAAAGTATAGTGACTATTATTGCTTTAGTTTATTCATCAAACAAATGGGGTTCTGGAAAAATAGGTACTTTTCGCAAAACTATCCCATCTGGTGGATGGAAAGATTCATAATGTATATATATTTATACACACACACACACACACACACTTGATACTTCAAAGAAGGAAAAATTATGGATAGCTAATTAAAATGGGGGAAAAATACCTTAATGAATTATGAAGCCTTTGTGCTTTTTTTTTTCAATACATAAATCAATGTGACGTTAGCTACCAAATAAGTTGTTTTCGGCAATTATCCAAAAACTACAAATACGCCATTCCTTACCTGAACAGGTATAATACACGCTTGTAAAATTGCCCATAAGCGTTCTAATCACCTGTAAATGCACACTGAACAGGTGTAAAAATTCATATTACAAGTGTTCAAATCGCCTGTAAACAGACACTGGACAGGTGGGGAAAAAATCACGTGTACAAAAAAGACATTTGACACTTGAAAAAAGCAAGTGAAAAATTATAATTACGTGTTCCGGGTAAGACGATTTGAAACTCTTGGGCTTGCATATACTCCTGGGCCAGAGCGTCCAGTGTGCTCTCTGAACGCTCCGAGAGCCGAAACGCTCTGAATTTACAAACACCCGGAGCGCACTCTGGCACTCCAGATTGAATTTACGAACACATCCATCATCACCAAGAAACGAATAAGTAATGTCGAAGTTTGAAAACATGAGACAGCGTTTTCAATTTTGCCAGCCAAGTACAACCACCTCAGGACAATCGGGTGGTTCAAAAGTAGGATTAATTCTTGTAGGAGCCAGGTCCAGCCAATCAGAATGAGTTTTCCCCACAAAAGGGCTTTATTACAGACAGAATTACTCCTCAGTTTCATCAGCTGTTTATTATGTCATTAACACTTAGCTCTATAAGAGCTTGAGGTAGTCACCTCATAGTATTTGGGAGTATGGCTAGACGGTACACTTTCTTTCTTAGCACATATCTAAGCTGCAGGCTAAGGTTACATCTAGACTTGGTTTCCTCTATCGTAATCGCTCCTCTTTCACCCCAGCTGCCAAACTAACCTTGATTCAGATGACCATCCTACCCATGCTAGATTACGGAGACGTAATTTATAGATCGGCAGGTAAGGGTGCTCTCGAGCGGCTAGATGTTCTTTACCATTCGGCCATCAGATTTGCCACCAATGCTCCTTATATGACACATCACTGCACTCTATACTCTTCTGTAAGCTGGTCACCGCAGTATACCTGTTGCAAGACCAACTGGTTGATGCTTATTTATAAAACTCTCTTAGCCCCCCCCCCCCTCATCCTCCACCCGTTCTGCTAAAGGTCCACAAAGCACACACATCCCTGGGTCGCTCGTCTTTTCAGTTCGCTGCTGCTAGCGAACGAGCTGCAACAAACACTCAAACTGGACAGTTCATCTCAATCATCGACACTTACTGACAGTTGTGGCTGCTTCGTGTGATGTATTGTTGTCTCTTTGTAATCGGAGCATCTGTAATTTAACATCACGAGCGGAACCTCTATCATTGTCCAGTCTTGCCACAACATTGTGAACTGCGGCACATTGAACCATATGATTGGTGTAGTTATGTAAGGTATCAGGGGGATTGGAGGCATGTTTAAAAGAAACGCCCCTCAAGATTAGAGTGGAGCTGAATGCAGAGCGAGATTGTTCTCTGCTGAGTTTATAAAACTGTTAAAAGAGCAGCATGGTTGCGCTAAAGTCGAATTAATCCACAGTTGCATTAGTACCATTGTTTGGTGATTGGCATTTAGGCAGTGACAACAAAAAAGCATCAGACAGACCTACAGTATGTTTTAGCAGAGAAGTTTGGTAGGGTGAATTTATTTGTAACTATGAAAATAATTTTGTCAAACAGATTGTGAACCTAAAAGTGTAAATTGGATTCTAGAGGGGAGACAATGAATATAACAATTAATTGGTTATGGTGTAGGGGCAGTTTTATGTAATCTTGTCTAGAGTAGATTTGATCTATTTACTTTATTTAGTCTGATCAGTGGAACAATTCTCATTCTTAACAATGGGCTACAATATAGGGTAATTGCTGTGCTTGTCAGCGAGAACACTACTGTTATTCCCCACACGTATTTTACTATTCCACTTATTCCAAATTTTGCCAGTGTAATCACACACATTTAAATCTCATATTAGCCTACTTGTGTCTTTGAAAATGAATGATATGAGGCTATGTATTATTGCAGCCATTACTGGACAATTTTGAAGAAGTCATACAAATAAGCATAGGATATTAAATGCTCCAGGAATCAAATATAATTTAACATTTTAGTATTGTGCACAAGCTAGGCAGAGATGGTAAGGGGACTCACAACTCATAAACACATATTTTGTCTATGTAGGCATAAGTAGTAAGTAGCCTTGGCTTATGCGAGCTGGAACGGCTCATAGGACAGGAGCCTACCTCCTGTTTCCGTAGCGTGAGGCAGCTTGATGTAAAGTAAACCCCCTGGACAGGACGCTAGTTTATCGCAGGGCCTCACCCCCAATCCATCTCTCCTTAGTAGACCTAAACTACCTGAATATTGATATTTATTTGATTTTTCATGAAGCTTGGGTGATTTTGAGAAATGATTGTTATAACAAGGACATTTTCAAACACCCAGCACTTGGGAAACATAAATCAGGGGTGGCCAACCCTTCTGGAGAGCAAGCAGAATTCTCTTCCAGTCCAATTTTGCCCGTGTCCCTATTTAATTTCATTACTGTCTGAATAAATTGTCAAACCAACATTTGTTTTAGCATTCTTAACATTTCTTCCCCCAAAAGTAACAAAGTCGTCAAATTTTGAGTGTTCATTTAATATTCTAAGCATCATAAATATGTAGAATTGCAGGAAATTAGCTTTAAAACAGTAACATTTTCCTGGGGGTCTAGGGATTGTGTAAGGGGGCAATGAATTCACATAGCAAATCTCACTCCAAGCTTTCTTCAAAAGTTGGCAGCCCTGCATTGGATTTGACTGAACTAGCTAGCTAACGATAGCAGCAGCCACGGTGGGGTGCGCGAGAATGGGCGGATTAGATTATGCGGAGTGTCATTATTGTAACTTTTATAACCTTTGGACCTGTCAGATTTCAATCATTCGGGAGACTGAATAATAGTCCAAAGGCGGCAAACGGGGAGAAGTCTGCGGGTAAATATGAGTGTTTACCTGATCACTGACCCTACCATCCAGCTGCTGAACAGGATAGGTACATTTACCCTATAATATCCATACAGGACACACATACACAGTGCTTGCTTTGTAAGTAGGATTGATGTGAATCCATCTTGTGATTAAACAGACTTATTGAAGGTTATTTTACTGACGAAAGATAATGGACTGTTTCCCTGTGTATATTAGGATAATCAAAGTGCCTTATGATCAGGAGAAGAGCATCTTCTTGAAGGTTCTGGGGGAAACATTCCCCCAGATGAATCCAAATGTAGTCATTTAAAACAGACAGGAGGTTGGTTCCCCTGCAGCTGGATGGCATGTGTCCAGCTGCAATCAAATCAGCTGGGCTAAGGAGGTCTGCCCTGTCTGTACTTAAGATTTAAGGTATTTGATAGCTTGTGTGTTAGGGAGAGGGAGGTAGATTGAGCTTTATGTCATAAATGCCAGAGGTAATGAATGGATTTAAAAAGAAACAGGGTTTCCCTCTGTGTACAAAAGTCATTAAGCATTTCAGTAACTAGTGTTTTCTTGTATTTTTATGTCAAAGGAAAGTTTAAGGGAGGAGACAACCTCAGAGGCAGAGACTCTGCCCATGGATAGGCCTACCTGTTGCTTCACCACAAGCTTCAGTGACACTAGAGGTTTGGAATGTTAAATGACCTTTTCCACTTTTCTCAACAAATTATAATCTGTCCACAAAAGTAATTCCACCTTCACATGCTAGTTGAAACTCTGAAATTTCCAACCTGTAAACTGGTTGTTTTCAGACCATATCTTGTATTTAGAGAGTTGGGCCAACTTTTTAGAATTTAGAATTTAATTCTAGACATTAAATTACATAGCATTGTTTAAATATTCCCAATTTATATTCGTTCAAATAAGCCTCACGTACCAAATCAGCAATAACTTTTTTGTCGACCAAATTCGACACACACATTGACCCCCCATATAAAAATTCCACACTTTCTACGGCAGCCATGTTAGTTCCTCAACATTAAATGGGAAGTTAGCATGGCTGTCGTAGAAAGTGAGGAATTTAGGTTGTTAAGAATGCACTGATATAAGTAGACGCAAGTGGCATTTCAACAACTTTGAAAAAAATAACGACTTAAAGGTAGACTCAGCTAAAATACATTGCCACGAGCAGCACCGCAGATATTGAGATGAGCAAGATGCCAGAAATGTCGCTCTCAGTCATCCACAGTATCGCTTCACGCTGTTCAAAGCGTGGTAGCCAGTGCACCAAAACTGGAGAAGTTAAGTCTCGGGCTTCAACGCTCTAATAGGCCTACTATGCTCTTTACATCTACGTAATATCACTGAGTCAACCTTTAATATTAGAGTTGTGCCTGTTGTTCACGTGTATCTGCAGGGGTGTATTGCTGCCGGAGCAGAGGAGTGGCACCCCCTTACTTTTTTCAATTTGAGAATACACTGAGCTGGTAAAACTATTTCTGGAAAATTCATACTGATAAATTGTAAATAAATTATTTAATTACATGAATTAAATGAAAAACAATAGAATAACAAACCAAATAAACATGTATCGCAACCTAGAGGCCGGTAAATGGTGTTTTCTTCCCCGTCTTCTCTCTGGCGGTGGTGAGAATTATGAACTACGTGTGTGCGCTGCGGAGGCCCAATAGTCATACTCTATTATTATTACAAATAGAAGATTAACACAATGGTGCTCGTTTAGTAAAGTTAGATCAAAGCTAAATGAATGTCTCGCAAGATCACAATGATTAATTTGCATTTTACATAACAGAACCGAATATAATACCATAGCAAAGTAGGCCAAAAACATCACACCAGAAATACCTAATTTCTAATGAGATTTTAGGATGGTTAGCTGAAGCTGAATAGTTTAAAAAAAGAAGCCCATGCGCCAAAAGTCAGAGCGTGCCACTAGGCAGGACATATGCTTTGACTGAAACAAAATACAAGGCTAATAGCTTAACACCATGTGATTGAATTTGCTCATGAAATAGTCATTCAGTTAGATTTAAATGCATATTCCCATGAAACTGGCATGGAGATGTAGTTTGGACATTTCACCAGTAAAACAAAGATTTATCATTCACGATTGATAGTGATTATGGCCTATTTTGAAATTGGGTTGCCTATGCCTAACTTGGTGTTTGAGGTTAAATAGATGTGTGTGGGCATAGGCAGATGTTGCAATTGGAGGATAAAATGAATATTCTATAATGATAGGCTATTCAATTGGCTACATCTGTCAGTACACACAATTTTAATGAACCTTTATTTAAACTAGGAAAGTCAGTTTAGAACAAATTCTTATTTACAATGACGGCCTACCAAAAGGCAAAAGGCCTCCTGCGGGGACAGGGCCTGGGATAATTAAAAAAATAAATATAGTCCAAAACACACATCACAAGAGATAACACAACATAAAGAGAGACCTAAGACGACAACATAGCAAGGCAGCAAAACACGACAACACTCAGGAAATGTACTACGCCACTGGTATCTGCCCTCTTATTGGCTAAAATGGTCCGACCTGATCTCCTCCCACCTGCCTTCCATCTTTGAGGACATGTATTTCCGTTGTCAAAATAATAGATATTCTTTGGGAAAAGCCAGGGAATGACAAACTATTTCCCCCCTCACTGCACAGAAGTATTCTCTAGCAGCCTATGATGATATTTATGACTTTAATAAGGTCTCATTTAAATCAGGTAATGTAGTTATGAAATAATACATATACAGTTATGAAATCACTCCAGCATGATAGCAGAAAGCGCATTTATTTAGTCAGCTGACATTGCACAAGTTCAACATTGAGATCAGAAATATACATTTTTTGAAGATGCACAGGTTGAATATAAGGATCTCTCAACAGCAAAGTGGCATGTTGAGATATCAAATACCTCAACCCATATACAGATAAACATTGACAATTTCAAATGCGCCCCCCCCCCCCCCAAAAAAAAAGCATGATGTAGCCTAGGCTAGATTAAGCATGTGGAGTAATGAGTAGGATTATGTTTTTATATGCAAAAGTGATTGCTTTTGATAAAAACGCTTTCTGTCCCTTCCCAATGAAAACTGGTTTGAAAATTCAAACTTATAATGGAAAAGAGATGTAGGTTTTAGACTATGCACCATGGTGCCTTGTTGACATGAAAGCGGTGCAGATTACTGTTCGATTTGTGAGGGCGCTCCTCCCTCACCGCTTTTGCCCGTTCACGTCGTGGACAACAGAACGGTGCACCACAGCTCAGGTTAATAGAACTCCCTCATTGCCTGACTACCCAGACTCCTTGCTCCGGCCAAATGCTACGCCCACGGACGTTAGTTTAATCTACGCAATGAGTCGCTCTGTGCTTCTACATCTGCATTGCTTGCGCATTGGAGTTTTAGGATGGGTATCTGTGTAAGCATTTTGTGACAACTGTAAAAAGGGATTTATAAAATATATGTGATTGATTGGAGTACCTCCCTGACCCTTCACCGACTTGCGAACACATTCAAGGCCGCCTGATTGGTCCAGAAACCGATGGGTAAAGCAGCGGTTTGAAAATGTGTTATTGGCTTTGACACTGATTGGTAAGAGACGATCCAATCGCAGAAGAACTATGTAGCAAACTACAATGCAGCGCAAGAATGTTACAAGTCGTCAGGCTACTGTTGCCAGGCACACCCAATACCTTACATCCTTTTCCTCCCAATCTTCTCCCCCTTGCAGCCCTTTAACCCATGAAAATGTCTCAAACATTATGTATTAACCGCAGTCTTGAGCTTTAATAGCCTTCTAAATTAACATACAATAATTCAACAGTATTTTAAGTTTCACTATGGAAATATACATTTTCTGAATGAGTACTTTATCGTTATCAATGAAGGCATATATCCATGTATTACAAAAATATATCAAGGCAAACCATTTGGCAATGAACAACATTCTGCCAATTTAACAGCCTTCCTAGCGCTGGATTATAAAATCCCTTTTCAGTCACGCTGGTAAATGAAAAAGCCGCATTTGTATTACACAAAGTATGGGCTTTTTCTCAAGTATATCGTCACACTTCCAAAATATTTTCTTACAGGGATCCTTCATTATGTCTGACAGTCATGGAACCCTCATCGGCTTCAAAACAGCGTCATGTGAAAAAGAATGAGGCTCTAGGAATTCAAACCTATGTGATAAACAATAAGTGGAACATGTAAGTGTGCCCATCCAACAATTGCAGTTGTGGCATAGGACTGAAATTGTGAAGGCTCAGCGCAGAGGCTGACTGGAAAAATGAAGGATCACACCCAGCCTCACTTCAAACCAGACCATGGCTTTTCTCTGTCACCATCGCTCTCTCGGATGGATTTTTGTTTGTTTATTAAGTACTGTTTGTTTTCAAATATATTTATATGGTGCTTGCAGTGCCTGCACAGATTGAGACCGAACATTTTTGGTTCCTATTTTTAGATGTTTAGTCAAAAGGACTGAAGTCCCTCTCTAGGTTATCGGACTCGTCACCATCAGAAAAGAAGTCATCCTCGTCATCTTCATGCCATTCGGGAACGTACTCATCGTCATACCATTCATCCTCCTCATCTCCACCCTCGTTGTTATGGTTGTCAGACTCAGAGCCCCCAGCCCTGCAGAGAGAAGACCCGGTCTCACCGTGAGCACAGCAAATCAGGAAGAACATTTTCTCAGTAATAAGCTACTAGATCCAGTAACCAATGTAGAGATCCACTTCCCAAATCTCCTGTACTCACACTTTGTTGGCGTCTGGGGTCTTAGAAAGATTTGAAGCTTGAGCAGATTCCAGTTCCTGTCGTCCTGTTTTGGAGTTGTATCCCACTCGAAAGTCCTGTGTTTGGAGAGACCAGACAGGAGGAAAACCTCATGACTTGCTGTTGATTGGACCACAAAGCACCCAATAAGTATTACCGCCACACTTTGTGCTGTGCTCTTCAGAGTGTGTAAATCCCTCCCTAGTCCCTACCTGGGTCGAGTGTTGTATAATGGCCACCAGACGCTCCTGAATGCGGCGGATGAGTTCCAGGCCAGTGTTGAGGTGCTCAGGCTTCAGTAGACGGATGCAGGACGCTAGATCCGTACACTGCAACAAGGTCTCCTCTGGAGGGGAAAGACACAGACAATGAGAACTCATCCATGGTGTATGAAACATCCTCAAAAAGTAGGGATGTTCGAATATCCAAAACAGACATTCGTATTCGATTACTTGGGAGATCTTCTTTTTTTTTTTAAGGCTGTGTCTAAGATGATCCTATGTGACATTGCTACATAACCTACAAGAATAGACCATTGCATGCAAAGTTTTAATAAAACAAGAGTTTGAGTGTGCCCCATAAAAAAGACACACCGGTAGCCAACGCATTACACAAGTGTAGCTTATTGTCGGTCAATTAAAGTGGCGCAACAGTTATTTTTTACAGAAACTTCCTGTTTCAATCATATCTGTCATGATTTTTTTTCTAATATGGTATGACTTTACACCTATAAGAACGCTTCCATCTTTCTACTTAAACAAGCAGAGTGCAGCGCACCGGCTATCTCTCGAGTCACGTGAGCAAGTCTCCATTGAAGTAAAAAAATCTCTCTAATAGTGAAATCCTTTCAAATGCCAATCTGTACGTAATAGAAATTTGCCTTGACAATCTTACAATGATCCTTTTATTCATACCCCTTGACTCATTCCACATTTTGTTGTGTTACAGCCTGAATTCAAAATGTATTAAATAAAATAAAAAATCCTCACCCATCTACACACAATTCCTCATAATGACAGTGAAAACATGTTTTACATGTATTTTTTATTTATTGAAAATGAAATACAGAAATGAAATTTACATAAATATTCAGACCCTTGAGTCAATACATGTTAGAATCACCTTTGGCAGCCATTACAGCATAGTCTTTCTGGGTGGGTCTAAGAGTTTTGCACACCTGGATTGTACAATATTTGCACATTATTCTTTTCTAAATTCTTCAAGCTCTGTCAAGTTGTTTGTTGATCATTGCTAGACAGCCAATTTCAAGACTATTTAAAGTCAAAACTAACTAGGCCACTCAGGAACATTCAATGACATCGTGGTAGCCTACAGGGAGGAGATGAGAGCTCTCGGAGTATACGTGTCAGGAAAATAGCCTCTTACTCAATGTCAACAAAAACGAGATGATAGTGGACCTCAGGAAACAGCAGAGGGAGCACCCCCCCATCCACCGACAGAACAGCAGTGTAGATGGTGGAAAGTTAAGTACCTCGGCGTACACATCACTGACAAACTGAAACGGTCCATCCACACAGATGAGGTGACAACCTAAAACCCTCACAAATTTGTACAGATGCACAATTGAGAGCATCATGTCGAGCTGTATCACCGCCTGGTACGGCAACTGCACCGCCTACAACCGCAGGGCTCTTCAGAGGGTGGTGTGGTCTGCACAACACATCACCAGGGGCAAACTACCTGCCCTCCGGGACACCTACAGCACCCGATGTCACAGGAAGGTCAAAAAGATCAAGGACAACAACCACCCGAGCCACTGCCTTTTCAACCCACTACCATCCAGAAGGCGAGGTCAGTCCACAGGTGCATCAAAGCTGGGACAGAGTCTGAAAAACAGCTTCTATCTCAAGACCAGACGACTGTCCCGGGTGGCGCAGTGGTCTAGGGCACTGCATCGCAGTGCTAGCTGCGCCACCAGAGTCTCTGGGTTCGCGCCCAGGCTGGGCTGGGTTCGCGCCCAGGCTCTGTCGCAGCCGGCCGCAACCGGGAGATCCGTGGGGCGACGCACAATTGGCATAGCGTCGTCCGGGTTAGGGAGGGTTTGGCCGGTAGGGAGGGTTTGGCTGGTAGGGATATCCTTGTCTCAGTATGTAAAAAATGTAATAAAAATGTATGCACTCTACTGTAAGTCGCTCTGGATAAGAGCGTCTGCTCTTGGCCGGTAGGGATATCCTTGTCTCAGTATGTAAAAAAATGTAATAAAATGTATGCACTCTACTGTAAGTCGCTCTGGATAAGAGCGTCTGCTAAATGACTAAAATGTAAATGTAAAATGTTAAACAAACATCACTAGCACAGAGGAGGTTGCTGCCTACATACAGACGTGAAATCATTGGCCACTTTAATAAATGGAACACTAGTCACTTTAATAATGTTTACATATTTTGCATTACTCATCTCATATGTATATACTGTATTCTATATTGCATCTTAGCCTGTGCTCTTCTGTCATTGCGCATCCATATTCTTATTACATTCCTTTACTTAGATGGTTGTGTATTAGGTATTTGTTGTGAAATTGTTAGAAATCGCTGCACTGTCGGGAACTAGAAGCACAAGCATTTCGCTACACTCGCAATAACATCTGTATGTGACCAATACAAATTGATTTGGTAAGCATATTTGGCCTTGTGTTTTAAGTTATTGTCCTACTGAAAGGTGAATTTGTCCTCCAGTGTCTGTTGGAAAGCAGACAACCAGGTTTTCCTCTAGGATTATTTTTATTCTAAACTTCCTAGTCCTTGCCGATGACAAGCATTCCCATAACATGATGTAGCCACCACCATGCTTGAAAATATGAAGCGTGGTACTCAGTGATGTGTTGTCTTTGCCCCAAACATAACGCGTTGTATTTAGGTCATAAAGTACATTTCTTGCAGTTTTACTTTAATGCCTTATTGCAAACAATATGCATGTTTTGTACAGGGTTCCTACTTTTCACTGTCAATTAGGTTAGTATTGGGGAGTAAGTACAATGTTGTTTTCATCAAGGATCTCTGTTCTTGGCTCCATTCATTTTTCCCTCTATTCGGACTAGTCTTCCAGACCCTGCCACTGAAAAACACACCCCACAGCATGATGCTGCCACCACCATGCTTCACAGTTGGGATGGTGCCAGGTTTCCTCCAGACGCGACGCTTGGGATTCAGGCCAAAAACTTCAATCTTGGTTTCACCCGAACAGAAAATCTTGTTTCTCATTGTCTGAGAGTCTATAGGTGCCTTTTGGCAAATTCCAAGCAGGCTGTCATGTGCCCTGAGGAGTGGCTTCCATCTGGCCATTACCTTAAAGGCCTGATTGGTAGAGTGCTGCAGAGATGTCCAATCAATTGAATTTACCATAGGTGGACTCCAATCAAGTTGTAGAAACATCTCAAGGATGATCAGTGGAAACAGGATGCACCTGAGCTCAATTTCAAGTCTAATAGCAAAAGGTCTGAATAGTTAAGGTATCCATTTTAGATTTTTGATACATTTGCAAAAAATATAAAAAACTGTTTTTGTTTTGTTATTATGTGTAGATTGAAGATTTTAATTTATTTAATCAATTTTAGAATAAGGCTGTGAAGTAACAAAAAATTAAATGGAAGGGGTCTGAATACTCTCCGAATGCACTGTATTTAGGCTTGTCATAACAAAGGGGTTAAATACTTATTGACTCATGACATTTCAGATTTTCATTTTGTATTCATTTGTAAAAACATCATTCCACTTTGACATTATGGGTTATTGTGTTTAGGCCAGTGACACAAAATCTAAATTTAATCAATTTTAAATTCAGGCTGTAACAACAAAATGTGGATAAGGTTAAGAATGGGTGTGAATACTTTCTCTAGGCACTGTAATTCCTGCAGGTCTTACCCAGCAGGATCTGTAGAGTGTTGGTGTGAAGCTCCAGGGCTTCCATTTGCTGCTCCATCACATCCATCTTCTCTGTGTCCTGGTTGTAGTAGCTGTACACACACGAGTAGGCCAGCACCTACATGGCACAGTCAGGCAAGGGATCCATATTAGTCATATCTTTTAAATGCTGAAAAGGTTCATCATGAATAGGGCTTTTGAGGTGACCGTATTACCGTCACACTGGCAGTCATGACCGCAGTAAAACGCCATGTGACTGTTGAGTCAAGGTAATCTCCTCTTATGCACTCTGGACATGCATCAAGTAGTACCCAACAAACTAACGATCATAAGGTCACTAATGGCCTGGTACTCAGTGCTCAATTGTCCCTCTAACATCAATGGAAATGCTATCAAACACTAATCAAAACAATAGTGTTTTTTTTTTTTTACTTACCTCACTGTGATTGGCTGAAGCAGTGGAAAACATGGTCGTTGTGGATGTTGTTTCAAAGACTAACAACGAAATGGACAGCGCTTTCTAATGTGATGATTCATTAAAAAAATAACATATGCATATTCGAGCTTATCCATACACAGGCCTATATATGAGCCCAAGCCTGAAAAAAACATTGAATTAAAATAATGATTGTTCCGTTATACAATACATAGTGTACCGCATATTACACATGGCAGAAAAATATTTTAAAAACTGATTTAAGATGTTTTTGGTTCAAAATTGGTCTAGCCTATACGCCAAAATTAAAATTCTAGCAATTGCCTTTGAGTGTGGACTGTATTATTCTGCATACTGGATGTACTGGTTACCTTATGCTACACTCCAAACTTTCTATCCATGAGTCTGGGAGAGAACGTATAGGCCTAGGAGATGCTATTGATTCATCGATTGTGCAGGGCGACTGAGTTAGCCTACAATTATAGTGAATTTGTATTTGAATAGCCTAGTAATAGGCTTTAGCTAGAGAATCTCACCGCCGTCCGTTTCCATCTCTCTGTGTCCTTCATTCCTTTCTCGAACATGCAGAGAGAGGGGCTGGCAACAGTTCAATGAAATAGCCTGTGTTTCGTTGTGATTTTTTTCTTTTTTACTATCGATGTTCATGAAAAGATTTGACTTGGTTTCCCAAATTAAGCACTGGGAAGCTGCAGGAACAGGGTTTTAGAGCCCATGGTATACAGAGTTTGGGCGGAATATCACCTGTCGTGCAGCAAGAGGCTGCATGCTCCACAAAAACAGTAGTTGATGCATGGAGTGAAATAACCCGGCATGATTGAAAAACGAACCGGTGGGAAAGCGGCCTCCATTCGCTATTCGAGTGCATACAGACTACATCTTTCTTCCCCTGCTCATTTTATAATGGGCCATTCTAAATCTAAACAAATTTTGCATATTAGTAAAGATGGGATTAAATTGAGAACAACATGTGCAGCCTGAGGCAAGGAACAGAGCGCAAGCTTTTTTTGTGACTTTCCAAAAACATCAATAGCCTATAGTGTCACCATGCAGCCCATATATATTTTGATTTGTAAGACATTCTAAGATTTGTATAATTTATTCTCAACAAAAATATACACGCAACTTGTAAAGTGTTGGTCCCATGTTTCATGAGCTGAAATAAACAATCCCAGAAATGTTCCATACGCACAAAAAGATTTTCTCTAAAATGTTGTGCACAAATTTGTTTACATCCCTGTTAGTGAGCATTTCTCCTTTGCCAAGATAATCCATCCACCTTACAGGCGTGCTATATCAAGAAGCTGATTAAACAAGCATGATCATTAGACAGTGTGCACCTTGTGCTTGGGACAATAAAAGGCCACTCTAAAATGTACAGTTCTGTCACACAACAATGCCACAGATGTCTCATGTTGAGGGAGAGTGCAATTGGCATGCTGACTACAGGAATGTCCACCAGAGCTGTTGCCAGACAATTGAACGTTGATTTCTCTTCCATAATCCGCCTCCAATGTTATTTTAGAAAATTTGGCCATATGTCTAACCGGCATCACAACCGCAGACCACGTGTAACCACACCAGCCCTGGACCTCCACATCCGGCTTCATCACTTGCGGGACTGTCTGAGACCAGCCACCCGGACAGCTGATGAAACTGTGGGTTTGCACAACCAAAGAATTTCCACACAACTGTCAGAAATCGTCTCATGGAAGCTCATCTGCGTGCTCATCGATCTTACCAGGGTCTTGACCTGACTGTAGTTTGGCGTCATAACAGACTTCAGTGGGCAAATGCTCACCTTCGATGGCCACTAGCACGCTGGAGAATTGTGCTCTTCACAGATTAATCCCGGTTTCAACTGTACCAAGCAGATGGTAGACAGCACGCTTTGCTGATATCAACGAGTGCCCCATGGTGGCCAGCGGGTTTATGGTATGGGCAGGCATAAGCTACGGACAACAGACACAATTGCATTTTATCGATGGCAATTTGAATTCACAGAGATACTGTGACAAGATGGTGCCATTCATCCGCCGCCATCACCTTATGTTCCAGCATGATAATGCATGGCCCCATGTCGCAAGGATCTGTACACAATTGCTGGAAGCTGAAAATGTCCCAGTGCATCCATGGCCTGCATACTCACCACATGTCATCCACTGAACATGTTTGGGATGCTCTGGATCAACGTTTACGACAGCGTGTGCCAGTTCCCACCAATATCCAGCAACTTCACACAGCCATTGAAGGGGAGTGGGACAACATTCCACAGGCCACAATCAACAGCCTGATCAACTCTATGCGAAGGAGATGTGTAGCACTGAATGAGGCAAATGGTGGTCATTCCAGATACTGACTGGTTCTCTGATGCATGCCCCTACATTTAACTATCTGTGACCAACAAATGCATATCTATATTCCCATGGTGAATGCTTAAATGTCTCTACCGATTGGACAGTTATTTTCTAATTAGTTTACTTCCTCTTACCTTGCGCGCTTGAGCGAGGACTTTGCAGGCATCAATAACAAACGTCAAGGACTTCATTTGCAGGGCTTCATTGATGGAGGAGACTTTGCTCTCTAGATTGATGGCAAAGTCCTTGGCTTGGTTGTGGAAAGTGCATCTCTCGTTGTAGTCTTGGAACTTCTTTTCCTGCCTTGCTGCTTTACTCACCTGCAGCCAGAAAAAAAGTGGATCACTGCATTGGATCACACACCCCCCCCAGCACTACACAGCTACTCATTATCAAGCTTTGATTATTTGAATCAGCTGTGTAGTGTTAGGGAAAAACGTGCAGCCGGGGGGGCCCAGGGCCGAGTTTGGGAAGCCCTGTATTTAAGTATGTAGTAGGTTTAGATTGGACATGGAGGATCATATTACATACCAAGGGGAAATACACTCCCCTCCATATGCATTTGGACAGTGAAGCTATGTTATTTCTATTTGTCTCCTCACTCTAGCATTTTGGAATCAAAGGTTTCATGAGGCAACAGTACAGAATGTCACCTTTTATTTTCATACATCTGTTTTATTGTTTAGAAATGAAAGCACTTCATGTATCTAGTCCCCCCATTTGAGGAAGTCAAGTATTTTTGACAAATTCACTGAGTATTAATGTAGTCAAAAGAGGAGTATTTGGTCCCATATTCCTAGCACGCAATGACTACATCAAGCTAGTAACTCTACAGACTCGGGTGCATTTGCAATTTGTTTTGGGTTAGGTTTTGCCCAATAGGAACTGAATGGTGAATGATGACTGGAGTAATTTCCTTTCTATGTTAGTGGATAAAGATGTTTCTGAACACTGAAAAATGAATAATGAGTTAGAAGGTTAAAGGCTACAACAAAACTTGGCGACCTCACAATTACCAATAACAGGGGAGGTATGATCTTTGTGCCTCTAACTTTCTCACTCATAATTTTTCACGGTTCATTCATGATTATCCACATAAATGTTGAAGTGTTGAGAAACATATTCTATTCTTAGTCACAATAAAAGTGACTCCAAAATGAAAAAATACATTATTCACCATTCAGTTCCCATTGGGCAAAATATAATCTAAAACGCAACCAAAAACTGCAAATGCATCCAACAAGTCTGTACAAGCTTGATGTAGTCATTGAGTGCAAAGACAAAATACTAAATCTTTGACTCCTTTAATACAGTAAGCAAATTTGTCCAAATACTTCACTTCCTCAAATGGGGGGACTAGATACAGTGCCTTCAGAAATTACTTAAAAAAATTTAATTTCACCTTTATTTAACCAGGTAGGCTAGTTGAGAACAAGTTCTCATTTACAACTGCGACCTGGCCAAGATAAAGCATAGCAGTGTGAACAGACAACAACACAGAGTTACACATGGAGTAAACAATAAACAAGTCAATAACACAGTAGGATAAAAACAAAATGAGTCTATATACATTGTGTGCAAAAGGCATGAGGTAGGCAATAAATAGGCCATAGGAGCGAATAATTACAATTTAGCAGATTAACACTGGAGTGATAAATCATCAGATGATCGTGTGCAAAAGAGCAGAAAAGTAAATAAATAAACAGTAAGGGGATGAGGTAGGTAAATTGGGTGGGCTGTTTACAGATGGACTATGTACAGCTGCAGCGATCGGTTAGCTGCTCAGATAGCAGATGTTTAAAGTTGGTGAGGGAAATAAAAGTCTCCAACTTCAGCGATTTTTGCAATTCGTTCCAGTCACAGGCAGCAGAGAACTGGAAGGAAAGGCGGCCAAATGAGGTGTTGGCTTTTGGGATGATCAGTGAGATATACCTGCTGGAGCGCGTGCTACGGGTGGGTGTTGATATCGTGACAGACCCCTTTTCCTCAATCTACACACAATACCCCATTATGACAAAGCAAAAACAGGTTAGAAATGTTTGCTCATTTAAAATTTAAATAAAATAAAAATGAAATACCACATTTACATAAGTATTACTCAGTACTTTGTTGAAGCACATTGGCAGCGATTACAGCATCGAGTCTTCTTGGGTATGACGCTACAAGCTTGACACACCTGTATTTGGGGAGTTTCTCCCATTTTTCTCTGCAGATCCTCTCAAGCTCTGTCAGGTTGGATGGGGAGCATCGCTGCACAGCTATTTTCAGGTTTCTCCAGAGATGTTAGATCGGTTAAAGTTCTGGCTCTGGCTGGGCCACTCAAGGACATTGAGACTTGTCCCGAAGCCACTCCTGTGTTGTCTTGGCTGTGTGCTTAGGTTCGTTGTCCTGTTGGAAGGTGAACCTTCGCCCCAGTCTGAGGTCCTGAGCACTCTGGAGCAGGTTTTCATCAAGGATCTCTGTACTTTGCTCTGTTCATCTTTGCCTCGATCCTGACTAGTCTCCCAGTCCCTGCCGCTAAAAAACATCCCCACAGCATGATGCTTCCACCATCATGCTTCACCGTAGGGATGGTGCCAGAGTTCCTCCAGACCTGACGCTTGGCATTCAGGCCAAAGATTTCAATTTTAGTTTCAACAGACCAGAGAATCTTTAGGGCTGTTGTGCCTTTTACTGAGGAGTGGCTTCCGTCTAGCCACTCTACCATAGAGGCCTGTTAGGTGGAGTGCTGCAGAGATGGTTGTCCTTCTGAAAGTTTCTCTCATCTTCACAGAGGAACTCTGGAGCTCTGTCAGTGACCATTGGGTTCTTGGTCACCTCCCTGACCAAGGCCCTTCTCAATTTGGCCGTGTGGCCAGCTCTAGGAAGAGTCTTGGTTGTTCCAAACATCTTCCATTTCAGGAGGATGGAGGCCACTGTGTTCTTGGGGACCTTCAATGCTGCAGATTTGTTTTTTGTACCCTTCCCCTGATCTGTGCCTCAACACAATCCTGTCTCGGCGCTCTACGGACAAATCCGTCGACCTCGTGGCTTTGTTATTGCTCTGACATGCACTGTCAACTGTGGGATCTTATATAGACAGGTGTGTGACTTTCCAAATCATGTCTAATCAATTGAATTTACCACCAGGTGGACTCCAATCAAGTTGAAGAAACATCTCAAGGATGATCAATGGAAACAGGATGCACCCGAGCTCCATTTTGAGTCTCACAGCAAAGGGTCTGAAAACTTACGTAAAACTTCTGTTTATTTTGTTTAACATTTCTAAAAACATGTTTTCCCTTTGTCATTATGGGGTATTGTGTATAGACTGCGGAGGATGTTTTATTTATTTAATACATTTTAGAATAAGACAGTAACGTAACAAAATTAGGAAAAAGTCAAGGGGTCTGAATACTTTCCAAAGGCACTGTACATAAAGTGCTTTTATTTCTAAACGGTAAAACAGATATGTATGAAAACACCCTCAAATAAAAGGTGATATTCTGTAAAGTGGCCTCATGAAACATTTGATCAAATCCAAAATGGTGGAGTACAGAGCCAAATAAAAAATTCACTGTCCAAATACATATCGAGGGGAAACCCTTTGCATTTGTACAAAATCGTATGAAGCACAAACTTAACTTAATCAAGTCAATTGGAATTACCATAGCTGAGCAGTTGAAGTAATCTTTGTGGGTTGGTTTCCATGGCTTGAGACACCTCCAGCAAAATCCATGGTTACATTTGGCACAAGTCATACTGAGAAAAAAAAAAAGACACTGAGTGGCAGTAACAGTGATGCCTAGAAATCCCTACAACATACTTCTGGTTAACCTTGAAATGGTTTGATGGAAATCGTCAGAGAACAGGGCTGAGGATTGAAACGGGTCCAGTGGCTTTAAACTTACTGTAGGCACCCTTCGTTCTTCTCTATCTGGGACTGGCAGCTGGGGCAGCGTTTGGAGATGAGTTTGGCAAGGTGCTTACTCTGAGCTTCCATGGTCATACCCTCGTAGTAGCCACCATCGTCTATCCACTGGGACATGTGACTGCAGCTGGCTGGGTAGTGAGCCTGGGGAGATAGTGGGGGTTAAGAAATCAGCATAAATCTATACTCTGTGCTTGCTTGTCTGTCTCTATGAACAAAAATACTGTATGTACTAGATAGATTTACACTACACCAGGTCTGATGGGTATCCATACAAATATGGATTTCTGATTCAATGCCATTGAAGTAAAAAAAAAAAAAAAAGAAGACAAATAAACCACATGAATGAGGACAGGAGACGTGTATGACAGCTCAGTGCTAACCTCGGGGAAGTTGCAGCTGAAGCAGGAGGACCAGCAGCACTTTGAGCAGGTGCCCATGCTGCCGATGTTCTCCCTGCACAGGATCTGGTCACAGCCCAAGGGGTTGGTGCACCAGGTCAGGTTGGAGCAGCACTCCACGTAGCCCCGGAGGAGAGCGTTCTCATACTGAGGAGAAACAGAGGACAGGAGCCTCAGAGGATGGATAGGCGCTACTGTTTTAAACTCACGATCAGCAAACACGTACAACTGGACAGGCTTAACTTTATGGGTTTATATACAGTACATGAAGTATTTTTTGTTACGTTACAGCCTTATTCTAAAATGGATTAAATAAATAAAAATGCTCAATCTACACACAATACCCCATAATGACAAAGCAAAAACAGGTTTAAAAATTTTAGCAAATTTATAAAAATCAAAAACAGAAATACCTTATTTACATAAGTATTCAGACCTTCTGGTATGATACTCGAAATTGAGCTCAGGTGCATCCTGTTTCCATGGATCATCCAGTGCACGTCAGAGCAAAAACCAAGCCATGAGGTCGAAGGAACTGTCCACAGAGGTCCAAGACAGGATTGTGTCGAGGCACAGATCTGGGGAAGGGTACCAAAATAATTCTGCAGCAAGGTCCTCCGTCATTCTTAAATGGAAGTTTGCAACCACCAAGACTCTTCCTAGAGCTGGTCGTCCGGCTAAACTGAGCAATCGGGGATAAGGGCCTTGGTCAGGGAGGTGACCAAGAACCCAATGGTCACTCTGACAGAGCTCTAGAGTTCCTCTGTGGAGATGGGAGAACCTTCCAGAAGGACAAACATCTCTGCAGCACTCCACCAATCAGGCCTTTATGGTAGAGTGGCCAGACGAAAGCCACTCAGTAAAGGCACATGACTGCCGACTTGGAGTTTTCCAAAAGGCACCTAAAGACTCTCAGACCATGAGAAGCAAAATTCTCTGGTCTGATGAAACCAGGATTCAAATCTTTGGCCTGAATGCCAAGTGTCACATTTGGAAGAAACCTGGCATCATCCTTACGGTGAAGCATGGTGGCAGCATCATGCTGTAGGGATGTTTTCAGCGGCAGGGACTGGAAGACTAGTCAGGATCAAGGGAAAGATGAACGGAGTAAAGTATAGAGAGATCCTTGATGAAAACATGCTCCAGAGTGCTCAGGAAATCAGACTGTGGTAAAGGTTCACCTTCCAACAGGACAACGACCCTAAGCAAACAGCCAAGACAACGCAGGAGTGGCTTCGGGACAAGTCTCTGAATGTCCTTGAGTGGCCCAGCCAGGGCCCGGACTTGAACCCGATCAAACATCTCTGGAGAGACCTGAAAATAGCTGTGCAAGATGCTCCCCATACAACCTGACAGATCTTAAGAGGATATGCATTGCAGATAATGGGAGAAACTCCCCAAATACTGAATACTTTCCAAATTCACTTGAAGTGTGTTGCTCTCGTGTGTGTGTGTGTGTGTGTGTGGGGGGGGGGATGGCAGACCTTGGCGATGGTGTCCTTGTTGGTCAGGATGTTGAAGAAGAACTGAGAGGTAGGTTGTGCTCGGCAGTCTGTTATTGGACAGTTGCAGTTCATCACCAGGTTCTGCTCAATTCTGGCCGTGAGGTACTCCTGCCAGCAAGACTAGGAAGGAAAAATAAATAAATTATCATGAAATGGGAGTCCTGTGACAAACTGTTCACACATCAAATAGGAGCAGATGTTACGACTCAACATGAACAGTCTAATGCAGCACTCAGCAGTTGAAACAATAACAAAGCACCCTCACCCCGGTTTCGGTAAAAAGCTGAGGGATGGGGTTAGAGAAATCTAACCGCTCAAATTCATAGACCAAGCTATCCATGAAGGGACTGACCATCCATGATATCAAATTTCTAGTTTAAACCATGTTTTAAGGCTGTAGTGTTTGTTTACATTTACTTTGTTTACAAACATTGTAAAACAATCTTATATTTTGGGTTCTGATGGGGTAAAGACAGTTGAACTCATGGGGCATTTATAAGTTACAGTGCCTTCAGAAATTCACATCCGTTTACTTTTTCCACATTGTGTTGTGTTACAGCCTGAATTTAAAATTGATTACATTTAGATTTTTGTGTGATTGGCCTACACCCAATAAATACCCCATAAATGTCAAAATGGAATTGTTTTTAAGAAATGTTTACAATGTAATAAAAAATGAAATGCTGAAATGTCTTGAATCAATAAGTATTTAACCCCTTTGTTATGGCAAGCCTAAAAACGTTCAGGAGTAAAAATGTGCTTAAAGTCACATAACACGGAACCCAAACCGGCTGCGCGTGTGCGCCATCGTGCATAAATGTATTTTGTCCCCCTACACCAAACGCGATCACGACACGCAGGTTAAAATATCAAAACAAACTCTGAACCAATGACATTAATTTGGGGACAGGTCGAAAAGCATTAAACATGTATGGCAATTTAGCTTGCTAGCTAATTTGTCCTATTTAGCTAGCTTGCTGTTGCTAGCTAATTTGTCCTGGGATATAAACATTGAGTTGTTATTTTACCTGAAATGCACAAGGTCTACTCCGACAATTAATCCACACATAAAACGGCCAACCGAATCATTACTAGTTATCTCTCCTCCTTCCAAGCTTTTTCATCTTTGAAATGATATGGTGATCGCATCTACACTTTTACCAAGACAACCGGCAAAACATTTCGTCTTTCAATCACCCACGTGGGTATAACCAATGAGGAGATGGTAACTGCTTCTATAAACCAATGAGGAGATTGGAGAGGCAGGACTTGCAGCGCGATCTGCGTCAGAAATAGGAATGACTTCTATTTTAGCCCTTGGCAACGCAGACGCTCGTTGGCGCGCGCGCGCGAGCAGTGTGGGTGCAATAATTGAATAACATGTATAAAAAAATATATATTTTGCGACGCTCGCACACGCGATGTGTCCGGTCAGCATGTTTAAGTTGCATGGACAGCATGATTTTTGAATGACTACCTCATCTCTGTACCCCACACATACAGATAATTGTAAGGTCCCTCAGTTGAGCAGTGAATTTTAAACTAACCTAAATGAGTGAAAAGAAGGAAACCTGTTCAGAAAAAAAAGATTCCAAAACATGCAACATTTGCAATAAGGCACTAAAGTAAAACGGCAAACAATGTAGCAAAAAAATGTACTTCATTTCCTGAATACAAAGTGTTATGTTTGGAGCAAATCCAAAACAACACCGAGTACCAATCTTCATATTTTCAAGCATGGTGGTGGCTGCATCATGTTATGGATATGCTTGTCATCGTTTTTTTTTATAGGATAAAACTAAATGGAAGAGCGCTAAGCACAGGCAAAATCCTAGAGGAAAACCTGGTTCAGTCTGTTTTCCAACAGACTGGGAGACAAATTGACATTTCAGCAGGACAATAACCTTAAACACAAGGCCAAATATACACTGGAGTTGCTTACCAAGAAGACAGCGAATGTTCCTGAGGAGCCGAGTTACAGTTAATCATTTTCATGCCGATTTAGGTTATCTAGCAATGATCAACAACCAACTTGACAGAGCTTGAATAATTTTTGTAAGAATAATGTGCAAATATTGTACAATAGCCGAATCCACTAATTTGAAGGGGTGTCCACATACTTTTGTATATATAGTGTATGTGGACACCCCTTCAAATGAGTGGATTCGGCTATGTCAGCCACACCCGTTGCTGACAGGTGTATCTAATCGAGCACACAGCCATGCGATTTCCATAGACAAACATTGGCAGTAGAATGGGCCGTACTGAATAGCTCAGTGACTTTCAACGTGGCACCGTCATAGGATGCCACCTTTCCAACAAGTCAGTTCGTTACATTTCTGCCCTGCTAGAGCTGCCCCAGTCAACTGTAAGTGCCGTTATTGTGAAGTGGAAACGTCTAGGAGCGACAATGGCTCAGCCGCGAAGTGGTAGACTACACAAGCTCACAGAACGGGAACTCCGAGTGCTGAAGCACATAAACATCGTCTGTTCTCGGTTGCAACACTCCCTACCAAGTTCCAAACTGCCTCTGGAAGCAACGTCAGTACAAGAACTGTTTGTCGGGAGTTTCATAAAATGGGTTTCCATGGCCGAGCAGGCACACACGCCTAAGATCACCATGCGCAATTCCAAGCGTCGGTTGGCGTGGTGTTAAGCTCGCCACCATTGGACTCTGGAGCAGTGGAAACGCATTCTCTGGAGTGATGAATCAAGCTTCACCATCTGTAGTCCGACCGACGCCAGGAGAACGCTACCTACCCCAATGCATAGTGCCAATTGTAAAGTTTGGTGCAAAAGGAATAATGGTCTGGGGTTGTTTTGCATGATTCGGACTAGGCACCTTAGTTCCAGTGAATGGAAATCTTAATCTGACAACATACAATGACATTCTAGACAATTCTGTGCTTCCAACTTTGTGGCAACAGTTTGGGGAAGGCCCTTTGCTGTTTCAGCATGACAATGCCCCCGTGCACAAAGCAATGTCGATACAGAAATGGTTTTTCGAGATCGGTGTGGAAGAACTTGACTGGCATGCAAAGAGCCCTGACCTCAACCCCATCAAACACCTTTGGGATGAATTGGAACGCAGACTGCGAGCTAAGCCTAATCGCCCAACATCAGTGCCCAACCTCACTAATGCTTGTGGCTAAATGGAAGCAAGTCCCCGCAGCAATGTTCCAACATCTAGTGGAAATCCTTCCCAGAAAAATGGAGGCTGTTTTAGCAGCAAAGGGGGGACCAACTCCATATTAATAATTAGAATGAGATATTTGATAAGCAGGTGTCCACATACTTTGTAGTGTATTTCTCTATCTCATTTCAAATAATGTGGGGGGAAAAAATCTAAAACATGTTTTCACTTTGTCATTATGGGGTATTGTATATAGATGGGTGGGGAAAATATCTATTAAATCCATTTTGAATTCAGGCTGTAACAAAATGTATGAATACTTTCTGAAGGCAAGAATCAATGGGTACATATCATTCATTTCTAAGTCCCAAAAATTATATAGCAACTGCAAAATGTCCCTTTAAAGCATCTATACATGATTAAACTAGTTTAAGGTTAGAAAAGGATTAGAAAAATTGGTAAAAAGTGACAGACCCGGCAGCAGTAGTGCATGCAGCAGAGGGTGGGAACGGGCTCTGCCTCCTCTGTTTGAGAGATGAGGCACACAGGGCAGCTGGACACAGGGCTGGGGGGTTGCTGGGGGTTCCAGCCCCTCAGCCCAGCAGCCATGACCAGGGAGTCTGGGTCGTCTGTGTAGCGCTGGATCAGCACGTCCACGTTCCACTTGCAGTGGACCAGCAGGTGCTCAGCCCGGTCCAGGTCCAGACTCAGGGTGCCAGAGACCTGCTGCACTGTGCGCTGCATCAGCTGCCGGACCTCCTCCTGGTTCATAGTCCGGCCCATGGACAACAGGACAGCCTCCAGGACCCCGTCTTCCACACTCTGAGGGGCTGCAATGATGCCTTCCAGGCTGGAGGAGAAGACACAGCGGGTCACAAGAGGTAACTTACAGCTATGGAAATCTTAACCTCTTAAACGTGAGGAGGGTCACAGTTTAGCATGATTACATTGGAAATACTCTCATTTCAGAGAACAAGCATGTGTTATTAAAAACATTGCGGCAGAATAACATTCTTATGGAAAGCAGAGCTTGTAATTATCAGGTTAGTAGTTCATGTGATTTTAATGGCAAAGAGCTGTAGAGACAAATTGTGGTATCTTCATTAAAAAAGATCACCCCACACAGCATTTCTAGACTACTGTATTATACCCACACAAAATAAGAAAGCAACAAACGTGGTTCAAAGTTTAAATGTTCTTTATTATTTATATTAATAGAACATTCACTTGCATCTTTTGACTGTTTCTCAACATATGGCATAACAGCCTAGATATTTTGTTGTGTTGCATGTATTAGACTATTAGAGCCATGGGTTTCTTTGAAGGTAATGGCTTACATAAACAGCATCGGTGGTCAATGGTCATCCTGTATGTGAAATGACTGACATTGTCAGGCATTGCCATGCAGCCACAGTTTAGGTCAATGTGTATTTAAAAGCTCAACTTGGACAGAACGAGTACATATGGCACAAATAAGTGCTGTAACGTCAGGGCTGAAGACATCAACCCAATTGGTTAGCTATTAAAGCATTTATGCAATGGCTATAGCAGACAGACATATACATGGAAAAGAAGGCTGTTAGTAATTATTCTACTCTCCTTCCCTACAATTCAAAAACAAAGAACTTGCCCTGAGATACAAAATCAACCGAGACCACACCAGCAATCTACATTAAAAACCCTTCCCCCACTAGGTCAAGGGTCGTCCGCACACCTGATGTCGGCGTTGCTGCTGCTGGGGTTATTCTTCAGCTCTGCCTTGCTGAAGGAGAAATGCGCCTGGCCCTTCTGGGGAGTGGAGGGGTCTTCAGGCAGGAACTCCACGATGTGGGGGCTGTCCTCGTTGCGCCTGATGTAGCCCTTGCTGATGACGTGCATGACACAGGACAGCACGTCTGTAGTGCTGCAGCTGAAACGCACCGAGCCTGGGGAACGAGTCACCTCCCGCTTCTGACACGTGTCCAACACCTGAGGGAGGACAAGGGATAAAATAAGGGACATAAAGACACCCGCTGCTAGCATCTGGAACATCAAATAAAGATGAACCAAAATAAAAGCTGATCCTGAAACATGGAGAGATGTATATTTACACTACCACTACACAGGGTAGCCTAGTGGTTAGAGCGTTAGACTAGTAAACGAAAGGTTGCAAGATCAAATCCCTGAGCTGACAAGGTAAAATCTGTAAAATCTGTCGTTCTCCCCTGAACAAGAATTTGTTCTTAACTGACTTACCTAGTTAAATAAAGGTAAAATAAAAATAAAACATAGGATCAGTTGATCATCTCCAATGGTCACACATGAGGGAACAAGGCCTTACTCTGAACACCAGGTTGTCTATGTTCATCTCTTTCTCAGCCTTCATGATCTGGATGATGAGGCAGTAGATGAAGTTCCTCTTCCTCTCCAGCGAGCAGGCAGCGTCCTCGTCCACATTCAGGTAGGTCTGCTTGGGTAGCAGGTAGCAGTAGCTTCGGTTTTCCAAACTCTGAGACACAGCTTTTTTGTTCAACCTCAGGACTCCTATGTGTAGAGAAGGACAAAACCTTACATTCAGTCCAACTCCACAAACGCCAACAGTAAATTCAAACGGTCATGAAAATAACATCTAACTGGGGAACAATTCAGGGGATGGAATCTTTTTTTGAAAAAAATTGCTGGATTGCAGGGTTCCACAGTAGCTCCATAGAATGTATTTGTGAAAAGCTCAGAGAAAGAGCTAGCCAGGGAAAGACAGAGCGGTAGCGCACCATTCACAAGATTGTTGTCGGGGCTGTCTGTGGTGAGAATGCCCTTCTCTGCAGTGAGGGGAGACAGTGCATGGGCCAGCACTGTCGGAGAAAGGCCTGTAGCCTGCTGAAGAGCCTCCACAGATACATCCTGAAAATAATAACAGGAGGTAGTTTAGTGTCAATTAAGAAAATGAAATAATTAAACTACATTTCCCATTGTGCATTGCACTGTGTTTCCCCCATCTAGTTACCTGTTGGTGGTTGAACTGTAGGAGGATGTACATCTGCAGTGTGGAGACGTAGAGAGTGCAGGAGCCATAGTGCAGCTCTGCATGGCCCAGCCAGGTCCACTGTAGACGCCGGGGCTTACTGTGGGTCAAATTGTACATGCACTGGCCTGCAGACAAACACACATCACACACCAATCAGCCTCTAGCACTTCGTTCTCAAAGATGACATTGTAACGGACTGGCTCTGATGGAACTTGGCGAGATTTTGGCTTATGAGAAAGATCTAAAATATACTAAACAAAAATAAACGCAACATGCAATAATTTCAACGATTTTACAGTTCATATAAGTAAATCAGTCAATACAAATAAATTAATTAGGCCTTAATCTATGAATTTCCACCCACTGGGGAGCCAGGCTCAGCCAATCAAAGAGATTTCCCCACAAAGAGCTTACATACAGAAATAATCCTCAGTTTCATCAGCTCTCTGGGTGGCTGGTCTCAGACAATCCCACAGGTGATGAAGCCAGATGAGGAGGTCTTGGGCTGGTGTGGTTACACGTGGTCTGCAGTTGTGAGGCCGGTTGCACGTATTGCCAAATTCCCTAAAACGATGTTCGAGGCGGCTTATGGTATGAGAAATGAACATTCAATTCTCTGGCAACAGCTCTGGTGGATATTCCTGCAGTCAGCATGCCAATTGCACGCTCCTTCAAAACTTGAGACATCTGTGGCATTGTGTTGTGTGACAAAACTGCACATTTTAGAGTGGCCTTTTGTTGTCCCCAGCACAAGGTGGACCTGTATACTGATCATGCTGTTTAATCAGCTTATTGAAATGCCACACCTGTCAGATGGATGATCTTGACAAAGAAGAAATGCTCACCAACAGGGATGTAAACATTCAGGTTTTTTTGTGCATATGGAACATTTGTGAACTTTTATTTCTGCTAATGAAACATGGAACGAACACTTGACATGTTGCGTTTATATTTTTGTTCAGTGTATATCAATATGAGGAGAGAAACATACAGCCAAAACTTTGTGAAAAGACAGAATGGGACTGACTGTTAGAGTAGAAGTCTGTGAACTCCGCCAGGTAGGTGGAGAGCTGCTTGGGGAAGTATCTGCTGGAGTTGTCCAGGTAGCAGGGTGAGGAGACTGCCCAGCAGCGAGGAGACAGGACCAGCACCTTCACCTCACTCTCCTCATCAGGCTCGGACGGCTGATCATCCATCATCTGCAGCACAGAAAAGGACAACATTTTTGGGAGGTTATGGGTTGGATTCCCAATAGGCCATATAACATTGTAATATGTTGTCATGACTCTCCTGTGAGGATCCAAAGGATCAGGTTACAGTGGATCAGCTCTACAGAGCTCCCTCTCTCCCGCAGAGGGGGAGAGGAATGATGTGGGGGTTTATGACACCTCACGTAGATCGTTAATAGGCAGCAGACGATTCCTTTTGGGGCCTAATTTGGGCAAATGGAATGCATCTTTGTGTGACAGAAGAGTTTGCCGCCCAAGAACTTCAACATCAAACCATGGACAATATATTTCAATATCCGAATATTGGGAATGATGAGAGATGGAAAATGGAAAATGAATGTCTATTTTGTGATGTCATTAAAAGTTGCATGAACACGTTATAACGAAAACATTGTAACTTAAAGAGTTTTCATACGTGTATGTCATGTTTACACACTTCACATTGTGTGGAAAATATCCAGGATAAAGAATTTTTTATGACGATAAGATTGTGATTTTAATTCTCCAACGAGATCATATTGTGATACCTTGTCTCGTAACTAGCCACGCCCCAGGGAACCCAGAGAGCGTGCCAGCCTGATGTAAACGCCTCAATTTTACCCGAGGGTATAAAGCATTTGAGTTAAGAATGAACATATCAGACTAGAAGGGCCACAAGCTGCAGCTGAGGTCTACGATTAGTCACGACCCCGAAACGCAACACTAGTTTGAAGACAAAGGAACCTCTTAATCATTGCTACGGTTGAGTACTGTATCTAAGAAGGTGAATTTAAGCAGGACCATCCGGTTATTATCTTGAAATCATTGTTTGTCTACACTGCTCTTATCCCCACTCTGGGATCATCTACACAGCTCAGAAGACCACTCTTCCAGAACGAGTACAAGTAAACAGACAACTAAGAGAAAGGACATTGTGGCATCTTGTGGACAATCAGACTTACAGAGGAACAGACCCCTTCTCAACGAGCGGAACTCTGCCCACAGAGGCCTGGGCCCAACAGAGACACCCGACGAAGACCTTCAACACGTAAATACATGCATTACTTTTTACCCATAAGAGCGGCAGTTTGGGGCAAGGTATTAGGGCTATTATAAGTATAGTTTCCAAATGTATCCAAGTGTTGCTTTCTTTGTCGCTTTCTCTCTCTTTAAATCTCCATCTTGTATAGTCAGTGTCATATTGTATTAGTCCGCTAAGGACTTGTTGTCATTGTGTTACGTTTCTAATCAATAACCTACACCGTGTCTATCATATGTTATCATTTAGCTTGTTAGTAAATAATCAAATCAAATGTATTGTACAGAATGATTAGTAAGACTCGGGTTTGTGCAGATATACGAAGTCAACGACGTTCAGAATGAAACTGATATGAGGAAATTATTAATTGGTGACTGGTACGATATCTATATACTCTTGAGTTAATTCGGGACACGTTAACTCATTAAACATACTTCTCCTGTGGTGCCCCAAATTCCTAATGAGTTAGTTGTTACATGATTAATTTAAATTGAGTAATAATTATTCGATAAATAGCAGTCATCACAATGATAGTCACGTCACGACAATGTGTATGCTGCTTTGAAAACGATCATCTGTTATATACGGTGAGCTCCAAAAGTATTGGGACAGTGGCATAGAGTACATTCTGTACTCACACACTTTGGATTTGAAATGATACAATGACTGTGGGGTTAAAGTTCAGACTATCAGCTTTAAGTTGAGGTTATTTTCATCCATATTGGGTGAACCATTTAGAAATTACAACACTTTTAGTACATAGTTCACCCATTTTAAACGGATCAAAAGTATTGGGACAAAATCACTTACAGTTAAAGTCGGAAGTTTACATACACTTATGTTGAAGTCATTAAAACTTGCTTTTCAACCACTCCACAAATTTCTTGTTAACAAACTATAGTTTTGGCAAGTCAGTTAGGACAGCTACTTTGTGCATGACACAAGTAATTTTCCCAACAATTATTTACAGACAGATTATTTCACTTATAATCACTGTATCACAATTCCAGTGGGTCAGAAGTTTACATACACTAAGTTGACTGTGCCTTTAAACAGCTTGGAAGATTCCAGAAAAATATGTCATGGCTTTAGAAGCTTCTAATAGGCTAATTGACATCATTTGAGTTAATTGGAGGTGTACCTGTGGATGTATTTCAAGGCCTACCTTGACATCATGGGAAATCAAAAGAAACCAGCCAAGACCTCAGAAAAGAAATTGGCGACCTCCACAAGTCTGGTTCATCCTTGAAACAATTTTAAAACGTCTGAAGGTACCACGTTCATCTGTACAAACAATAGTACGCAAGTATAAACACCATTGGACCACACAGCCGTCATACTGCTCAAGAAGGAGACGCGTTCTGTCTCCTAGAGATGAACGTACCTTGGTGCGAAGAGTGCAAATCAATCCCAGAACAACAGCAAAGGACCTTGTGAAGATGCTGGAGGAAACAGGTACAAAAGTATCTCTCTCCACAGTAAAACAAGTCCTATATCGACATAACCTGAAAGGCTGCTCAGCAAGGAAGAAGCCACTGCTCCAAAACCGCCATAAAAAGCCAGACTACGATTTGCAACTGCACATGGGGACAAAGATCGTACTTTTTGGAGAAATGTCCTCTGGTCTGATGAAACAAAAATATAACTGTTTGGCCATAATGACCATCGTTATGTTTGGAGGAAAAAGGGGGATGCTTGCAAGCCGAAGAACACCATCCCAACCGTGAAGCACGGGGGTGGCAGCATCATGTTGTGGGGGTGCTTTGCTGCAGGAGGGACTGGTGCACTTCACAAAATAGATGGCATCATGAGGAAGGAAAATTATGTGGATATATTGAAGCAACATCTCAAGACATCAGTCAGGAAGTTAAAGCTTGGTCGCAAATGGGTCTTCCAAATGGACAATGACCCCAAGCATACTTCCAAAGTTGTGGCAAAATGGCTTAAGGACAACAAAGTCAAGGTATTGAAGTGGCTATCACAAAGCCCTAACCTCAATCCTATAGCAAATGTGTGGACAGAACTGAAAAAGTGTGTGCGAGCAAGGAGGCCTACAAACCTGACTCAGTTACACCAGCTCTGTCAGGAGGAATGGGCCAAAATTCACCCAACTTATTGTGGGAAGCTTGTGGAAGTCTACCCAAAACGTTTGACCCACGTTAAAGAAATTAAAGGCAATGCTACCAAATACTAATTGAGTGTATGTAAACTTCTGACCCACTGGGAATGTGATGAAAGAAATAAAAGCTGAAATAAATCATTCTCTCTACTATTATTCTGACATTTCACATTCTTAAAATAAAGTGGTGATCCTAACTGACCTAAAACAGGGAATATTTACTAGGATTAAATGTCAAGAATTGTGAAAAACTGAGTTGAAATATATTTGGCTAAGGTGTATGTACACCTCCAACCTCAACTGTATGTCTGTTAAAGTAGTCAAAGGTTGTTAGTATTAGGTCCCATATCCCTAGCAATCAATGCCTACATCAAGCTTGTGACTCTACAAACTTGGAGTCATTTGCTGTTTGTTTCAGATTATTTTGTGCCCAATAGAAATTAATGGTAAATAATGTAGTATCGTTTGGAGTTGCATATATTGTAAATAAGATTAGAAAATGTTTCTAAACACTTCAACATTCATTTGAAAACTACCATGATTACAGATAATCCTGAATGAATCGTGGATAATAATGAGTGAGAAAGTTAGACGCACAAATATCATACCCCCAAGACATGCTAACCTCTCACCATTACAATAGAAGAGGTTAGCATTTTCTGAGGGGTTTGATATTAATGTCGTCTGTAACTTTCTCACTTTGTCAGGGAGGTGACCAAGAGCCCGATGGTCACTCTGACAAAGCTCCAGAGTTCCTCTGTGGAGAGTACAACCATCTCTGCAGCACTCCACCAATCAGGCATTTATGGTATAGTGGCCAGACGGAAGCCACTCCTCAGTAAAAGGCTAATTAAAGATTATCTGTCCGATGAAACCAAGATTGAACTCTTTGGCCTGAATGCCAAGCGTCATGTCTGGAGGAAACCTGGCATCATCCCTACTGTCGTGACTTGACTATCATTACTCTGATGACTGCTATTTTACCAACTAACTCAGTATTACTCAATTAAATGAATCATGTAACAATTAACTCATTAGGAATTTGGGGCACCACGGGAAAAGTAGTTTAACGAGTTACTTTCTCCCGACTTAAACTCTAAAGATATATAGATATCTCTTGCATCAATAACAGTCAATTATTAACTCAGTCTCATTCTGAACGTCGCATAATCCTTGGATCCACAAGAACCCTAGCCCTTCTGAATATTCAGTACTACACAAATTGATATAATTTATTTACTAACTTAATAATAACACAGAATACACATACATGAGATAAAAGTCCCTAGTGGACTGGCAAGATGTTACACATATGGAGAGGGAAGAGTGGTGCAGCGGTCTAAGGCAAAGCATCTCAGTGCTTGAGAAGTCACTCCAGACAGCCTGGGTTGAATCCAGGTTGTATCACAACCGGCTGTGATTGTGCGCCACCCTATGGGACTCCCAATCGGCCCAGCGTTGTCCGGGTTTGGCCAGTGTAGGCCATCATTGTAAATAAGAATTTGTTCTTAACTGACTTGTCTAGTTAAATAAAGGTTAAATAAAATAAAAAATAAGAGGGAGAGAACACTTGGAAGCTACGCTCACCGAAATATTAATACTTAGCACGCTAACCTCTCAAACGGATTAGAAATGCCGCAAGAAATGTCGCAAGTCACGACTTCACAGGAGAGCCGTTTGAACATAAAAAATATTTTTATCAAAATACGTTTTTTGGCAGAAATGCCTTAAACTTAAAATTGTTTAATGGCAACCTTCCCACTAGCCATGATCGGCTGAGATAATGAGTGGGCTGGACATGCAGAGAGAAGCCATAGTCAAGGCTTCTGTCTATTTGAGCTCGTCAGTCTGTTGGTAATCCTGTGCGAAAGCGGCTTTTTGAAAAATGTATTGTGTAGTGGAGCTGCATAAGTGTTGCTCTCCACCTTCTGGAGGATCACGTTTTGAAAATCAGTGGAATTAGAGTATGATAGCTAGAGATGGAGAAAACACCTGTCTCTGGATTACATCTTCAAACTAAGGGCAACCGTGGTATGGCATTCCTGACAGGCAGACACGTCCATCATGCATGATGTATACAGGTAAGATAGCTAGCTACATTCAGATATTACACATTTGTAATTTTGACAAAGTGGTTTCATTTCAAGCTAAACTGTACTGCTAGCAAGCTAGCTAGCGAACGTTAGGTGGCTGATGTTACTTGTTTCCCAGAGCCATTTGCTTTTCTAGTTAGAGCCCAATGTTAGCTAGCTAACATTGGACCTGGTTGGTTAGCTTCCAGCACTGTGGCACTGTTGGCATGTTGTTCATTGTTGTTTAACTAGCTAACGTTAGCTGGCTGACTCGTTAGCTAACGTTACGTGTGTGATCTTAAACGTTGTTTACCTAGCTAGGTTCATTGTTTACCTAGCTAGCTAGCTATATGTCTTAAGCTAAAGTGTACTGTTAGCTAGCTAAAGTTAGCTGGCTAGCTCCCTTGCAGACATTATTTGTTTCGCAGAGCAGTTAGCTTTTCTAGTTAGAGCCTAATGTTAGGCATTGATGGCACTTTGTTCATTGTTGTTTAACTAGCTAACGTTAGTTGGCTGGCTCTTTAGCAAACATTACGTGACGTGTGAACAACACCCGATGAATATGGCCAGTGTCAGTAAACATCTGCAAAAAAGCATAATGGAATTGTTGCCAGCAGGGCTGGTTAGGCTGTCTTCATGTTATCCAGAGGTAAACAAATCATCGGCCAGAGCGTCAAGTGTGCACTTCGAGAGTGAAACGAGATGGGTGGGGCTAAAGCTTAAGGTGTGAATGATGCTGAATAGGTGTAGACAAAGAAGAGCTCAACACTAGATAACAAAACATTCAAAGGTGATTTTCACAAGACTATACAAGTTGATCAACTTTCAAAGCAGAATTACTTTCCCATTGTTCCTCAAATGCAGTGTATGATATACTTTTTTAGCGCCGAGTCTCTACTTTTATCCAATGTAAAAAAATATTTCACATTTTGCTACATAAGACCGAATCCAGGTGGTGAGTCACATTTACGCGTAGTTGTACCTGATCGTCATCCATCTGTTGAAACCAATTGATCCGTCTCTGGGTAGTCGCTCGATGTAAGGCTCTGGTTGTCCACCAGAGGTCACAATGTCCTTTGTAGAGCTTCTCTGGTAGTGGAGTGTTTGTTAGAACAAATACTTCAGATGTACCAAGGGTTGTCTGTTGGGATTCTCCTTCCCACCTTGGCTTTAGTCAAAGTTCTAGGACCACTTTTACATGCAGGTGATCTCCACACTCGTGTTGAGGTTGAGAGCTTCCAAGTTTCTAACCATTTCAACGTGTAGACCACGGTCTCGCAGTGATCTCAGAGTTTAAACCATTTGTAAAGTTCAGCTCGCGCTGTATATCGGCTGGTCTGGTAGTGGTCTCAAGGTTGATTCTTCAGGTTCAGGCTCCCGACCACTTTACACGCCAGCAGCAACCCGGCATGTTTTGGTCTCATAGTTTTAAACCATTTCGTAACATTCAGCTCACGCTGTCTGTCAGGCTGGTCTAATGTAAATTTCATTAGCGGTTCCTTAAATAATTCTTAGGGCTACGGCCCTTTTTTCTCCACTTCCTGCCTGAATGACGTGCCCAAAGTGAACTGCCTGTAGCTCAGGCCCTGAAGCCAGGATATGCATATAATTGGTACCATTGGAAAGAAAACACTTTGAAGTTTGTAGAAATGTTAAATTAAATGTAAGGTTAAATAATGTAGGAGAATATAATACAATAGATATGGTATTAGAAAATCCAAAGATTTTTCTTTTCTTTGAGACCATCCTCTTAGAAATGCAAGAGAAAGATCATATTGTAAATTAACTCCCTGGATGCAATTCCTATGGCTTCCAGATGGTGTCAGCAGTCTATGTTCAAGGTTTCAGGCTTGTAACTTCAAAAACGAATAAGAAATATCAGTTTTGGCAGAAGGACACAGTCTTGGAAATTTGTGTTTGCGCGCGCCATGAAGACATTACGCACCTGCTAAAATCGGTTTCCTATTGAACATACTTCTTTCCGAAATAAATGTTATAGTTTGATTACATTTTAGGGTATCTGAGGAGTAAATAGAAACATATTTTGACTTATTGAAACAAAGTTCAGGGGGTAGATTTTCGGATTCCTTTCTCTGCAAGTTGAACGAGTGGATTACTCAAATCGATTGGCGTCAACGAAACTGACTTTTTGGGATATAAAGAAGGACTTTAACAAAACAACACTACATGTTATAGCTGGGACCCTTTGGATGACAAATCAGAGGAAGATTTTCAAAAAGTAAGTTAATATTTAATCGTTATATGTGAATGTATGAAACCTGTGCCAGTGGAAAAATATTTTGATGTGGGGCGCCGTCCTCAAACAATCGCATGGCATGTTTTCGCTGTAATAGCTACTGTAAATCGGAAAGTGCAGTTATATTAACAAGAATTTAAGCTTTCAGCTGATATAAAAGACTTATGTACCTAAATGTTTAAAATCCATAATATGTATGATTATTTATTTGAATTGCGCACCCTCCTGTTTCACCGGAAGTTATCCCGTTAGCGGGACACTGATCCTTAAGAAGCTTTTAAGCACTCAAATTGTTATGTCAAAACTCAGGCCAAAAGGGGTGTTCCATCACGCCGACATGTCTGTGCTCACTTGGGCGTGTTTACTGACTGTGCACAAGTTTATATGAAACGCAATTACCTCATTTAGAAGGCTAAAATCACATTGCTATCTTCACAAAAGTATTTTCCTATTTATTAATATATTTTATACAACATTTAGACGTAAACTTGATACATAGAAAGCGTACACTAAGAATTACAGTTACTAGGTTATACCATCCTTAATGACATCACAAAATAATAAAACCGTATGACAGGATTATTCTTTAGATCCCCAAGGACCAATCTTATGAATATTGTGCCAACATTCATTCTTTGTCCATTTAGTTTTTGGCGGAAAAACTGATTTCTTTCCCAATAATGGAGGGCAAGAAAGAGATTGTTCTCAAAAAATGTACGACCCAGTGTTAAGGTGTCAAGACCGGCACAGCCCCCCTTCCCCTCTTCTGTGGGCGAGAGGAGGTCTGGCTATCTTCAAATATTTGCCTAGCTGATGGGTCTTTTGATCCACTGTCAGGAGAGTCATGACACTATGGTGAAGCATTGTGGTGGCAGCATCCTGTTATGGGGATGTTTTTCAAAACGGCAAGGACCGGGAGACTAGTCAGGATCGAGGGGAAAAAAACGGAGCAAAGTACAGAGATTCTTGATGAAAACCTGCTCCAGAGCGCTCAGGACCTCAGACTGGGGCGAAGGTTCACCTTTCAACAGGACAACGACCCTAAGCACACACCTAAGACAACAAGACAACCCAGGAGTGGCTTCGGGACAAGTCTCAATGTTCTTGAGTGGCCCAGCCAGAGACCGGACTTGAACCCGATCTAACATCTCTGGAGAGACCTGAAAATAGCTGTGCAGCGACGTTCCCCATCCAACCTGACAGAGCTGGAGAGGATCTGCAGAGAAGAATGGGAGAAACTCCCCAAATACAGGTGTGCCAAGCTTGTAGCGTCATACCCAAGAAGACTCGAGGCTGTAATCGCTGCCAAAGTTTCTTCCACAAAGTACTGCGTAAATGGTAGGAATTCTTACATAAATGTGATATTTCAGATATTATTTTTGGTATATTCTGCTAAAATGTCTAAAAACCTGTTTTTGCTTTGTCATTACAAGGTATTGTGTGTAGATTGATGAATTTAAAAATATATATATTTTAGAATAAGGTTGTAATGTAACAAAATGTGGAAAAAGTCAAGGGGTCTGAATACTTTCCGAAGGCACTGTATATACACTGCTCAAAAAAAATAAAGGGAAGACTAAAATAACACATCCTAGATCTGAATGAATGAAATATTCTTATTAAATACTTTTTTCTTTACATAGTTGAATGTGCTGACAACAAAATCAAACAAAAATGATCAATGGAAATCAAATTTATCAACCCATGGAGGTCTGGATTTGGAGTCACACTCACAATTAAAGTGGAAAACCACACTACAGGCTGATGTAATGTCCTTAGAACAAGTCAAAATGAGGCTCAGTAGTGTGTGTGGCCTCCACGTGCCTGTATGACCTCCCTACAATGCCTGGGCATGCTCCTGATGAGGTAGCGGATGGTCTCCTGAGGGATCTCCTCCCAGACCTGGACTAAAGCATCCGCCAACTCCTGGACAGTCTGTGGTGCAACGTGGCGTTGGTGGATGGAGCGAGACATGTCCCAGATGTGCTCAATTGGATTCAGGTCTGGGGAACGGGCGGGCCAGTCCATAGCATCAATGCCTTCCTCTTGCAGGAACTGCTGACACACTCCAGCCACATGAGGTCTAGCATTGTCTTGCATTAGGAGGAACCCAGGGCCAACCGCACCAGCATATGGTCTCACAAGGGGTCTGAGGATCTCATCTCGGTACCTAATGGCAGTCAGGCTACCTCTGGCGAGCACGTGAAGGGCTGTGCGGCCCCCCAAAGAAATGCCACCCCACACCATGACTGACCCACCGCCAAACCGGTCATGCTGGAGGATGTTGCAGGCAGCAGAACGTTCTCCACGGCATCTCCAGACTCTGTCACATGTGAGTGTGAACCTGCTTTCATCTGTGAAGAGCACAGGGCGCCAGTGGCGAATTTGCCAATCTTGGTGTTCTCTGGCAAATGCCAAACGTCCTGCACGGTGTTGGGCTGCAAGCACAACCCCCACCTGTGGACGTCGGGCCCTCATACCACCCTCATGGAGTCTGTTTCTGACCGTTTGAGCAGACACATGCACATTTGTGGCCTGCTGGAGGTCATTTTGCAGGGCTCTGGCAGTGCTCCTCCTTGCACAAAGGCGGAGGTAGCGGTCCTGCTGTTGGGTTGTTGCCCTCCTACGGCCTCCTCCACGTCTCCTGATGTACTGGCCTGTCTCCTGGTAGCGCCTCCATGCTCTGGGCACTACGCTGACAGACACAGCAAACCTTCTTGCCACAGCTCGCATTGATGTGCCATCCTGGATGAGCTGCACTACCTGAGCCACTTGTGTGGGTTGTAGACTCCGTCTCACCGCCAGCATTCAAAAGGGACCAAAACATCAGCCAGGAAGCATAGGAACTGAGAATTGGTCTGTGGTCACCACCTGCAGAACCACTCCTTTATTGGGGGTATCTTGCTAATTGCCTATAATTTCCACCTTTTGTCTATTCCATTTGCACAACAGCATGTGAAATTTATTGTCAATCAGTGTTGCTTCCTAAGTGGACAGTTTGACTTCACAGAAGTGTGATTGACTTGGAGTTACATTGTGTTGTTTAAGTGTTCCCTTTATTCTTTTGAGCAGTGAATGAAAACCACCACTGCAATGTTTTATATACACTGCAGGGTCTTCTTTTATATACACTCACCTCCTCGTTGACATCCTGCAGGGTCTTGTCCAGCTGCTGGAGGCGGTAGAGGTGGAACTCCTGCTGCAGCTCCTCAGACTCACTGAGATTCTTCAGCATCTGCTGGGGGAAGCGGTTTGGGAAGCAGGTGCCTATCTGCATTATGACAGCAGTCTCCAGCCACACCTTGCTTTGGCCCAGCAGCCTGTCACCAAGGTAGTACCTGTGGAGGAGGGGGATGGGGAAAAGAGATGGATTGAGACTCTAGACAATGCTACAATATGGTCCTTTTATGAATGATAAATGGTCTTAGGGTCGGCTCACGGTTCAGAACAATTATATTGCAGGTTGGAAACGTTTTAAATCAAGATAATATTATTTGAAAAAATGAGCTTGTTATGTTGAATTGTGTTGCAAATTCTATTATGTGAGCAGTGAGACAGACAGCCTAGGCTACTAACCACACAGAGAGAGAGTGGAGCCGGGAACTGTCCATTATGTGTGTGGTGTTGAAACATTCCTAAGTTGTCCATGTGCAGAGCTTATGTTCCCTTCCACCTCTTGACAATACATTTCCAAGTTAATTTTCCCTGACTCCTAGCTCACGTGAAAATGGCTAACGTAACAGGATAAATAAAAAGGTTATGATGGGGGATACACCATCGTGGAAACAGGTGCTGCACAAATAATATTTCCAGTCATTGTGGACGAGAACAACAACCCGGTAGATGGATACCCAACTGGCAAAAGTGCAAGTAGGTATTAGTTTACAATAATTTGGTTAATTATTACATGAATTCAGGTTAATTTGTTCATTTAGACCAATACACATCCCATATAAAGTTTAAACCTACGAGGCTGGTAAAAATTTGAGTAGCCAATAATCTACAGCATATTCGATTCTGGGAATTGTTTATTTAAATTAAACAGATTATTTAAACAATACTGAATGTAAGGGTATTGTTATGTCGGCTATAAGCTTCAGTAGGGAAGGAGTCGGCTAATAAGAAGGCTATTTTTAAAAGCAATTTGAGTTGTGCAGCATTACATTGTGAAAATAACAAGATGGGCCTATCCTTCTTAATTCATGACATGTTTCCTTTTATCCAAATGTTGAATAGACATGCAGACTAATTCATTATAATAGTGTACTACTCTGGAGTCTTAAAAATAATGAAATAAATGTATATGTTATTTGGAGGGTCACAGATCGGCTCCAGGAACAATTCTAGGTAGATATCGGGTGGTGCTTGGAATTTATGTGGGAGGCGCGGGGCAGGTGCGGTTCCAAAAAAACTGACCCGTGCAGGAATCTGCAGAGATAAAGAAATGTGGCCTTACCTGTAACAGTGCTCAAAGGTGTTGGCAAGCTCCAGGCCAGAGAGGAAGAGCATAGGTTCTAGAAACTGCTGCAACTGGTTAAGAGTCTCCACGTTGCCAGAGTCCACTCCACTCTTCTGGATCATCATGTCGATATACTGGGCAAACCGCTCACTCATCTGCAAACACAGAGATAGCGAATGTAACCCACACAGACTGCAGTGATTTGGAGCATAGATGTGTTACAGGTACACTGCAAGGTCACGTTCATTTGGACTATTGCCGTTTTCTGTTGCTTGCCCTAATGAACATGACCCAGGTAGTATTGAGTACAGGTCACCCAGTATAACTCACATGCATGGCGGTGAGGATGGAGAGCTGTAGGAGAGCAGCAGAGAAGCCGTGGCGGAGAGCCAGCACAAATGCTGTCTGTTGGCCAAACAGCTCCTCCATGGCATTCTTCAGACGGAGGTACATGTTCCTGTAACGCTCCACAAAGTCTGTCTGACTGCACGTTGAGTCCAAGAACTTCTTCACCTGTTAAACATGGGTTGAGTAATCACTCAAGTTTAAAAATATATACATTTAAAAAAATAAACTTAAATCCGGCCTGTGATTCATTTACTGATGCCATCTTGACTTAAACTTTAGATCCGAATTACTACGCCTACTTACTTCAAGAACATTAGATCAGAGTAGGTTTATAATGGGCCTCAGTGTTTTTAGAGAAGTAAGAGTGGCTAACCTGTCTCTGTACCACGCCCTGCCAACATAGTGCTATCCCTGCAATACTGCTGATGTTCTTCCCCTTCGGCTTGACAAAGTTGGAGGACGAAGAGGACACAGCAGCTGCATCTTTGTTCTTTCCCTCTTTGCCATCTGAAAGAAAATGACAAAATCAGTTATCTTCTAGGCAAAAGGTTTGAGAAATTCAAGGTAAAAATAAATACAATGCATATATTAAAGTATGTGGACAAATGACTGGATTCGGCTATTTCAGCCACACCCGTTTGCTGTCAGGTATATTAAATTGAGCACACAGCCATGCAACCTCCATAGACAAACACAGGCAGTAGAATGGCCTTACTTAGGAGCTCAGTGACTTTCAACGTGGCACCATAATAGGATGCCACCTTTCCAACAAGTCAGATTGTAAAATTTCTGCCCTTTTAGAGCTGCCCCGGTCAACTGTAAGTGCTGTTATTATGAAGTGGAAACATCTAGGAGCAACAACGGCTCAGCCGCAAAGTAGTAGGCCACACAAGCTCACAAAACGGGAACGCCGAGTGCTGAAGCACGAAGGGCGTAAAAATGGTCTGTCCTCGGTTGCAACACTCACTACCAAGTTCCAAACTGCCACTGGAAGCGGGAGCTTCAATGAAATGGGTTTCCATGGCCGAGCAGCTGCACAAAAGCCTAAGATCACCATACGCAATGCCAAACGTCAGCTTGAGTGTTGTAAAGCTCACCACCATTGGACTCTGGAGCAGGGGAAACGCATTCTCTGGAGTGATGAATCACGCTTCACCATCTGGCAGGCCGACGGACAAATCTGGGTTTAGCGGATGCCAGGAGAACGCTACCTGCCCCAATGCATAGTTGCAACTGTAAAGTTTGGTGGAGGAGGAATAATGGTTTGGGGCTGTTTTTCATGGTTCGGGCTAGGCCTCTTAGTTCCAGTGAAGGGAAATCTTAACCCTACAACATACAATGACATTCTAGACAATTCTGTATTTCCAACTTTGTGGAAACAGTTTGGGGAAGGCCCTTTCCGGTTGCACCATGACAATGCCGCGTGCACAAAGCGAGGTCCATAAAAAAATTGTTTGTCGAGATGGGCGACAAGTCTTCCACACCTAACATCAGTGCCCGACCTCACTAATGCTTTTGTGGCTGAATGGAAGCAAGTCCCCGCAGCAAAGTTCCTACATCTAGTGGAAGGCCTTCCCAGAAGAGTGGAGGCTGTTATAGCAGCAAAGTGGGGACCAACTCCATATTAATTCCCACGATTTTGGAATTAGATGTTTGACAAGCAGGTGTCCACATACTTTTGGTCATGTAGTGTATGAAACTGCAGCCAAAAACAACTGAAAGAAACAAAGGAGTAACACACCGTCCTGATCATTTTCAATTCAAACTGGAGGGTTCCGTGTGGGTGGAAAGCGGAACGGCTCAGTCATTAGTAATATAAAAATGGAGATGCTGGAAGAATAACTAAATGCAGTACATTAGACTCTAAGCTCTTACTTACTCTTTAAAACTTTGCTTCGGTTGATACCTTCTGAAAACAAAAGAAATACGGAAGACGTGATGGGTTGTCGACCAAATATTATGAATAAAGTATCAATACCTTCGCATTTCCAAAATATTATACTACCACGTAAAATCTAGTCTTTAGTCTACTGAGATTTATTTGCAACTCATTTTGATTAGCAATTCCTGTAGGATTTCCGCACCCAATTTTAGGGGCAATAATTGCCAAAATACTATTCAAAAAGGTTGAGGCGCCCACATTTTGCCCCACTGTGCCTAATGAAATATCAGTCACAGCTGGACAGAGAGAAGACTTGTGGTTATACCAGAAGTAAAGAGGTGGTAGGGTATAAGGGTTACAGGATTACTCACTGCATTTGATGGGCGGCTTGAGCTCCTCTGTGTTCACTCGGCTGGTATCCACATGGACCAGTAGGTGGGTGAGGCGACGGACGCGGGAGTTTAAGATGGCGGCCCGACTCTTGCAGCGCCTGGCTGACTCTGCGTTGTCCAGGTACTCAGTGAGTAGCCAGGAGAGGGGACTGAGGACTTGGGTCTCTGTTAGGAGTGGAGGAGAAAAGCAAGGTTGGCATACTACAACGCTGACAGAAAATCATCTTAGTTGATGAAAATGTATGGCTGACAGAACGTAGCTGAATTGCAGGAAGTGAGAGAGGCAGACGGAGAGAGAGAGGATGTTTCTCAAAATGCATACTACCGTGCTATGAGCACGCAAATTGGTACATGGGACGGTCGGAGTATGATTCAAATCAAAGTAATGCGAAACGGAGTACAGAGAGCACTTGTCGAATGCTTACTCCATTTGAACATTTTTAAGCATGCAACATAAAGTATGCACAGAAATATTACGCAACCACGTAAAAATTACACAAAATGTCCTTATTTGAACTGTAGCGAGAGAAAATGAAATGTTGCATAGCCACATCTCATGTTGCCTGACTACAATATTATATCTTAATACGTTAATAAATACATGCTGTGTTAATTTTGGCATGTTTACCTGCCCACAAAACCCACTGTAGTGTCCGTAGACCTTAAGCCCATAGACAGTCAATAGGGCTAACTGGCAATCTACTACGGTTAGTTAGCTAGCCAGATCGCCATGAAGAATTGGTCGCTCGCTACCCACGAAAATTGTACATCTACCTTGCATAACATTAGTTTTAGGTCATTTTTGCCTGTTTGGCTAGCTAGCTAGATTATTACGATTTCCATACAGCTAGCTGATAATTATGAAGTAAAACGTTTGCTTTGTGTATATCTGATTTCGTCTCCATTGTTGCCATTGTCCTGGCTGGAAGAAGGTTCAGTGAATGAGGAGTTGCAGTGTGAGGTAATACAGTAGCTTCTCAAATGTAATGTTTTATGCGTTCTCCACAATCTCGTCCTCACAAAAACATAGCCAGCATACCACCCTGCATACCACTGCTGGCTTGCTTCTGAAGCTAAGCAGGGTTGGTCCTGGTCAGTCCCTGGATGGGAGACCAGGTGCTGCTGGAAGTGGTGTTGGAGGGCCAGTAGGAGGCACTCTTTCCTCTGGTCTAAACAAAGATCCCAATGCCCCAGGGCAGTGATTGGGGACACTGCTCTGTGTAGGGTGCCGTCTTTCGGATGGGACGTTAAACGGGTGTCCTGACTCTCTGAGGTCATTAAAGATCCCATGGCACTTATCGTAAGAGTAGGGGTGTTAACCCCGGTGTCCTGGCTAAATTCCCAATCTGGCCCTCAACCATCACGGTCACCTAATAATCCCCAGTTTACAATTGGCTCATTCATCCCCCTCCTCTCCCCTGTAACTATTCCCCAGGTCGTTGCTGCAAATGAGAACGTGTTCTCAGTCAACTTACCTGGTAAAATAACGGTAAAATAAAATAAATAAATAAAAATACTCAGGAGAACGTCCTCGGAGAATAAACTTGGCGCATGAGTGTGGCGCACGGTAGTATGCATATTGAGAAACATCCAGAGACTCCGGAAGTTACCAGAGATGGTGATGCTCTGTACGATGGGGGTGATGAGGGCCTCCCAGCAAGTGCGTCCCAGAGCCTCCGCTGCCTCGGCATCGGGCAGGAAGCGGTCAGCAAACATCTGCTCATGTCGCAGAGCGCTGTTCAGTCTGCAGACACACACACCAGGCCAGGTTAGGGCAGTCTGGGGGTGAGTGCAGTTAGCAGTAGTGTGTATAGTAGAGACAGGTTTACTTGTTGAAGAGCTGTAGCAGCTGGGCCTTGTCCTCAAGGATCTCCTGGCACCAGGTGTGGGCCTTGGTGGTGTAGAAGAGGTAGGTGCGACAGCAGAGCTGCTCCTTGAAAACGGGCCAGAAGGTGGGCTTGGGCCCCAACACCTCAAAACCGTGGACCCTCGTGTCGATGCCACCCTGGTGCGAAGAGAAAATGATGTTAATGCATGTTCAACATTTTAAAGTAGACTCCCTGCTGACCAGGGTTGGGATCAATACCATTTCAATTCAGGAAGTAAAATGGAATTGAAATTCCAATTTTCATGATGCCACAGCCCACCTGCTGACACCTCTTGATCCTGATCTGCACAATGGACCACAAGCGGGTCATGTTCTCCAGCAACACAATGCGATTGGCTGACGGAGGCACATTGACCTGTAAACACAAAGAGTTGGGGGAGGGGCTTAAACCTTAAAAAGACAAGATCATACATATAACCTACTTCCAAATATTTTCCTACTCCTGCCTGCCTATACAGCTGCTTACTGTGTTCAGCTCTGTGTTGATATTTGTGGGGTCGTCTCCTCCAAGTACTACAATGCGTGCAGGCATATAGCTGGAGTCTTCACTGGCCACAAGAACTGCCAATTGCCTTGGTTTAACAAGAACAGGAGAAAATGTGCTTACAGTAAGTGCCCAATTGTTACAGTAAGAAATAGTACAAATATGGATGCCATTGAAGTAAACGCAGCAGTTGTTTAAGATACAGCATGCAGTCTAGCATAATAATCCACAGATGCAAGAACAAGGCAAGGGAACAGTGAGCAACACAGGTGGGCTTCATTTTCAATTGTCTTTACATATTGTGCATAGATATCAAGAGTAAACATTACAACATTATAAACACTCAGTATGGCCAAAGTGATGTGTGGACATACCTAATCGCCACCCCCTTGTGCATGTAGATGTTGATAAAATGGGAACCTGTGCAGCCATTGGACTCCCAGTATGTTTTAGGGTTCTTGTCAGTGAGCTTGTTCGCTCGATGGTGATTAGAGGAAACCTCCACTTTCTCCCAGCACTTGTCCTCCTTGAGTTCCAAACTAGATCCTGTTGTTAACGGTCACAAGATGAACAGGACAGTTTAAGACAAATTGTACTTTAACTTTCAAAAGCTAAATAAAAACTTAAGGGATGATTAGGTCAAGTAAATAATCTACCAGTACTAGTAATGTATTTTATGAAAACAGAATAAAAAAGGAATTGCATTGTGATACATTTTGCAGGGCTCCAGACTGCAACCAACTGTATGTTCTGAATCAGATGGACTATTCTAAAATGTTTCTCTAAATGTAATAGTGCACATAAAGATGAAGGCAAATTCATATCTATTGAACAAAAACAAATCAGGATTCTGGAGCTCTATTTGAAAGTAAAATAACATAAATAGCCATATTGTCAACCTATGACTTCCATCTCCAGGCCATTAGACTGTTATACAGTCACCACTAAACGGCCCGCCCAGTACCCTGCCCTGAACTTAGTCACTGTTACTAGCCGGCTACCACCCAGTAATGTACCCTGCACCTTAGACACTGCTGCCCTACGTACATAATAAATTGAACACTGGTCACTTTAATAAATCGTCACATACTGTATTATATAGTCTTGGATCATCCTATATCACTACTGCTGTACAAATCTTTTCTATTTGGTATTTTATTAGGATCCCCATTAGCTGTTGCAAAAGCAGCAGCTACTCTTCCTGGGTCCATACAAAACATGACATAATACAGAACATGAATAGACAAGAACAGCTCAAGGATAGAACTACATCAAATGTTTTATTTTTTTTTAAATGCACACGTAGCCTACATATCAATGCATACACAATCTAGGTCAAATAGGGGAGAGGCGTTGTGCCGTGAGGTGTTCCTTTATCTGTTTTTTGAAACCAGGTTTGCTGTTTAATTGAGCAATATGAGATGGAACTTAGTTCCACGCAATAATGGCTCTAAATAATACTGTATGCTTTCTTGAATTTGTTCTGGATTTGGGGACTGTGAAAAGACCCCTGGTGGCATGTCTGGTGGGGTAAGTGTGTGTGTCAGAGCTGTGTGTAAGTTGACTATGCAAACAATTTTGGATTTTCAACACATTAAATGTTTCAACTCTTAGCCAAGAGAGACTGGCATGCATTTTATTTATATCAGCCCTCTGATTACAATGAAGAGCAAGACGTGTAACTCTGTTCTGGACCAGATGCAGCTTACACTACACATTTCATGTTTGACATTAGAGAAGCTTGAAAAGAGGTTGAAAAGCCATGACAAGTTTTTTTCAACAGGTTATGGTCAATGATATCAAAAGTCTGCACTGAAATCTAACAGTACAGCTCCCACAATCTTCTTATCAATTTCTTTCAACAAATCAGTCATTTGTGTCAGTGCAGTACATGTTGAGTGCCCTTCTCTATAAGCATGCTGAGTGTCTGTTGTTAATATGTTTACAGAGAAATAGCATTGTATTTGGTCAAACACATTTTTTCCAACAGTTTGCTAAGAGCTGGCAGCAAGCTTATAGGTCTGCTGTTAGAACCAGTAAAATGCTGCTTTAGCACTCTTGGGTAGCGGAATTACTTTGGCTTCCCTCCAGGCCTGAGGACAAATATTTTCCTCTAGGCTCAGATTAAAGATATGACAGATAGGAGTGGCTATAGAGTCAGCTACCATCCTCAGTAGCTTTCCATCTAAGTTGTCAATGCCAGGTTTGTCATTATTGATCGATACATTTTTCCACCTCTCCCAAAATAACTTAAAATAAGTTTCAAACTTGCAATGCTTTTCTTTCATTATAGTTTTTTTTATGCATGAATACGATGGCTCACTGTTCATTGTTGGCATTTCCTGCCTAAGTTTGCCTACTTTGCCAATTAAGTAATCATTAAAATAATTGGCAAGATCAAATGGTTTTGTGATCTGATTCGATAAAAGATGGAGTTGAATTTGTCTTTCTGCCCATAACTTAAAGTACTTTTATATCATTGATCTTGGCTTCATAATTATTTTCTTTTTTTTATGATTTGAGTTTAGTCACATAATTTCTCAATTTTCAGTAAGCCAGACTTATTAGCCACACCTTCTGTTCCATGATCTCTTTCAACCATACAGTTTTTCAATTCCTCAATCCATGGAGCCTTAACAGTTCTAACAGTCAGTTTCTTAACAGGTACATGTTTATCAATAATTGGAAGATGCAATTTCATAAATTCATCAAATGCAGCGTCTGGATGCTCCTTATTAACTTCTTATGGCTGCAGGGGCAGTATTGAGTAGCTTGGATGAAAGGTGCACAGAGGTGCCCAGAGTAAACGGCCTGCTCCTCAGTCATAGTTGCTAATATATGCATATTATATTAGTATTGGATAGAAAACACTCTGAAGTTTCTAAAACTGTTTGAATTATGTCTGTGAGTATAACAGAACTCATATGGCAGGCAAAAACCTGAGAAAAAATCCAAACAGGAAGTGGAAATTCTGAGGCTGGTGGATTTTCAACCAAGCTCCCATTGAAATCCCAGCGAGATATGGATGAGTTTTTCACCATGCGCGTTCACATGAGGAGGACCTCCGTTCCACCGCTCATCTGAATGTTATTCTCCGGTTTGAACGTTATTCAAGATGTATGTTAATCAAATTAGACCAACAAATATTTTTTTACATCATCCACATAAGAGTCAGAGCAAAATCTTTTGTATGATCTCTTATATACTATTTTAGTAGGAACTTTGGCTTTCCTGGATATAGCCACAATATTGTGATCACTGCATCCAATGGGTACGGATACAGCTTTAGATCAAAGTTCTACAGTATTAGTAAAAATGTGATCGATACATGTGGATAATCTTGACCCTGTAGTGTTTGTAAACACCCTGGTACAGTAGGTTGATTAATAACCTGAACCAGATTACAGGCACTGGTTACAGTGAGAAGCTTCCTATTGAGCGCACAGCTTGATGAAAACCAGTCAATATTCAGGTCCCCAAGAAAGTAGACATCTATTTACATCACAAACACTATCAAACATTTCACACATATTATTGAGATACTGACTGTTAGCACTTGGTGGCTTATAGCAACACCCCAAAAGAAAAGGCTTCAGATGTGCCAAGTGAACCAGCAACCACAACACTTCAATAACACTTCAGATAAGATCTTCTCTAAGCATGACAAGGATATGGCTCTGAATATATACAGCAACACCTCCCGCATAAGCGTTTTGTCTCTTCTATAGATGTTATATCCTTGTATTGCTACTGCTGTATCATCAAATGAATTATCTAAATGAGTCTCAGAAATGGCTAACATTTGAATGTTATCGGATGTTCTTTTTTTATTTTACCAGGCAAGTCAGTTAAGAACAAATTCTTATTTTCAATGACGGCCTAGGAACAGTGGGTTAACTACCTTGTTCAGGGGATTCGACAGATTTTTTACCTTGTCAGCTCGGGGATTCGATCTAGCAAGCATTCAGTAACTGGCCCAACGCTCTAACCACTAGGCTACCTGCCGCCCCAAACATAAATAGAAACATAAGCATATCGCTGCACCTGCAATAAAATCTGCAAAATGTGTGTAAGCGACCAATAAAATGATTCGATTTTGATTTGATAATCACTGGATTAACTTATTTATTGAATACCTTCTCAGTGGTCTATTAATCAAATCAAATGTATTTATATAGCCCTTCTTACATCAGCTGATATATCAAAGTGATGTACAGAAACCCAGCCTAAAACCCCAAACAGCAAGCAATGCAGGTGTATTACACTTAATAAAGCATTGTGGATTACTTTAGAATTACTTTAAAAGATAAGTACTTTTTTTGTGGAGCTGAAATTATACTTTTTTTTGGGTGCAATCAAAATCATGGGATTTGTAAAGCACCAACTGAAAAAGTTAGGGGAAATGTTAGTTTGGAGCCCTGATTTTGGCACCATTTCTTTGCGTATCTGGTATTAGAGCTGTGCTTTGAATCAGCTAAAAGTAAATATACCTTGGCACAGATTGTGCAGAAAGACGTCAAAGAAGGGGATGTTGATTGGCTGGTGGCTTCGCCGATGCTCCTCTATTTGGCCCAAAACCATCTGTATTTGGTGAGAAAGGACAGCACGGATTACAAATGAGCTATTAGCAACAGAGTGGCATGACACTTGCAAGCCAAAATGTGACATCCCTATTGAAGTCACACTTCTAAAAACCACAAGTAAAAATATAGCAGCGAGCAGCAATGAACAGGGTTCACAGGATGACAAAGGACACAAGATCATTTGGATAACAAAGCCAGCACGATCATGTACGAACTATCATCCTTTATGTTCATTCATGAGTCTAAATACAACATCTGGAGTGAATCTGATATGGTTCATGAAGACGTTTGCAGATGATTGAGCATTAGCGTTACATATGCAAAGAATGAGTTCTTGTTTTCTTCCAGATTCAGTGTGGTTCATCTTAGAGACATCCATGACAGCGATTGAAGTTGATAGGCCACCGTGAAGTAGATTTTTGATTTGTCTATAATCTGCCAGCCATCTTTTGACCAATCCATTAGCTTTTCTCAAACTAAGTTAAAACATATACAGTTGAAGTCAGAAGTTTACATACACCTTAATCAAATACATTTAAGCTCAGTTTCACAACTCCTGACATTTAATCCTAGTAAAAATTCCCTGTCTTAGGTCAGTTAGGATCACCACTTTATTTTAAGAATGTGAAATGTCAGAATAATAGTAGAGAGAATGATTTATTTCAGCTTTTATTTATTTCATCACATTCCCAGTGGGTCAGAAGTTTACATACACTCAATTAGTATTAGGTAGCATTGCCTTTAAAATTGTTTATCTTGGGTCAAACGTTTTGGGTAGCCTTCCACAAGCTTCCCACAATAAGTTGGGTGAATTTTGGCCCCTTCCTCCTGACAGAGCGTGTGTAACTGAGTCAGGTTTGTAGGCCACTTTGCTCGCACACGCTTTTTCAGTTCTGCCCACACATTCTCTATAGAATTGAGGTCAGGACTTTGTGATGGCCACTCCAATACCTTGATTTTGTTGTCCTTAAGCCATTTTGCCACAACTTTGGAAGTATGCTTGGGGTCATTGTCCATTTGGAACACCCATTTGCGAGCTTTAACTTCCTTCTGTTGTCTTGAGATGTTGCTTCAATATATCCACATAATTTTCCTTCCTCATTAAGCCATCTATTTTGTGAAGTGCACCAGTCCCTCTTGCAGCAAAGCACCCCACAACATGATGCTGCCACCCCCTTGCTTCAAGGTTGGGATGGTGTTCTTCAGCTTGCAAACCTCCCCCTTTCTCCTCCAAACATAACGATGTCATTATGGCCAAACAGTTCTATTTTTGTTTCATCAGACCAGAGGACATTTCTCCAAAAAGTACGATCTTTGTCCCCATGTGCAGTTGCAAACCTTGGTCTGGCTTTTTTATGGCGGTTTTGGAGCAGTGGCTTCTTCCTTGCTGAGCGGCCTTTCAGGTTTTGTCGATATAGGACTCGTTTTACTGTGGATATAGATACTTTTGTACCCGTTTCCTCCAACATCTTCACAAGGTCCTTTGCTGTTGTTCTGGGATTGATTTGCACTTTTTGCACCAAAGTACGTTCATCTCTAGGAGACAGAACGCGTCTCCTTCCTGAGCGGTATGACAGCTGCGTGGTCCCATTGTTTGTACAGATGAACGTGGTACCTTCAGGCGTTTGGAAACTGCTCCCAAAGATGAACCAGACTTGTGGAGGTCTACAATTGTTTTTCTGAGGTCTTGGCTGATTTCTTTTGATTTTCCTATGATGTCAAGCAAAGAGGCTGTGAGTTTGAAGGTAGGCCTTGAAATACATCCACAGGTACACCTCCAATTGACTCAAATTATGTCAATTAGCCTAACAGAAGCTTCTAAAGCCATGACATCCTTTTCTGAAATTTTCCAAGCTGTTTAAAAAGGCACAGTCAATTAAGTGTATGTAAACTTCTGACCCACGGGAATTGTGATACAGTGAGTTATAAGTTAAATAATCTGTCTGTAAACAATTGTTGGAAAAATTACTTGTGTCATGCACAAAGTAGATGTCCTAACGACTTGCCAAAACTATAGTTTGTTTACAAGAAATTTGTGGAGTGGTTGAAAAACGAGTTTAATGACTCCAACCTAAGTGTATGTAAACTTCCGACATCAACTGTACCATGGGCCTACATCCCAAATTGTGTTTTTAGGTTATATGGTTCATAAGAAGATTTTTAAAGTATTTTTCTGCACATTTTAGCATGTTATCACATCTTGCAAATGTCAAAGATGGAGGGAAATCTATACTAATGGACCTTATGGGTCCTTGAAGCAAATTTGTTCAGCATGAGGAAAGACAACTAAACACAACGTTTCAAGTCACTAGGTCAAACGGGGTGGCGGATATGATGATTTGAGTGATCATGACAGCGCCACCTATAGCGAATCGATGCCATTCTTTTTAACCAAGTTGCTCAAAAGTTACCAATCTATGCTTGAGTTATTTGACCATGTCAAGGTAATTATTATTTTATTTTTAATTGAAGAACAGGTTTAGCTGGGGGGGAAAAAACTATGTGGAGAGAAAATATAACTGCTGAATAGTTAGATAGTAGCACTTGTACTAAACCTGTATGCAACCAGCCAGAACACTGGTGGTCATTTTCTTGTAGAGACTGGCGTACTTATCACAGTCTGTGATTAAGTCCCGCAGCTCTGTGACCATAAGCAGGTTGACACTGTGCTTGTCCAGCGCCTTGACCAGGGCTTCCTTTGTGCCCAGACGACACATCACCACGGCATAGTCTTTGTTCAGAGAGGCCAGGCGATACAGGAAGCGGATGAGCTGCTGGACAACCTAGGGAAAAAAATAAAATAACTTGTGTCATGACCATTAGCTAAAATAGAAAACACAGGATTATAGCTATGCGTTTATAATCATGGAGGATCCACAGGAGGATGGTGAGGGCAGGTCAAAATAATGGCTGGAATGGATTGAAATCAAACACATTGAAACCATATGTTTGATACCATTCCATTTGAGCCATTACTATGAGCCAGTCCTCCCCAATTAAGGTGCCATCAGCCACATGTGGGAAGATCTTTCCTACCTCACGGTCATTAATGAATGTGGTCATAGAAGACAAGCATGGTTCTATGCTCTCATGCCATGGAAGCAGATCCTCCTGGTAATTGTCCAAGACCTTGTTCAATATTCTACAGGAGAGAATATAAAGTCACTGTAACCACCTGACACAATACATGCATTGCATATATACAGTGCCATTCAGAAAGTATTCAGACCCCTTGAGTTTTTCCACATTTTGTTACAGCATTATTCTAAATTTGATTAAATAAAATAATTTCCTCAGCAATCTACACACAATGACAAAGCGAAAACAGGTTGACATTTTTGCCAATGATTTTTTTTTTTGTTGTTGCTTATTTATATAAGTATTCAGCCCCTTTGCTATGAGACTCAAAATTGAGCTCAGGTGTATCCTGTTTCCATTTATCATCCTTCAGATGTTTCTACAACTAGATTGGAGTCCACCTGTGGTAAATTCAATTGACTGGACATGATTTGGAAAGGCACACACACCGGTCTATAAAAAGGTCCCACAGTTGACAGTGCATATTAGAGCAAAAACCAAGCAATGAGGTCGAAGGAATTGTCCATAGAACTCCAAGACAGGATTGTGTCGGGGCACAGATCTGGGGAAGGTCCCCAAAAAAACAGTGGCCTCCATCATTCTTAAATGGAAGAAGTTTGGAACCACCAAGCCAATTCCTAGAGCTAGATGCCCAGCCAAACTGAGCAATCAGGGGAGAAGGGCTTTTGGTCAGGGAGGTGACGAAAAAAAACCTGATGGTCACTGACAGATCTCTAGAATTCCTCTGTGGAGAGGGGAGAACCTTCCAGAAGGACAACCATCTCTGCAGCACACCACCAATCAGGACTTTATGGTAGAGTGGCCAGCCAGAAGTCACTCAGTAAAAGGCACATGACAACCCGCTTCGAGTTTGCCAGAAGGCACCTAAAGACTCTCAGACCATGAGAAACAAGATTCTCTGGTCTGACGAAACCAAGATTGAACTCTTTGGCATCACGTCTGGAGGAAACCTGGCATCATCCTTACGGTGAAGCATGGCGGTGGCAGCATCATGCTGTGGGGATGTTTTCAGACGCAGGGACTAGGAGACTAGTCAAGATTGAGGCAAAGATGAACAGAGCAAAGTACAGAGAGATCCTTTATGAAAACCTGCTCCAGAGAGCTCAGGACCTCAGACTGGGGCGAAGGTTCACTTTTCAACAGGAAGACAACCCTAAGCACACATTCCCAACAACGCAGGAATGGTTTCGGGACAAGTGTCCGAATGTCCTTGAGTGGCCCAGCCAGAGCCCGGACTTGAACCCGATCTAACATCTATGGAAAGGCCGAGAAATAGCTGTGTAGTAACGCTCCCAAACCAACCTGACAGAGCATGAGGATCTGCAGAGTAGAATGGGAGAAACTCCCCAAATACAGGTGTGCCAAGTTTGTAGCGTCATACGTAAGAAGACTTGAGGCTGTAATCACTGCTTCAACAAAGTACTGAGTAAAGGGTCTGAATACTTATGTAAATGTTATTTGTTTTTGTTTTTATGTATGATACATTTGCAAACATTTCTGAAAACCTGTTTTTGCTTTGTCATTGTGTGTAGATTGGTGAGGTTTCATTTTTTTAAATCCATTTTCGAATAAGGCTTTAAGGTAACAAAGTGTGGAAAAGGGGTCTGAATACTTTCGGTAGGCACTGTACATAACCTACTGCCCTTTGAGGTTCATTACACAGTATTGATGACAGGATCTAGGCACTGACATGGCATTCCAACAAGTAAACCCTGTAGTTAGTGTTTTGTCACGATACCAGATATTTTACATCGATAACGATACCAGGTTAAGCATCATGATACTTGATACCGAAACAATACTATGAAAAAAAATGAAAAAAAGAAAGCGTTGTAGTTAGTCACAGAATAACCACTAGGCTTTAGTTTTTTTAAACATTGAACAATATGTTGATAACTGGTAGAGCAAATCAAATATAATTTATATTCTATACTGAAACAAAATAAAACACAACAATTTCAAAGATTTCACTAAGTAAATCAGTCAATTGAAATAAATTCATTAGGCACTAATCTATGGATTTTACATGACTAGGCAGGGGCACAGCCAAGGGTAGGGATCCAGGCCCAGCCAATAAGAATGAGTTTGCCACAAAAGGGCTTTATTACAGACAGAAATACTCCTCAGAACTCCCCCCTCCCCCCTCAGACAATCCCACAGGTGTAAAAGCCGGATGTCAAGGTCCTGGGCTGGCATGGGTACACGTGGACTGTGGTTGAGAGGCCGGTTGGACGTACTGTCAAATTCTCTAAAGCGACGTTACGGTAGAGAAATCAATGTTCAATTCTCTGTCAACAGCTCTGGTGGACATTCCTGCAGTCCGCATGCCAATTGCACGCTTCCTCAAAACTTGAGACATCTGTGGCATTATGTTCTGTGACAAAACTGCACATTTTAAAGTGGCCTTTTATTGTCCCCAGGACAAGGTGCACCTGTGTAATATTCATGCTTGTTTAATCAGCTTCTTGACATGCCACACCTGTAAAGTGGATGGATTATCTTGGCAAAGGAGAAATGCTCACTAACAGGGAAATAAACACATTTGTGCTGAAAATTTGAAAGAAATAAGCTTTCTGTGCATAATAACAATGTATAGGACTTTTTTTCACCTCATGAAACATGGGACCAACACTTTACATGTTGCGATTATACTTTTGTCCAGTATATACTCAATTTCTTTCAAAAATAAAACACCATATTAAAGAACAGAAGAATACCTTCAATTTCCTTACGCAAAACCATAGAGACTCAGAGCAGACAAAACACAATTTTACAATTACATCTAAACTTTGAAAAATGTAATTTGATACATGTCAGGGTTAATTTGCTAATCTATGGCCATAATATTGGGTCAAATGACATAGACCTATGATTAATTATAGCTAAATAATTTAATGAATTAAATAGTTCCAAAATGACAAAAACACAAGCTCATTTCTAAAGCTTGTATATTGCAATAGTCTACACACCATAGAAATACAATAGATTTCACACAGCATACTACAATTCCCAGATTGCATTTCACTTCCCAGGGTGCATTTTTCATGTTACAGTTTCGAAAAAGCTCCGTCTCACCTGAGGATGGAGAGTTGTGTGGCCCGGTCGGCCCGGTGCTGGTCCATGAGGCGCACCAGGTCCTGGTAGGTCTCTCGGCTACGGGTCACCTGGTTGCGCTCCTCCTCTAACTGGGAGGAGTTGTCACACAGCAGCTGCTCCAGAGTCAGGATCACCTCCTTGTTGGCTGTCATCTCCTTCAGGCTCACCACCAGCATCTTTAGCTCCGCATCCTTGAAGTCCAACTCCTCCATCAACTCTGAGGGGACATATTCAGAACAGAACTTACTGAATCCTCTTTGTCTAGGGTTGTGCATAGAAAAGTATTGGGCGGCCCGCCTAAGTGTTTTTATGGGCCACAAATAACTTATGAAAATAGAAAATAATGGAAAAACATTCAGTGTAAACTTAAAGTATGTACAGCCGTGGCCAAAAGTTGAGAATAACACAAATATTAATTTTCACAAAGTCTGCTGCCTCAGTTTGTATGATAGCAATTATGAAGAGTGATAAGATTAATTGAAATAAATTGCAAAGTCCCTCTTTGCCATGCAAATGAACTGAATCCACAAAAAAACATTTCAGCCCTGCCACAAACAGACCAGCTGACATCATGTCAGTGATTCTCTCGTTAACACAGGTGTGAGTGTTGACGAGGACAAGGCTGGAGATCACTCTGTCATGCTGATGGAGTTCGAAAAACAGACTGGAAGTTTCAAAAGGAGGGTGGTGCTTGGAATCATTGTTCTTCCTCTGTCAACCATGGTTACCTGCAAGGAAACACGTGCCGTCATCATTGCTTTGCACAAAAAGGGCTTCACAGGCAAGGATATTGCTGCCAGTAAGATTGCACCTAAATCAACCATTTATCGGATCATCAAGAACTTCAGGGAGAGCGGTTCAACTGTTGTGAAGAAGGCTTCAGGGCGCACAAGAAAGTCCAGCAAGCGCCAGGACCGTCTCCTAAAGTTGATTCATCTGCGGGATCGGGGCACCACCAGTACAGAGCTTGCTCAGGAATGGCAGCAGGCAGGTGTGAGTGCATCTGCACGCACAGTGAGGCGAAGACTTTTGGAAGATGGCCTGGTGTCAAGAAGGGCAGCAAAGAAGCCACTTCTCTCCAGGAAAAACATCAGGGACAGACTGATATTCTGCAAAAAGTACAGGGATTGGACTGCTGAGGACTGGGGTAATGTCATTTTCTCTGATGAATCCCCTTTCCGATTGTTTGGGGCATCCGGAAAAAAGCTTGTCCAGAGAAGACAAGGTGAGCGCTAGCATCAGTCCTGTGTCATGCCAACAGTAAAGCATCCTGAGACCATTCATGTGTGGGGTCGCTTCTCAGCCAAGGGAGTGGGCTCACTCACAATTTTGCCTAAGAACACAGCCATGAATAAAGAATGGTACCAACACATCCTCCGAGAGCAACTTCTCCCAACCATCCAGGAACAGTTTGGTGACGAACAATGCCTTTTCCAGCATGATGGAGCACCTTGCCATAAGGCAAAAGTGATAACTAAGTGGCTCGGGGAACAAAACATCGATATTTTGGGTCCATGGACAGGAAACTCCCCAGACCTTAATCCCATTGAGAACTTGTGGTCAATCCTCAAGAGGCGGGTGGACAAACAAAAACCCACAAATTCTGACAAACTCCAAGCATTGATTATGCAAGAATGGGCTGCCATCAGTCCGGATGTGGCCCAGAAGTTAATTGACAGCATGCCAGGGCGGATTGCAGAGGTCTTGAAAAAGAAGGGTCAACATTGCAAATATTGACTCTTTGCATCAACTTCATGTAATTGTCAATAAAAGCCTTTGACACGTATGAAATGCTTGTAATTATACTTCAGTATTCCATAGTAACATCTGATAAGAAGATCTAAAGACACTGAAGCAGTAAACTTTGTGGAAATTAATATTTGTGTCATTCTCAAAACTTTTGGCCATGACTGTACAAAGATAAATGGACCTATATATATATTTTTTTTTCATAAGATCTTTAAGAACTAACAATCACCAAAATAAAAGCTAGACAGTCAGGGAGAATCCCAAATTCTAGTATTTTTGTCATGGCATGGGGCCCCCATTGATTTTGCTTTAATGTTTGAGTCACTCTGATAGCCATGGCAAAAAGTGTAGAATTGCAGGAAATTTGCTTTAAAACTGCACATTTTCCTCTCAGCCCCATGGCAAGGTGTAGAATTGCAGGAAATTGTATTTTACATCAAATTTCTCTGTCTCATGGCAAAATGTGTATAATTGCATGAAATTGGCTTTAAAACAGCAAAATTGTATTATTGTGGCCAACAGGAGAGCCTCTAAAATGGCCATGCCCCCACCACAACCAACACCTAAACCCAATTTGGATCCCGAAAAAACCCTGTTGTCCACATTGGGACATAAGCCCACAAGAACGGGATGTCATATTTTCTTTGTTATTTTTTGTTAGAAGGAACTATCATAGTAATAGAGGCGTGGCAGAAAAAAAAAAAAGCTCATGTGCAACTAGCCAGCTAGGAACGCCTATACATAACCGAAACTCCGCACTTATTGATGAGTGTGTTCAGATGAGCAGTGAAATCGCACCTTTTTTCTCCAGCTTGTGGTCCATGGAGATGTGGTTGAGGGCGATGATGGCCAGCCATTTCTCTGGCCGCGAGGCCGCGAGGCACTTCTTGAGCACGGTGCTGACATCACAGGCCACCAGCTGCTCCGCCAGGTTCTTACTACTAGAGATCAGCATGATGATCACCAACAGACCGTTCCTTACCGACAACATACACCTGGTAGGAGAGAGAGCAGATATCCCTTAACCTCTACTGTAACAAAAGCAGTCTCATCATAGGAGTTGGGCATGTTAACATTCCCTTTGAGAGCCGGTCGAGGTGCAAATGACATACCCAGATGTGTTGAGCATCAGTTCAATGGCAGCAGGGATGGCAGCCAGCAGTCCCTTGGAGCCCTCGGGGGTGGCAGAGCCAATACTGGCAAAGACTCCGAGCATCATGGGTGTGCCAGACTCAGAAAGAGGAAGACAAGAGCTGCTCATGCTGCTAAGGTTATACTTACTTGCGCCTGTGATGACCATCAGAGTCTAGAGCGGAGGAAAGAAACCAATCGTGGACAGAAACATGATAGAAAGCTTCTCCTTTACAGAGTTCTCATTACTTGTCATCCCCTAAAACTGCGTAAGAAATCTAGCTAGATTACATAACTGGCGGGAGTAAAAACAACTCACAACAAAGTGATTGAGAACTCACCGCCAGGGCAACTTGCTGGATCTGTGGAACAGTGGGGTATTCCTGCATACAAGAGAGGATGGCTTTGACGCCCCCCTCCGTGGCAAAGGAGACCCTCCACTCATACTTGACCATGAGGGTGCGGGTGAGACGCAGGGTGCTGACCACATTCTCCTTGGGCTGCCCACTCAGCATGTCGACCACAAGCTTCAGGACTTTATCCCTGGGGGTGGGGGGCAGAGAAAAGTCAAAGATCATGTTGGGAGGACACAAATGTCAAATGTGACCCTATAGAGGAAGTGTGCAGGCAGCAGCCTTACCGGATGGTCTGGATAGCGTCTGTCCTGAGGGTGCTTCTTTCCTGAGGCCCCTCGTCCTCTAGGACCTTGGTGATAAACTTGATCCCAGCCAGCTGCTGGACTGGATCTGAGCCACTCTTCTTCATGATGTCCACCACCTCCCCAAGCTTCTCCAGGGCCGTCTTCTTGCCCTGCACCTTGGAGTTGTTGAACACTGGTGGGGAAAACACAAGGCAAAGCATGTTAGAGTAAGAATGGCTGTCATGATGCAAATCATCCTGTATCCTGGGGTGTTTTCACTAGGAACCAAACGGAAGCAAATGGACTGAAATTGGGAGGGATCTACCTGAATTTGTCAAATAAACACTTGTTTTCATTTTCACAATGCAAAATGTTTTGCTACAACAACAAAAATGGTTTCACTTGTCTTTCTCTGGAAAAAAAGGTGTTGGCTACAGCTAGAGGTAGTTTTCCAACTGAAAAAACAAACAAAGCTCAAACACACTGACTGCCACACCTTTCATCTTCTCCTCCAGGTCTTCTGAGTAATTAGACTCTTCCATGGGCAATTCAGACTCGGTGTCAGAGATATAGTCTGTAGGACTCTCCTTCTTAGACTTCTTACAAAATGAGCCCATGACAGAGAAGGAGGAAGCAGTGCCAGCAGATGAAGAGGTGCCCTGTCCTTCTCCCAGGCCAGAGGAGCCCGGGCAGCCGTCGGGCAGCAGCTCATCATCCTCCAGGCCTCCCCCACCGCGCCGCATGTAGTGTTTAGAGAAGGAGTGGGAGCAGAGCAGGTCCCACAGACACGAGTTCTGCAGGGTCTGCTTCAGGTAGTGGAGCAGCTTACGGGCCACCTCACCTGGCACCGACAGCCGGATAAGAGTGGCCTCGTCTGCGTCTGACATCTGACAAAGCAGAGAGAAGCAAGTCAAAAAACATGAAATCTACGGTCAACTTCCATGGGGGCTGAGAGTCATGAAAAGAGCAGGAAGAATGATTAGATTAGAGAGTGAGGGATTTGAAGCCAGAGGGGAGGATGGAGTGATGGGCACTTGCCTGTTCATCCAGGCTCTGACGCAGGATGTTGTTGATCTCCTGCTGTTGCTTTGGTTCCAGCTTCTTGATGAAGAAGAGCACTTCCCACCACTCAGCCCGGCTCAGGGTGGCGCCATCAGCATGCAGCCCCTCAGCCAGGTAAGGCAACGAGTACAGACCACCAGGAGGCTTGGAGAAGAACGTCTGACTCACTACATACAAGGGAGCACAACACCAACAATATTAGACCGTCTCTAATAAAACAGTATTTGGGCATTTTGTTGAGTTTACAGAATAACCTGCAAGTGCATTAGGGCTCAAAGTTCATGTGCCCTGATGCTTTCGGAGCCACTTTACTGTTGAAAGTCACTTACTTAAGTGCGATTCTGTGGGTGCAGGTGACCCCCTCTTACCAGCCGTGAGCTTGATGGTCTCAGTCAGGGAGGAGGCTTTCTCCTGGGCGTCTTTCTCACCCTGTCCACTGGTGCCAGCGGCCATGATCTCAACCATGTGCCAGTGCACCCAGTAGGTCCGAGATAGGGAGTTCCAGTACACCTGTGCCCACAAAAAGAAGCAGATAGCAATAAGCCAATCACATTGAAGCAAATCTGATCTGATATTGTTAATAAAGTTTTTGTAACTCCGTCATCACTCTAAACCCTTAATCAGATCTCAGGAGCCAGCTGTGTGCTGATACAAGGTGTGATGTTTTGTACCTGCACTGGTGGCGAGCCGTCATTACTGTAGCGGAAGTCCCCCTCATCACCAGCGCTGACTTCCTCATAGTCCTCCAGCATACGGACCAACATGCCGCTCTTCAGGTTGTCCTGCACGTACTCCACGTAAGCAGAGCGGCTGGCAAAGTCTGTGCGTGTCCTGAAGCCGCTGCCGGTCTTCTTCTTGGGTGGTGTGGCGGCTGCCATGCTTGAGGTGGTAAAGACAGGAAATGCAGAGGCAGAGAAGCGGGGCTGGAAGATGGAGCGCAGCATGCGGCGGGGCGTCACGTCCTCCTGGTCCTCCCCGCAGGCCCTGCCCTGGGCTAGGCTGCTGGACTGTGGCGGTTGCCGGTTGTGGTCCCAGCCCATGACGTGAACCAGCTCAGAGATGAGGTTAGCCATGGCCATGGTGAACTCAAACTCTCGCTGGACACGTAGGTTCTCTGGCTGGTGGCCTGCCCCTGAGGAGGAGCCTGCTGCGTCTTGCCGCTCAGAGCTTGACTCCACCCCTGCCGTGTTGAGCTTGTCCATCAGGGACGTCACACACAGGTACCGCTTCACCAGGGAGAACAGTAGCTTCCCTGGGATCTGGAGCACACGGGAAACGTCACATTACATCTTAGCGATAGGTAATTTACTGGTTTGATCTAGGACAGGGTTCTCCAACCCAGTTCCTGGAGAGCTACCCTCCTGTAGGTTTTCGCTCCAACTCCAGTTGTAATTAACCGGATTCAGCTTATCAATCAGCTAATTATTAAAATCATTTGCGCTAGATTCGGGTTGGAGTGAAAACCTACAGGGCGGTAGCTCTCCAGGAATAGAGTTGGAGTGAAAACCTATAGGGCGGTAACTCTCCAGGAACAGGGTTGGCGAGCCCTGATCTAGAGGTACATGTAGGAACACATCGGTAAGTAAAAATACTGTACATAGACATAGAATGTGATTTGGTAGTTACCTGAGGGAGGTGGATTCCCTCAAAAGAGATGCCATGCTCCTCAGAGGAAGTGGTCTCTGCAAACAGCTCCAGGAGGGTGTAGCGATTGTCAAAGTCCATGTGCAGCTCAATACCGTCCTGCTGGCTGAGTGACAGGAGCACATAGGCACGGCTCCCTGGGGGAAGACAGAAGCACCATTGTTATTTTAGGTGGACACTCTCTCTCGTATTCTCTCCCCCTCTGAGCTTTCACTGGTTGGTCTGTCATGACACCTAGTATTAGGGGTGTGAATGTTTAAACTAAATTGGGATCCTTAACGTTAAGAAAACATCATCCCCCCACAATTTAAATCACAGTGAAGCTGGCTCGCCTGCACTTTTTCGTCGCAAATGATGCGAGAGTGTGTTCAGTCTGGTCTGTTGCATGTAGAATATCCTAGCCTATTCATTGATGATAGGCCCTGTTTTACTGAAGTTGTGTGACGACCCTCCCACTCGGTCTGCCGTATTCTTTCTCTTTGCTCTTGTTTTACTTATTAGGATGTTCGGCGGGAGGAGCTGGGAGGGTCGTCAGCGACATGGGACACACCTGGGCCCGGGTGTGTCCCAGGATAAATACACCTCTTCTCCATTCATTGAGGAGACTCTCTCCATGCAGACACACTGTTCGATTTTGGTTGTGGCATTTGTGTGGCCGTTTGTTTGTTTGCTTTGGCACCTTTCAACACATTTATGCACGCAACCACTCACGTGCACTACTGATTACTGACTACACACACACCATTGTTAATTGTATTTACGTTACCTCAGTTAATAAATATATTTTTGTTATTCCTAATCTCCACGTTGTCTCCCTTTTTGTTACGGACTTCGAGCCGGTTTGTGACAGTTGCGAGACATTGCAAGCCAATAAATTGCAAAATACAGCATTCCATTGCGAGATACAGATTTTGATTGCCGATAGACAGCCCTAGTGCACGGTTCTAACTGTCTGCCTAGTGGCCGACCTGCTTATACTGTGCCCCTCCCCTCTCCCTCAGTCCTTTGCAAACTTGCTAGGAAAGATGAGAGTGTTTGTCTTCTCAGAAGTACAGAACTAAATCAGTCTCCTCCATTCCAAAAATACTGAATCATAGGAGTCAATTCCTAATAGAAGATGTTTTCTTTCAACTAAATATTATCTCACGACCTTCAAAGTACTTTTTTAGGCGTGGTCTGCGAGCAGGCAGGCAGGCTGCGCGTAGGTAGCTCAAGATTATTTGATTGACAGTTCTGGTCGCCTAGTGATGGACATCGGTCCCGCTTCAGAAGCGGCCTTCTTTTACAAACAAGTAAAATGCCCATTCAATGGCGCTTCGAAACCATCTCCAGAGAACGTTTCGTGTCGGCATTTAAAAAGCTGTAGTTAACCCTAGACATAAAAAACATGCCGTACCCGAGGAACTTTCAAGGGTATATGACTGCGGTAGATAAAACTTATTTGCCCGGCTCTGCATTATGAATTGACGTGGAATTTTATGATTTTTAAATAATATTAAAAGACAAACGGGGGGGGGGAAATGGGTGTTTAAACGTGAAGCAAAATTGTCATCTAGTATCTAATGAGGTGGTTACCACTGTCCCAGGAGTGTTGAGATATACCAGAGCTTAATCATCTTAAATCACCTGTTAACAATACATTTCCGTTTCACTCAATTTGCACTTACAAGACAACCTAAAATCCTGGCATGGTAATAGTACTTACAATGATGTGCTTTGTTTTTGCACTTGCACCAAGAAATCCTTGTGAACAAATATATTTTAGTGCAGAAGTGTGTGACTAGGTTTACAGGCAGCCCAATTATGTTTTCCACTAATTGGTCTTTTAACCAATCACATCAGATCTTTTCACATTAGATATTTTTTCAGAGCTGACCTTATTGGTCAAAATATAAATTAGTGAAAACACAACCTTTGTGACAAAGCAAAGGCCTTTACAACCATATTAGCTCCCATTCACCTCGGAATACGGCAAAAGTGGAAACACAGACAGGGTTCAAGAGATCTCCTGTGTACTCAAGCGTTTCCTCAACAGGGCTCAGCTATGAAAACAAACATCAGTCAGTGACAGACACTGACGGAAATGCAGAGCTGCCCTTAGCGTCATGTCAAAGGTCTCAGCCCTTCCTGATAGGAGTTACATCGAATAAAATTCCACAAGGATTGTGAGCCTCATAGCCTAAGGAGAGGGAATTAAAAATTTACAGAAACCAAGAGGCAATTCTATACAAGACAGCAGAGCACACACATTCGGATCTTCATTAAAAACAAATATATTTTGGTCTCCCTAGTGGCGCAGCGGTCTAAAGGCACTGCATCGCAGTGCTAGAGTCGTTACTACAGACATTTATTTAATTCCCAGGTTGTGCCACAACCGGCCATGGCCCCAAAGGATTGCGCACAATTGGCCCGGCATCGTCCGGGAAGGTTTGGCAGATGGGGCTTTATTTGGCTCATTGCACTCTAGCGACTCCTCCGACACATTGGTGCGGCTGGCTTCCGGGTTAAGCTGGCGGGTGTTAAGGAGCGGGTCATGTTCTGGAGGACGCATGGCTCCACCTTCGCCTCTCCCAAGCTCGTTGGGAGTTGAAGCGATGAGTCCAGATAGAAAATCGCATAGAAAAAAGGGGTTCAAAATGTTTTTGTTTGAATAAAAACACTGAGTGGCTTAATAAAGAAAAAGTACCCTACAATAAAATTAAACACAGCCAAATTCAATGAATGTTCTACTGTTTTCATAAAGCATGTAAGAAAATATACATTTCAGGCCTCCTGAGTGCACAGTGGTCTAAAGCACTGCATCAGAGTGCTAGCTGTGCCACTAGAGATTCTGGGTTCGAGTCCAGGCTCTGTCGCAGCCGGCCGCGACCGAGAGACCCAAGGGACGGCGCACAATTGTCTCCGGGGTCATCCAGGTTAGGGGAGGGTTTGGTCGGCAGGGATGTCCTTGTCCCATCGCGCACTAGCGACGCCTGTGGCACGCCGGGCGCAGTGCACACTGACACGGTCGCAGGTGTACGGTGTTTCCTCTGACACATTGGTGTGCCTGGCTTCCGGGTTAATTGTGTCAAGAAGCAGGGTGGCTTGGTTGGGTTTCGGAGGATGCACGGCTCTTGACCTTCACCTCTCCCGAGTCCGTACGGTAGTTGCCGCGATGAGACAAGACTAACTACCAATTGGATACCACGAAATTGGGGATTTTATTTTTAAAAGGTAATATATATTTCTAAATTTCATCTCCAGCAGAAAGTTGCTAAGAATGCTCTTAGGGATAGGGGGCAGTATTGGCACGTCCGGATGAAAAGCGTGGCCAAAGTAAACTGCCTATTACTCAGGCCCAGAAGCTAGGATATGCATATAACTGGTAGATTTGGATAGAAAACACTCAAAGGTTTCTAAAACTGTTAAAATAATGTCTGTGAGTATAACAGAACTGATTTGGCAGGCGAAACCCCGAGGACAAACCATCCAGGGAAGAAAAAAATTGAGGTCATAGTATTTTCCATTGGTTTTCTATTGAAAGCCCTATTTAAAAGGAACCTGGTTGCAGTTCCTACGGCTTCCACTAGATTTCAACAGTCTTTAGAAATTGGTTGATGTTTTTCTTTTGAGAAATGAAGAAGTACGGCTGTTCTTTGTAAGTGTCACTCCAGATGGATTCTACTGTTTGGTGCGCGTGAACTGGAACGCACTTCACGTTTTTATCCGCTATTGGAAACAGTTTATCCAGTCTTAAATTGTATAGATTATTTACGTTTTAGGATACCGGAGGTTGGATTAGGAACGTTGTTTGAAATGTTTGGACCAAGTTTACAAGTAACTTATTAGATACTTTGTAGTCATGTTGGGCGAGTTGGAACCGGTGTATTTTGAATCAAACGCGCCAAATAAATGGACATTTTGGGGATATAAAGAAGGACATTATCGAACAAAAGGACAATTTGTGATGTTTCTGGGACATTTTGGAGTGCCAACAGAAGAAGATCTTCAAAGGTAAGCCATTTATTATATTGTTATTTCTGACTTTTGTGTCACCACCTGCCTGGTTGAAAATGATTTTCATGTGTCTGTATGCGGGGTGCTGTCCTCAGATAATCGCACGGTCTGCTTTCGCCGTAAAGCCTTTTTGAAATCTGACACTGCGGCTGGAATAACAAGAAGTTAAGCTTTATTTTGATGTATTATACTTATATTTTCGTGAATCTTGAATATTGATTTTTCTGTAGTTCGAATTTGGCGCTCTGCAATTTCACTGGATGTTGTCAAATCGATCCCGCTAACGGGATTGGCGAGGGAAGTGATCAATAACAGGTTAAACGGTGGCAGTGCAGTTAAAAAGATGATTTCTCTTTGCCAATATAATCCATCCACCTGACAGGTGTGGCATATCAAGAAGCTGATTAAACAGCATGATCATTACACAGGTGCACCTTGTGCTAGGGACAATAAAAGGCCACTAAAATGTGCAGTTTTGTCACAACACAATGCCACAGATGTCTCAAGTTGAGGTAGTGTGCAAATGGCATGCTGATGTCAGGAATGTTCACCCGAGCTGTTGCCAGATAAATGAACGTTAAAATTACCATAAGCCGCCTCCAACGTGTAACCACGCCAGCACACGACCTCCACATCCGGCTTCTTCACCTGCGGGATCGTCTGAGACCAACCACCCAGACAACTGATGAAACTGAGGAGTATTTCTGTATGTAATAAAGCCCTTGTGGGGAAAAACTCATTCCAGTCACAACTTGCAGACCTGTTTAAGTGCTGCTGTGCGTTTTGTTGCTAACCTTACTTTGCTACCTGACAGTTTTTACTTTTAATTACCGTTTATATTTTTTGTTTTTCCCTCAGAATACTTTTTTTTTCATTCAACTTTTTCACTCCGGACGCTTTATCTGGACGTGGTTTGTCAGGACCTCCACCAGCCGAAGCTAAGGGTCGACCGATTATGATTTTTCAACGCCGATACCGATTATTGGAGGACCCAAAAAGCCGATACCGATTAATCGGTCGATTTTCTTTTTTTTGTTGTAATAATGACAATTATAAAAATACTGAATGAACACTTATTTTAACTTAATATAATACATCAATACAATCAATTTAGCCTCAAATAAATAATGAAACATGTTCAATTTGGTTTAAATAATGAAAAACAAAGTGTTGGAGAAGAATGTAAAAGTGCAATATGTACCATGTAAGAAAGCTAACGTTTAAGTTCCTTGCTCAGAACATGAGAACATATGAAAGCTGGTGGTTCCTTTTAACATGAGTCTTCAATATTCCCAGGTAAGAAGTTTTAGGTTGTAGTTATTATAGGAATTATAGGACTATTTCTCTCTATACCATTTGTATTTCATTAACCTTTGACTATTGGATGTTCTTATAGGCACTTTAGTATTGCCAGTGTAACAGTATAGCTTCCATCCCTCTCCTCGCTCCTACCTGGGCTCGAACCAGGAACACAACGACAACAGCCACCCTCGAAGCAGCGTTACCCATGCAGAGCAAGGGGAATAACTGCTCCAAGTCTCAGAGCGAGTGACGTTTGAAACGCTATTAGCGCGCACCCCGCTAACTAGCTAGCCATTTCACATCGGTTACACCAGCCTAATCTCGGGAGTTGATAGGCTTGAAGCACACAGAAGAGCTTCTGGCAAAACACAGGAAAGTGCTGTTTGAATGAATGCTTACGAGCCTGCTGCTGCCTACCACCGCTCAGTCAGACTGCTCTATCAAATCATAGACTTAGTTATAACATAATAACACACAGAAATACGAGCCTTAGGTCATTAATATGGTCGAATCCGGAAACTATCATCTCGAAAACAAGACGTTTATTCTTTCAATGAAATACGGAACCGTTCCGTATTTTATCTAACGGGTGGCATCCATAAGTCTAAATATTCCTGTTACATTGCACAACCTTCAATGTTATGTCATAATTACATAAAATTCTGGCAAATTAGACGGCCCAAACTGTTGCATATACACTGACTCTGCGTGCAATGAACGCAAGAGAAGTGACACAATTTCACCTGGTTAATATTGCCTGCTAACCTGGATTTCTTTTAGCTAAATATGCAGGTTTAAAAATATATACTTCTGTGTATTGATTTTAAGAAAGGCATTGATGTTTATGGTTAGGTACAAATTGGAGCAACGATACGCACCTCATCGATTATATGCAACGCAGGACACGCTAGATAAACTAGTAATATCATCAACCATGTGCAGTTTCTACTGCATTAGCGTAACAGGCAGGCTCCTCGTGGAGTGCAATGTAATCAGGTAGTTAGAGCGTTGGACTAGTTAACTGTAAGGTTGCAAGATTGAATCCCCCGAGCTGACAAGGTAAAAATCTGTCGTCCTGCCCCTGAACGAGGCAGTTAAACCACCGTTCCTAGGCCGTCATAGAAAATAAGAATGTGTTCTTAACTGACTTGCCTAGTTAAATAAAGATGTAAAAAATTTAAATTAAAAAAGCGGCCAAATCGGTGCTGCAAGCCCAGCTTCAGACGCAATCGTTAAGCAAGGGTAATTTCAGTGTAGGAAAGGATGAAACAGCGTCTGTGCCACCAGTAAGTACAGATAGTAGTACAAATCCCCTCGCACAGTCCCCGCAGCCGAACAACTTGCTCATGGCTTCTGGAGGGAAATGCTGTAGGAATGCTCATCCGGTGTCGCTCATTCAGCCGACAGAAACTTTCAACCGGTTCTCCCCATTAAGCAGCGAGTCGGAGTCAGAGACCAAGCCTTCTCTGGTCTCTACTCCTCCCGTTACGGGGTCTGAGATGCCGAAGTCTCCCACCATTAGCTTAGTCATTGGCGACTCCATTACCCGCAGTATTAGACTTAAAACGAATCATCCAGTGATCATACACTGTTTACCAGGGGGCAGGGCTACCGACGTTAAGGCTAATCTGAAGATGGTGCTGGCTAAAGCTAAAACTGGTGAGTGTAGAGAGTATAGGGATATTGTTATCCACGTCGGCACCGACGATGTTAGGATGAAACAGTCAGAGGTCACCAAGCGCAACATAGCTTAAGCGTGTAAATCAGCTAGAAAGATGTGTCGGCATCGAGTAATTGTCTCTGGCCCCCTCCCAGTTAGGAGGAGTGATGAGCTCTACAGCAGTCTCAACTCAATCGCTGGTTGATAACTGTTTTCTGCCCCTCCCAAAAGATAGAATTTGTAGATAATTGGCCCTCTTTCTGGGACTCACCCACAAACAGGACCAAGCCTGGCCTGTTGAGGAGTGCCGGACTCCATTCTAGCTGGAGGGGTGCTCTCATCTTATCTATGAACATAGACAGGGCTCTAACTCCCCTAGATCCACAATGAAATAGGGTGCAGGACAGGCAGCTGTTAGCCAGCCTGCCAGCTTAGTGGAGTCTGCCACTAGCACAGTCAGTGTAGTCAGCTCAGCTATCCCCAGTGAGACCGTGTCTGTGCCTCGACCTAGGTTGGGCAAAACTAAACATGGCGGTGTTCGCCTTAGCAAACTCACTGGAATAAAGACCTCCTCCATTCCTGCCATTATTGAAAGAGATTGTGATACCTCACACCTCAAAATAGGGCTACTTAATGTTAGATCCCTCACTTCCAAGGCAGTTATAGTCAATGAACTAATCACTGATCATAATCTTGATGTGATTGGCCTGACTGAAACATGGCTTAAGCCTAATGAATTTACTGTGTTAAATGAGGCCTCACCTCCTGGTTACACTAGTTACCATATCCCCCGCGCATCCCGCAAAGGCGGAGGTGTTGCTAACATTTATGATAGCAAATTTCAATTTACCAACAAAAAAAAAGACGTTTTTGTCTTTAGAGCTTCTAGTCATGAAATCGATGCAGCCTACTCAATCACTTTTTTTCGCTACTGTTTACAGGCCTCCTGGGCCATATACAGCGTTCCTCACTGAGTTCCCTGAATTCCTATTGGACCTTGTAGTCATGGCAGATAATGTTCCCATTTTTGGTGACTTTAATATTCACATGGAAAAGTCCACAGACAAAGTCCAAAAGGCTTTCGGAGCCATCATCGACTCAGTGGGTTTTGTCCTAAATGTCTCCGGACCCTAGTTTGTCCCGTGGAATAAATGTTGTGGATCTTAATGTTTTTCCTCATAATCCTGGACTATCGGACCACCATTTTATTACGTTTGTACTCACAACAAATAATCTGCTCAGACCCCAACCAAGGATCATCAAAAGTCGTGGTATAAATTCTCAGACAACCCAAAGATTCCTAGATGCCCTTCCAGACTCCCTCCGCCTACCCAAGGACGTCAGAGCACAAAAATCAGTTAACCACCTAACTGAGGAACTCAATTTAACCTTGCGCAATACCCTAGATGCAGTCGCACACCTAAAAACAAAAAACATTTGTCATAAGAAACTAGCTCCCTAGTATACAGAAAACTCCCGAGCTCTGAAGCAAGCTTCTAGAAAATTGGAACGGAAATGGCGCTACAACAAACTGGAAGTCTTCCGACTAGCTCGGAAAGACCGTACTGTGCAGTATCGAATAGCCCTCACTGCTGCTCGATCATCCTATTTTTCCAACTTAATTGAGGAAAATAAGAACAAGCCAAAATTTATTTTTGATACTGTCGCAAAGCTAACTAAAAAGCAGCATTCCCCAAGAGAAGATGGCTTTCACTTCAGCAGTGATAAATTCATGAACTTCTTTGAGGAAAAGATCATGATCATTAGAAAGCAAATTACGGACTCCTCCTTAAATCTGCGTATTCCTCCAAAGCTCAGCTGTCCTGAGTCTGCACAACTCCAGGACCTAGGATCAAGGGAGACACTCAAGCGTTTTCGTACTATATCTCTTGACACAATGATGAAAATAATCATGGCCTCTAAACCTTCAAGCTGCATACTGGACCCTATTCCAAATAAACTACTGAAAGAGCTGCTCCCTGTGCTTGGCCCTCTTATGTTGAACATAATAAACAGCTCTCTATCCACCAGATGTGTACCAAACTCACTAAAAGTGGCAGTAATAAAGCCTCTCTTGAAAAAGCCAAACCTTGACCCAGAAAATATAAAAAACTATCGGCCTATATCGAATCTCCCATTCCTCTCAAAACTTTTAGAGAAAGCTGTTGCTCAGCAACTCACTGCCTTCCTGAAGACAAACAATGTATACGAAACGCTTCAGTCTGGTTTTAGACCCAATCACAGCACTGAGACTGCACTTGTGAAGGTGGTAAATTACCTTTAAATGGCTTCAGACCGAGGCTCTGCATCTGGCCTCGTGCTCCTAGACCTTTGTGCTGCTTTTGATACCATCGACCACCACATTCTTTTGGAGAGATTGTCTACAAAAGACCAAATTGGTCTACACGGACAAGTTCTGGCCTGGTTTAGATCTTATCTGTCAGAAAGATATCAGTTTGTCTCTGTGGATGCTTTGTCCTCTGACAAATCAACTGTAAATTTTGGTGTTCCTCAAGGTTCCGTTTTAGGACCACAATTGTTTTCACTATATATTTTACCTCTTGGTGATGTCATTCGGAAACATAATGTTAACTTTCACTGCTATGCAGATGACACAGCTGTACATTTCGATGAAACATGGTGAAGCCCCAAAATTGCCCTCGCTGGAAGCCTGTGTTTCAGACATAAGGAAGAGGATGGCTGCAAATGTTCTACTTTTAAACTCAGACAAAACAGATATGCTTGTTCTTGGTCCCAAGAAACAAAGAGATCTTCTGTTGAATCTGACAATTAATCTTGATGGTTGTACAGTCGTCTCAAATAAAACTGAAGGACCTCGGCATTACTCTGGACCCCGATCTCTCTTTTGACGAACATATCAAGACTGTTTCAAGGACAGCTTTTTTCCATCTACGAAACATTGCAAAAATCAGAAACTTTCTGTCCAAAAATTATGCAGAAAAATGTATCCATGTTTTTTTATTTTACCCCCTTTTCTCCCCAATTTTCGTGGTATCCAATCGCTAGTAATTACTATCTTGTCTCATCGCTACAACTCCCGTACGGGCTCGGGAGAGACGAAGGTCGAAAGCCATGCGTCCTCCGAAGCACAACCCAACCAAGCCGCACTGCTTCTTAACACAGCGCGCCTCCAACCCGGAAGCCAGCCGCACCAATGTGTCGGAGGAAACACCGTGCACCTGGCCCCCTCGGTTAGCGCGCACTGCGCCCGGACCGCCACAGGAGTCGCTGGAGCGCGATGAGACAAGGATATCCCTACCGGCCAAACCCTCCCTAACCCGGACGACGCTAGGCCAATTGTGCGTTGCCCCACGGACCTCCCGGTCGCGGCCGGCTGCGACAGAGCCTGGGCGCGAACCCAGAGACTCTGGTGGCGCAGATAGCGCTGCGATGCAGTGCCCTAGACCACTGCGCCACCCGGGAGGCCCCGCTTTTGTCACTTCTAAGTTAGACTACTGCAATGCTCTACTTTCCGGCTACCCAGATAAAGCACTAAATAAACTTCAGTTAGTGCTAAACACGGCTGCTAGAATCTTGACTAGAATCCCAAAAATGTATCATATTACTCCGGTGCTAGCCTCTCTACACTGGCTTCCTGTTAAGGTAAGGACTGATTTCAAGGTTTTACTGCTAACCTACAAAGCATTACATGGACTTGCTCCTACCTATCTTTCCGATTTGGTCCTGCCATACACACCTACAGGTACGCTACGGTCACAAGACGCAGGCCTCCTAACTGTCCCTAGAATTTCTAAGCAAACAGCTGGAGGCAGGGCTTTCTCCTATAGAGCTCCCTTTTTATGGAATGGTCTGCCTACCCATGTGAGAGACGCAGACTCTGTCTCAACCTTTAAGTCTTTATTGAAGACGCATCTCTTCAGTAGGTCCTATGATTGAGTGTAGTCTGGCCCAGGAGTGTGAAGGTGAACGGAAAGGCACTGGAGCAACCAACCACCCTTGCTGTCTCTGCCTGGCCGGTTCCCCTCTTTCCACTGGGATTCTCTGCCTCTAACCCTATTACAGGGGCTGAGTCACTGGCTTACTGGTGCTCTTCCATGCCGTCCCTAGGAGGGATGCGTCACTGACGTGATCTTCCTGTCTGGGTTGGCGCCCCCCCTTGGGTTGTACCGTGGCAGAGATCTATACTCGGCCTTGTCTCAGGATGGTAAGTTGGTGGTTGAAGATATCCCTCTAGTGGTGTGGGGGCTGTGCTTTGGCAAAGTGGGTGGGGTTATATCCTGTCTGTTTGGCCCTGTCCAGGGGTATCGTCGGATGGGGCCACAATGTCTTCCGACCTCTCCTGTCTCAGCCTCCAGTATTTATGCTGCAGTAGTTTGTGTCGGAGGGCTAGGGTCAGTCTGTTATATCTGGAGTATTTCTCCTGTCTTATCCGATGTCCTGTGTGAATTTAAGTATGCTCTCTCTAATTCTCTCTCTCTTTCTTTCTCTCTATGCCTCAGGACTACCTGGCCTGAAGACTCCTTGCTGTCCCCAGTCCACCAGGCCGTGTTGCTGTTCCAGTTTCAACTGTTCTGCCTGCTGCTATGGAACCCTGACCTGTTCACCGGACGTGCTACCTGTCCCAGACCTCAACTCTCTAGAGACAGCAGGTGCGGTAGAGATACTCTGAATGATCGGCTATGAAAAGCCAACTGACATTTACTCCTGAGGTGCTGACCTGTTGCACTCTCGACATCCACTGTGATTATTATTTGACCCTGCTGGTCATCTATGAACATTTGAACATCTTGGCCATGTTCTGTTATAATCTCCACCCGGCACAGCCAGAAGAGGACTGGCCACCCCTCATAGCCTGGTTCCTCTCTAGGTTTCTTCCTAGGTTCTGGCCTTTCTAGGGAGTTTTTCCTAGCCACCGTGCTTCTACACCTGCATTGCTTGCTGTTTGGGGTTTTAGGCTGGGTTTCTGTACAGCACATTGAGATATCAGGTGATGTAAGAAGGGATTTATAAATAAATTTGATTTGATTCTGATGGGCTGGGCGTGGCTCCCCTGTGGGCAGGTCTGATTCCCAAGTGGGCGGGCCTGTGCTAAAAAAGGGCCAGTGGGAAGGCAAGAAAATACATGGGAAATAAGTGGACCTGGTACAATGCATTACCAATACCACAAATATTTTTCACAAGCTTTCAAGATTTCCATCCAATTGTCAACAGATTTTCATGCAAATATTAAAAAATCCGCAGATTTTCCCACCAATTGTGTTTTTCCTAACGTACTCGTTGAGGATAAAATCTATGAAAAAAAACTAAATTAAGACTGCGTGATGACGTAGTGCACACAAAATGTTATTTCTCGCTTTACCATGTTCCGAAAAAAGAAAAAAAAGGTTCAATGTGTTTCCATCGCATTTTCAACTCAACCGATAGTTTTGTCAAAAATTGTTAAATGTGTCTCTGGTCTTGGCAAGTGCACTCTAGCCAACAACAGCTCGCAGATTCAGTACAGGTAGGCTAGTCTACATGATGAGATAATGGATGATAATAAGTCTGGATGGAAACGTGGTAAGTGTTTTGGATTGTACAGATTGTCATTGCATCATGCCTGTCAATTGCTACAGACTTATGTCACACATTCCGAAAGTTTATTCAAATTAAGAAAGGGGGATACCTAGTCAATTGTACAACTGAATGCCTTCAACTGAAATGTGTCTTCCGCATTTAACCCAACCCCTCTGAATCAGAGATGCAGTGGGGCTGCCATAATCGTCATCCACGTCTTCGGTGCCTGTGGAACAGGGTTAACTGCCTTGTTCAAGGGCAGAAAGACAGACTTTTACCTTGTCAGCTCAGCGATTCCATCCAGCAACCTTTCGGTTACTGGCCCAACGCTCTAACCACTAAGCTCCCTGCCACTGGTCTGGGTTCAGATCCAGACTAGTTGCACAGAATTACATGTCATGACTAAAGGTCAAGTAAACAAGCAGCATCCCTCAAGTATTAGGACTACAGCACAAATATTTTGTCATGTAATTTAGGCACTCACTACACAGGTTCCCATAGTTAGGTGCAGGTTGATGTTTTTTGTCACAAATCTTGCCCTTGGAGGCAGAACTGAGCAATTTCCGCTAGATGGGCAAGCTGCAAAGTCAACTTTGGCTTTATTGTAAAAATTCAGGAAAACAAAAACTAGATTTTTGGTCTGCATTTAAGGTTAGGCATTAGGGTTAGCCGTGTGGTTAGGGTTAAGTTTAGCTTTAAAATCTGATTTTATGACTTAGTGGCTGTGCCAGCTAGTGACTATACTGCAGAGCTGCATCCAGTGCAAGATTCATGACAATAAATGCCAACCTGCTAGTTAGGCTTACCATTGCCCACAGACTCTCACTTTCAAAATTAAAAATGGGAAGTATTGTCAGTCAATGACAATAGAAAATGCTAGGGAAACTTAAACTATCAGCCAAAGGAAAGACTACCCAGTGGCTAAATCAAGAATTTAAGCCCTTTTTTGGCAGAAATACCATTATTCAGGTCAATGATGCTTACAGAAGAATATTACACATACCTGGTGACTGATTTACCTAATAGGGGTCTGTGTTTTACATTGCAGCACATGCTCTGTAATCCAATAAACAACCACACTCAACAAACTGCGTAACCGAAAACAAATGGTGTCCTGCACTATAAACATGTTTTGGATAGTAACGGGAGTGGAACTCCAGGCAGATGGGTCATGTTTCACACCAACACACCAAAAACATCAGGGACCATAGCCTAATTCATAAACAGACTACAGGAACTGTGTGCAGATGTAAAACAGACAGGGGCCAAGTCCTCACATATTAAGTAGTCTACACAAAACATTTTCCCTCACTTTTCACAGCTCATCACTGATAAAGAAATATTAATAGTGGTAAAGGACAGTCTAGGTGACAGCAAGAGGGCAGAAACCCTGCCTAGCCTACCAGTAAGCCTGCTTTTTCTGTCTGGTCAGTTAAGATCAGTGGTCTATATAGAAAGGAAGGTGATAAGTATAGAATAGAGATCGACCGATTAATCGGAATGGCTTATTAATTAGGGCCGATTTCAAGTTTTCATAACAATCGGAAATCGGTATTTTTGGACACCGATCTGACCGAATGCAGTAGAAGCCAAGGTAAGTTGCTAGCTAGCATTAAACTTATCTCATAAAAAACACTCAATCAATCATAATCACTAGTTAACTACACATGGTTGATGATATTACTAGTTTATCTAGCTTGTCCTGCGTTGCATATAATCGATGCGGTGCGTATTGTTGCTCCAACGTGTACCTAACCATAAACATCAATGCCTTTCTTAAAAACAATACACAGAAATATATATTTTTAAACCTGCATATTTAGCTAAAAGAAATCCAGGTTAGCAGGCAATATTAACCAGGTGAAATTGTCACTTCTCTTGCGTTCATTGCACGCAGAGTCAGTGTATATGCAACAGTTTGGGCAGTCTATTTTGCCAGAATTTTACGTAAATATGACATAACATTGAAGGTTGTGCAATGTAACAGGAATATTTAGACTTATGGATGCCACCCGTTAGATAAAATACGGAACGGTTCCATATTTCATTGAAAGAATAAACGTCTTGTTTTCGTGATGATAGTTTCCGGATTCGACCATATTAATGACCTAAGGCTCGTATTTCTGTGTGTTATTATGTTATAACTAAGTCTATGATTTAATAGAGCAGTCTGACTGAGCGGTGGTAGGCAGCAGCAGGCTCGTATGCATTCATTCAAACAGCACTTTCCTGCGTTTTGCCAGAAGCTCTTCGCTGTGCTTCAAGCCTATCAACTCCCGAGATTAGGCTGGTGTAACCGATGTGAAATGGCTAGCTAGTTAGCGGGGTGCGCGCTAATAGCGTTTCAAACGTCACTCGCTCTGAGACTTGGAGTTGTTATTCCCCTTGCTCTGCATGGGTAACGCTGCTTCGAGGGTGGCTGTTGTCGTTGTGTTCCTGGTTCGAGCCCAGGTAGGAGCGAGGAGAGGGATGGAAGCTATACTGTTACACTGGCAATACTAAAGTGCCTATAAGAACATCCAATAGTCAAAGGTTAATGAAATACAAATGGTAGAGAGAGAAATAGTCCTATAATTCCTATAATAACTACAACCTAAAACTTCTTACCTGGGAATATTGAAGACTCGTGTAAATAAAAGGAACCACCAGCTTTCATATGTTCTCATGTTCTGAGCAAGGAACTTAAACATTAGCTTTCTTACATGGCACATATTGCACTTTTACGTTCTTCTCCAACACTTTGTTTTTGCATTATTTAAACCAAATTGAACATGTTTCATTATTTATTTGAGGCTAAATTGATTTTATTGATGCATTATATTAAGTTAAAATAAGTGTTCATTCAGTATTGTTGTAATTGTCATTATTACAAAAAATAAAATAAAAATGTATCAGCCGATTAATCGGTATCGGCTTTTTGGGTCCTCCAATAGTCGGTATCGGCGTTGAAAAATCATAATCGGTCGACCTCTAGTATAGAATGTATTACCACCACTTACTACTGCCTCAGTCTCTCTACTCTCATTTCCAATATGGCTGACACTGGGACAGTGTAAGAATGAAATTATCAAAGCCCCACCATACCTGCGTCATGAGAGGCCAGAGCCCGGAGCATCTTGCCAGCACTTCTGCGGGTTTGTTGCTCCTTGTTGCAGAGCAGCTCCATGAGCAGGTCCAGGGCACCCGTCTCCTTGAAGACACCCACCAGTGAGCCGATGCTGGCGTAGGCACTCAGCACATGGATGGTGTGTGTGGTGCTGATGGCAAAGTCGCTCTTCTTGGTCATCTGCTTGCGTGCCCTCCTGACCAAGTTCTTGACATCGTCCTTCATGTCAGAGAGCTCCACCTCATCAAAGGTGACATCAGCAGGGAAATCTCCACCGGGCCTCTCCTCTGCCTCCTGGAGGGGCCGCTGGGCATCTGCCTTGCGCTTGCCCAGCAGCGTGGGGCAGTTGGCGTAGACGTCCTCCATTGACATCCACATCAGGATGTTCTCCGTCTTGCTCTCGCCTGAGGTTGAACCGCCCACCCCTGAACTGCTTCCCCCTTCTCCTCCTGTCTCATTGCTCCCTCCACCTGAGCCACTACCGTCGTCTATGGTCAGCAGGCACCAGCGGATCAGGTACTCTGTCTGGCCATCATGAGTCCGCCGCTGCCGGATCAACTCCTCTGGGTAGGCCTGCAGCTTCGGGCCCAGCTGGACAAGCAGGTTTCCATTGCGGCGTTCGCCTAACATGACCGCTGTAAGGGTAAAAATTAAGAATGAATGACTAATATCAATACTTGAGGTGGTGATACTTTGACCATATAAGATAAAATTAAAATAACACTGTTGGACAACTTGTAGCCAGGCTGTATCTTGTTAGTTGTGCACCTCTATGGAAATCAAAGTGAGATACTGGATCAGTGAGGGATAACAAAAACTACTGGATGGGCAAATCAGCCAATGAATGAAGACTTGGCTTGGCTGTTGACATAATAAAGCTATTGGTGAATGGCAAATATAGCTAACGTTCGCTAGTTTGCTATACATTTCCAGAAACTTTAGTTTCCTTTTCATTATGACCGATTTGAATATTAATTTAGAGGGTAAAAAAGGTACCTATCAACACATATGTAGCTAGCTACTATAGTTAACTAAATAACGGTAGTAATTTGCATAAGAGATTGAAGAGCAGTTAGCTAAGCTATTATACAGCAGTTGCAAATTCTAACGACGGTCAGTAAACGCTGGCTGCTGCTATAGCGTTTGTTAGCTAGTAAAGTTATCTAGTTTGGTAGCTAACTTTATTACATTTGATCCATTTTGACTATCAAAGCCCTCTTCAAACATCTGATTCTATCAGCTGGGAAGTTAACGTTAGTCAGCTCCACTTTTTAAACACTAGCGAACGTTATCGTTCTATTTACTATGAAAAAGGTGTGGCTGCCAATGTCGCTGAATAACTCCAACAAGTTTACACTACAGACTGCCTCATCAGCAGGGGCCCTTTTTGACAAGGCAACCCTGCCTCAAATTATTAAAGAAGCTACATTACCTAGCTAGCTTGCTAACGCCTGCCTCTGTTTCTAACGTTATCGAGAAGATTTTAAAAGCTACCAGTAACTAACATTAGTTACACTTTTTTGTACTATATATATATGTGATTAGCGGGCTTTGCGTGTAACTGAACTAGAGCGGCCTAATAACACCAACATAGCATGGGTAGATAACTCGTTTACCTCCAGTGTTACAGAGTTTCCCCTTCACTTCTTCCCCGCTCTTCTGTCGATGGAGCTTTCTTCTCCGTTTTAATGTATCGTTTCCCAGCCTGGAAAAAGTTCAAAGGCAGCGTTTGATACTACGGTGCGCACCGCACGGTGACAGCAAACGTATGGTTTAGAAACTGAGGTGACGGGTAGGAATTTCCCTGTGAAACGAACGGTTGTTACTAGTTACCACAGCCACAAAGTCAAAATTGGCTATATCGTAACAAATTGTGAAAACTAAAAATAGCCTTTTGGTCTTAATTTAAGGTTATGGTTAGGCATAAGGTTAGTAGTGTGGTTAGGTTTAAAATCTGATTTTATTAAGACACATTTTAGAAATGGGCGGGGTTTATAACTTTGTGGCTGTAATAACTAGTGACGACCGAATGAAACCGCTTCACTTCCGCTTAACTTTCATATCACGTCCCCTAATGTCAAAGAGGAAGCGGAGAAGCGAAAGGTTTTACTCCAACCAAAATATGTCCACCAAAATAAGCCCACGAAGTTAGTCATTTTTGTATGGAGGCCAATGAGAGAGTTTCGAATTTGTTCAACAAAAATGTAGTTGGGAATTTGCTATTATTTAATTGAATAGAAATGTCATAATGGCTATGTTGTTACCAATACACTGATATAGTGACCACTCGTGTCATTTTGGTAACATTGAAAAAAAACGACTTTATATCAGAGTTTTGACTGTTTTCATAGACATAGAGGACTCATCATGGATATGACTCGTGTTAGCATGGCCATTGCCATTGAGGGCTTCCACCATTTTTAGGTAGGCAACTGGGTGGGGATTCCTATGAGTTGGGAGCAATCAGCAAATTAATAAGAAGATAATTGACTAGTTTAAAATTGAGATAGCCTCAATGACGTTGTCCATGCAGTTACAGAGGCTATAATGGCACAGATACAAAGATGAGCCCTCTATCCATCTCTATGGACTATTGTTCACACACGTATGTGCCCTCTCATTGGCTAGAATCACAGATAGAACAATGAGACAGATATTTCACCGGATGTATAAATGTGAAGTATCCGGTTGGCGTTCCCACTCACTACTAAATATCGTAGTGAGAGAAACCCCAGTGGCCGGCAGTGGGAGAAGATGAAACGAGATGGATTTAGGCTGACATTCTGTTAATTTACTCATCAATGAGACATTTGATCTCAATACAGTTCTGTTCCAAACAAAGTGAACTAAGTTTTGTAGACTTTACCCTTTGCCAAAGTTTTAAGAAATTGTGTTGTTGGGCCTCCCGAGTGGCGCAGCGGACTAAGGTACTGCATTGCAGTGCTAGAGGCGTCACTACAGACCCGGGCTCGATCCCAGGCTGTATCACAACCGGCTGTGATCGGGACTCCCATAGGACGGTGCACAATTGGCCCAGTGTCGTCCGGGTTAGGGGAGGGTTTGGCCGGGGGGGCTTTACTTGGCTCATCGCGCTCTAGTGACTCCTTGTGGCGGGCCGGGTGCCTGGAGGCTGACCTCGGCAGTCAGGTGAGCGGTGTTTCCTCTGACACATTGGCGCCCGGCTGGCTTCCAGGTTAAGCGGGCAGGTGTTAAAAAGCTCGGTTTGGCGGGTCATGTTTTGGAGGATGCATGACTCGACCTTCGCCTCCCAAGGCCATTGGGGAGTTGCAGCGATGAGACGAGATCAAAATTGGGGGAAAAAGGGGGTTTACTATCAGAGCACTGTCAGTTTGGTATTTGGTATTTTATTAGGATCCCCATTAGCTGTTGCAAAGGCACACGTAGCATACATATCAGTAGATACACACAAACTATCTAGGTCAAATAGGGGAGAGGCGTGGTGCCGTGAGGTGTTGCTTTATCTGTTTTTTTAAACCAGGTTTACTGTTTATTTGAGCAATATGAGATGGAACGGCGTTCCATGCAATAATGGCTCTATATAAAACTGTACGCTTTCTTGAATTTTGGGACTGTGAAAAGACCCCTGGTGGCATGTTTGGTGGGGTAAGTGTTTGTGTCAGAGCTGTGTGTGAGTTGACTGTGCAAAAATGTTGGATTTTCAACACATTAATGTTTCTTATAAAAATAAGTAATCCAGTCAGTCTTTCCTCAACTCTTAGCCAAGAGAGACTGGCATGCATAGTATTTATATCATCCCTCTGATTACAATGAACAGCAAGATGTGCCGCTCTGTTCTGGGCCAGCTGCAGCTTAACTAGGTCTTTCCTTGCAGCACTCGACCCCACGACTGGACAATAATCAAGATTAGACCAAACTAGAGCCTGCAGAACTTGCTTTTTGGAGTGTGGTGTCAAAAAAGCAGACCATTACTTTATATCAGACAGACCTCTCCCCATCTTTACAACCATTGAATCTATATGTTTTGACCATGACATTTTACAATCTAAGGTAACGCCAAGTAATTTAGTCTCCTAAAGTCACAGTTAACCAGGTGTTGTTCAACAGCCACACCATTCATTACCAGATTCAGCTGAGGTCTAGAAAGTACGGAATGATTTGCACCAAATACAATGCTCCTAGTTTTAGAGATGTTCAGGACCAGTTTATTACTGGCCACTCTTTGTTAATAGTTTCAGTGACTTCATTAGCTGTGGTTGCTGATGCCTATATGGTTAAATCATCAGCATACATGGACACACATGCTTTGTTTAATGCCAGTGGCAGGAGTACAATGCTACCTGGATGGCATCCTCGTTACTGGGAAAGACGAAGACAAACCATCTACAAAACTTCGATGCGACCTTACAGAGATTGGACTACAGACTGTGAGTTAAAATATGCATTCTTTCAATAATCGGTTGAATACCTAGGACACGTAATCAACGCCAAGAGCCTTCATAAGGTCAAGGCTATCTTGGACGCACCAGCTCCTCAAAGTGAGCCAACTAAGTTTTTTCCTGGGATTACTGAATTACTACGGACACTTTATCCAGAGCTTAGCAACAAAGCTGAAACAGCTGCATCAGTTGCTTTGTCAGGACAAAACATGGAAATAGACAGAACAATGCGAGGAAGCATTCGTGAAATCTGAGGCACTGATGCACTTCGACCAGTCATTGCCCATCCAACTAGCTTGTGATGCTAGTCCATATGGTGTGGGAGTACACCCTTCTTACAGATCATTGTCTGCTGACGAGCATCTTTGGAACGCATACTGGAATTCCGTCACTTGTTGCAACCAGAATACAAACATGGGCTTTGTTGTTATTAGCACACACCTATGACAACAACTACCGCAAGTCAGAACTGCAATGCAACGTAGATGGACTTTCCAGGTTACCACTACCTGTAGACAAACCAGAGTCACGCCAAGTGGACATCTTCTACTTCAGACAAGTGGAAAATGCATCAGTCACTTCAACACAAGTGCAGAGAAACACAAGAAACGACCCAGTGTTATCTGAAGTGATAGACATTATTATCAAAGGTAAAGTTGCTCCAAAACTGAAACCTTACCTTTCAAGGAGAACTGAGCTGCCAGTACAGTCCAGTTGTCTGCTGTGGGGGAGGAGAGTTATCTTTCCGCCTTCACTGAAGAAACTAGTGTTGCAACAGCAACACTCAGTTTATTGTGGAATGGTTTGCATTAAGGACATCCTGGATTGGATGGAAGCATTGAGGAGAAAGTGAAATGTTCCTCATGTCAGAAGGTGCTCAACGTACCTAAACTTGCACCTCTTCATCCGTGGGACTGGCAGGATGAGGCATGGCAACGCATACATATCGACTTTGCAGGTCCATTTGAAGACAGAATGTTTCTAGTGGTCATGGATGCTTATAGCAATTGACCAGAGGTTGCCATCATGATGTCTACTACTGCAGAGAGACTATTGAGAAGCATAGAGAAGTGTTTAGTGAGTTTGGATTGCCACTCTAACTCATTAGCGACACCGGACCACAGCTAGTGTCCCAAGAAATGGCTACGGTACAACAGGTGAATGGCGTACAACCAATCAGGTACGCACTCTATCATCCATCAACCAACAGGCTGGCATAGAGGTTTGCACAGACCATGAAACATGCCTTAAAAGCATCTCAGGGTCAAGGAACACAGCACCAACATTTGAACAGCTTCCTGTTATCCTAAAGGAATACACCTCATGCAACCACCAAAGCTTCGCCTGCATTGTTACTCATGAAGAGAGAGCTACACACAAATTTCGACCTAATCAAACCTCAGAACGCAAAGAAGACAGGAGAGCCAAGTCAAAAGTTGCGAACTGACAGCAAAGGACAGAGCTTTCAATCCTGGAGAAACTGTTTTAGCTAGGAACTTGCCTGGCTACCTAAACTCCTTGCTCCGGCCAAAGGCTACAGACGTTAGTTTCTCCTCCGCAATGAGTCTGGATCTGAGTACTTTCCCTAGGATTTCTAAAACACAAACACATTCTAGATCGTCTGATTGGTCCCAAAAACCTATGGGTTGGGCCAGAGCCAGAACACACGTGGGTATAGCGGTGTTTGAAAATTTGTCATTGGCTTTGAAACTCTGATTGGTTAGAGATTATCCAATTGCTGACGACTTTGTTTTGTACAACACTCCTCATTTTGACCTCACCACAAACAACTTCAATGATGGCAGTCTCAGACTGAAGTATGTAGCGAACGCAGTGGAAGAATTAAGTTTCAGTTGTTAGGCAAGCTAGGAACTACCTCAACGGACCACAGTGGGTTCCTGCTACAGTCATTGCTCAGACTGGTCCTGTGTCCAGTTGACACCCTGACCCGGCAGTGACACAAGCTGCTCACATGACTACACCACAGTCTAAAGATGTTGTTGATAGTTAGGTTGACTACTGTTACCATACGAGAGATAGTTGGGCACCTAGATGCTTGGACTTGTCAAACAGACTCTCCCAACAGTTAATTTAGGATGGGAGGAGTTGTTGTGTTTTGGGGTTGTGCCACAGAGCATCATGGGAGTTGTGGAGTGTGTTGAGATGATCACATTCCAGATAAATGGTTGAACTGAATTACTAAAACAGCTGCAAGGAAGCAGCAAGCAGCCACGCAAAACTGTCTTGAGTGGCAACCAATCTGCCCAATTAGCTGTTATGTTTCCTTACGCCCACTTACACTGAGTTTACAAAACATTTGGAACACCTTCCTAATATTGAGTTGCACCCCCTTTTGCCTTCAGAATAGCCTCAATTAGTTGGGGCATGGATTTTACAAAGTGTCAAGCGTTCCATAGGGATGCTGGCCCATGTTGACGCCAATGCTTGCTACAGTTTTGTCAAGTTGGCTGGTAGTGGATCTCTACTCCAAATAGTTTGTGTCCAGTGTTTCCGTTCCTTAGCCCACTGCAATTGCAGTTTCTTGTTTTTTGCTGAAAGAAGTGGAACTCTGTAAGGTCGTCGGCTACCATACCCCAATCGTTTCAAGGTGCGATGAGTTGTGCATTCTTTTATGGGTCTTTTGGCACCAATATTGTACTGGACTGTCAGTTGACTAACTGTAGCCCGTCTGTTGCTCTAAACAATTCGCATCAGCCTCCTTTGTCCTCTTTCGTCAATGACCCATTTTCGACCACTGGGCGGCCATTGGTTGGGTGTCCTTTGGGTGGTGAACCATTCTTGAAACACATGGGAAACTGTTGAGCATGAAAAACTCAGCAGCGTTGCAGTTCTTGACACACTCAAACCGGTGCACATGGCACCTATTACCAACAATGGACTGATGACACCATTGCCCAGCTCCAGGGGTCCCTCGCCTGTATGAACTGAGATGCACACGTGTCTGGTTCCAACAACAATATTGATCAAATGGTTACCACAATAACGGACTATATCAAGTTCTGTATACACTGTGTGATCCCCACGAGAACAACCATGGATAAATGGCGAATCAAAAACGCATTACGCATGAAGATTGCATTCTCCCATTGGGATATACAGTCCCTACACCAACTGAAAATACCATTCAACAAGCCAAACTAAGGTACAAGGACAAGATGGAGGAGGAATTCAGCAACATGAACGCTAAGCATTCCTTTCAAAAAGTCAGGAAGTGTGCAGGCTACTCCGATAAACCATCTCCACAGGCTCATGATGACACAAAGCTAAGTGCAAGGCAGCGGGGCCACAAGGGACACCGGGTCGAGTCCTAAAAGCCTGCGCTGCTGAGCTCAGCCCCATCCTCCACAGACTGTTTGACCTATCACTATCCATCAGCACAAAAACATCTACCATTGTCCCCATTCCTAAAAGTCTCCTCAGACTGAGTTCAACCATTACCAACCTGTTGTCCTCACTTCACTGATCATGAAATGCTTGGAAAGACTGGTTCTTAACATCCTACTGCCCACCATTCACTCCTCCCTTGATCCCTACCAGTTTGCTTACAAAGTGGGGAGAGAAACGGATGACGTGGTGGTCTGCATGCTGCACAGGCTCCTGGAACACTTGGAGGGAACAGGGAATTGCGCACACATCTTGTTCGTGGATTTCAGCTTTGTCTTTAACACCATCCAACGCCACACTATAATCCAGAAGCTCAATAACCTGTACGTATCTCCCACCATCAACCTCAGGCCGTGAGGATAGATGACACCCTGTCCTCTGTGCGCATCACCAACACGGGCGCGCCGCAGGGTTGCGTTCTTAGTCCGTTAATCTACACCCTGTATACCAATGACTGCCAAAGCATGGACCACAATACACTCCTTTTCAAGTACCCTGATGACACAGACATCCTGTCCCACCCCCTATCCTTCCAGCAATATCAATCATCCTTTACCCAATTCAGTGAATGGTGTCGCAATAACTACCTGGATCTCAAAATCTCCAAAACAAAATAAATACCAACCAACTTCCGCAAAAAAAACGTGACAACCCTTTCCTCATCAACCGAGAGGCCATCGAAATGGTTCCTTCATTCAAATATCTCGAAATATCAATAGACCACAAACTCACCTTCGAATAACACACCACTGAAATAACTAAGAAATCACAGCAATGTGATACCGGAGCATAATTGAACCACTACTCATCTACGGCAGCATCTGTTATCACAATACGCTCAGAGTCTCACAATGCAACAAACTGAAGAATTTAAACTGATTGGCCTCCCCAAGTCCTCAACTCTCCCTTCAGAATGATCGCCCTATCCACCGCAAAGCCCGCCACATAATCTTCAGCCGGGACCACCCATATCACCTTTACTTTGATCATCACCTTTGCTTTGATCAACTCCCATTAGGTCAAAGAAACCGGTTGATCCTGTGGTGCACTGAGCATTTCAGGAGGAGTTTCATTCCGGGGGCTATCACCTTAGTGAACAATTCCATGTAATTTCTCCCATGAAAGGGGGGGGGGGGCGCACTATTTATGCCTGACTGTTTTTTGTGTGTTATTACATGCCAGCAGGTGGGTAGGGCTGCTACACTGCGTCCGAATCAGGTCACCTGAATATAATGAAAGCTACCAAAACACAGCACACCCATTGCCACACAATAACATTAACCCTGGAGCAGTACTCATAGTTCATAGTTCAATGTGCACTCAATGTCCAATAACTACTCACTCTGTCATGTTGAAATGTTATGTTGCAGCTGTGACAGTCACACCAGGATCCATACAGTAAGCAGTCCTGCAGAAGGGAGAGGGAAAGGGCAAACACGCAGGTGGTTATCTGAAGCCATGGATTACAGGCAACATCCGCACTGAGCTAAAGGGTAGAGCTGCCGCTTTCAAGGAGCGGGACTCTAACCCGATAGCTTATAAGAAATCCCGCTATGCCCTCCGACGAACCATCAAACAGGCAAAGCGTCAATACAAGACTAAGATCGAATAGTACTACACCGGCTCCGACACTCGTCGGATGTGGCAGGGTTTTCAAACTATTACAGACTACAAAGGGAAGCACAGCCGAGAGCTTCCCAGTGACACAAGCCTACCAGACGAGCTAAATTACTTCTATGCTGGCTTCGAGGCAAGTAACACTGAAACATGGATGAGAGCATCAGCTGTTCCGGACGACTGTGTGATCACGCTTTCCACAGCTGATGTGAGTAAGACCTTTAAACAGGTCAACATTCACAAGGCTGCAGGGCCAGATGGATTACCAGGACGTGTACTCCGAGCATGCGCTGACCAACTGGCAAGTGTCTTCATGGACATTTTCAACCTCTCCCTGTCTGAGTTTGTAATACCAACATGTTTCAAGCATACCACCATCGTCCCTGTGCCCAAGAACACTAAGGTAACCAGCCTAAATGACTACCGACCCGTAGCACTCACGTCTGTAGCCATAAAGTGCTTTGAAAGGCTGGTCATGGCTCACATCAACACCATTATCCCAGAAACCCTAGACACACTCCAATTTGCATACCGCCTCAACAGATCCACAGATGATGCAATCTCTATTGCCCTCCACACTGCCCTTTCACACCTGGACAAAAGGAACACCTATGTGAGAATGCTATTCATTGACTACAGCTCAGCGTTCAACACCATAGTGCCCTCAAAGCTCATCACTAAGCTATGGACCCTGGGACTAAACACCTCCCTCTGCAACTGGATCCTGGACTTCCTGACGGGCCGCCCCAGGTGGTAAGGGTAGGTAACAACACATCCGCCACGCTGATCCTCAACACGGGGGACCCTCAGGGGTGCGTGCTCAGTCCCCTCCTGTACTCCCTGTTCACTCATGACTGCACGGCCAGGCACGACTCCAACACCATCATCAAACCAGAGGGCCCAGGCCCAGAGTCTACAGGCCGTCGCCACAGCTCCACCCCAGACTACCACACCTTCCCCCAGGCCTGCAGGCCCCGCGGGGGGTCCCTCACCATCCCTGACCCCAGGGGCCTCCGGGGGCCCTGCAGCCCAGAGAAACACGGCAAATCCCCTACTAGACTGGAGGCCGAGGCTCAGTCCAAACCACCTAAAAGGAAGTGATTCCCAAACCTTCCACAACAAAGCCATCACCTACAGAGAGATGAATCTGGAGAAGAGCTGGTCCTGGGGCTCTGTTCACAAACACACCCCACAGAGCACCAGGACAGCAACACAATTAGACCCAACCAAATCATGAGAAAACAAAAAGATAATTACTTGACACATTGGAAAGAAATAACAAAAAAACTGAGCAAACTAGAATGCTATTTGGCCAGAATACCTGACCACTGTGACTGACCCAAACTTAAGGAAAGCTTTGACTATGTACAGACTCAGTGAGCATAGCCTTGCTATTGAGAAAGGCCACCGTAGGCAGACCTGGCTCTCAAGAGAAGACAGGCTATGTGCACACGGCCCACAAAATGAGGTGGAAACTAAGCTGCACTTCCTAACCTCCTGCCCAATGTATGACCATATTAGAGACACATATTTCCCTCAGATTACTGAGATCCACAAGAATTTGAAAACAAACCCGATTTTGATAAACTCCCATATCTACTGGGTGAAATACCACAGTGTGCCATCACAGCAGCAAGATTTGTGACCTGTTGCCACAAGGTCAACCAGTGAAGAACAAACACCATTGTAAATACAACCCATATTTATGCTTATTTATCTTCCCTTTTGTACTTTAACCATTTGTACATCGTTACAACACTGTATATATACATAATATGACATTTGTAATGTCTTTATTATTTTGGAACTTCTGTGACTGTAATGTTTACTGTTCATTTTTATTGTTTGTTTCACTTTTGTGTATTATCTACTTCACTTGCTTTGGCAATGTTAACATATGTTTCCCATGCCAATAAAGCCACTTGAATTTAATTGTATTGACATACAAATGGTATCCACGATTTCATCAGTTGGTCAGTTGGTTATCTGGAGTACTTCTCCTGTCTTATCCGGTGTCCTGTGTGAATTTAAGTATGCTCTCTCTAATTCTCTCCTTCTCTCTTTCTTTCACTCTCTCGGAGGACCTGAGCCCTAGGACCATGCGTCAGGACTACCGGGCATGATGACTCCTTGCTGTCCCCAGTCCACCTGGCCTTGCTGCTGTTCCAGTTTCAACTGTTCTGCCTGCGGCTATGGAACCCTGACCTGTCCACCGGACGTGCTACCTGTCCCAGACCTGCTGTTTTCAACTCTCTAGAGACCGCAGGAGCGGTAGAGATACTCTTAATGATCGGCTATGAAAAGCCAACTGACATTTACTCCTGATTATTATTTGACCATGCTGGTCATTTATGAACATTTGAACATCTTGGCCATGTTCTGTTATAATCTCCACCCGGCACAGCCAGAAGAGGACTGGCCACCCCCCATAGCCTGGTTCCTCTCTAGGTTTCTTCCTAGGTTTTGGCCTTTCTAGGGAGTTTTTCCTAGCCACCGTGCTTCTACACCTGCATTGCTTGCTGTTTGGGGTTTTAGGCTGGGTTTCTGTACAGCACTTCGAGATATTAGCTGATGTACGAAGGGCTATATAAAATAAACTTGATTGTTTTATTTGATTTCATCTGACTCTGGGGAAGTAGATAAAGGGCATCATTGCCAAAATCCCAAAGTGTCCCTTTAAATAGAAAATATCATACAACTGTCTCCCATTCTTTTACTTTTAGATTTGTGTGTATTGTTGTGAATTGTTAGATACTACTGCACTGTTGGAGCAAGGAAAACAAGCATTTCGCTACACACGTAATAACATCAGCTAAATATGTGTATGTGACCAATAAAATTTGATTTGATGTGCACAAATAGAGCAAGCGAAAGCACTGTCCTCATACACAAAATGTTCTTAATGTTTTCAGTGGTTATGTGGTGGTACTTCGTGCCTACAGATTTCTTCTCCCTCACTATGCTGCTGCACACACTGGGCTCCAGGCTGTGCTCGGCTGAGCTCCAGTGCTAGTGCACATGTATTAATGGGCTCCTGAAACCGGAAATAGCAAGATGTCAGCCCCCACAAATTGGTGTATGCAACCATGAGTAGATTAAATTGAAAACAATGGTCGGCCATCTTGGAGGCTGTCTCTAGTTCTTATTAAAGCTCAATGTTCCAAACCTGGGACCTGCAGTACATCAACCCTTATTATTTGTTTGACGTGTAGCCTACACCTGGGGGCAGCATTGGATTATTTGATAGGAGAAACAACAGCGAGGTAGAGACCGAGGACAATCATTCTTCAACATTCACAACATTAAATTGTCTTATTTGTGAGTCAATATACAATTCAGTATAGGATTTACCTATAGTACCAGATGGGTTACTAAACCATAGTTTATTGTAAACCTTTGATATTGTAATCCCTTTGAAATATGGCATAAAATCCCTATTTCAGCACAAAAATATGTTGAAATAACAGGCATTCTTTAGGACCATGGGGTGAACTGTTCCATTTGATTGGTACCTTCACACTCACCCAGCACTAGATTGATAGCGGGTAAGGTCTGAAATGCTGCTATTTGACACTTTTACACACAAAGCACAGTGCAGCTGCCTTCACTTCACAAGTAAGAACTGTGGTAGCTGTAGCCGGTGGTGTGTGTCTGTCTGTCTGTATGCTGCACGTGTTCCCCGCTGTATTCATCCCATCTGAGCAGAAGATAGAATGCAACACCCCCTTTGCAGGCACACAAAATACAAATGTCATTGATGTTTTTCTTCAGGGTGGACATCGGACTATTGAGGCTTTGGCTAAACACTTTTTGTTAGACTAGGTGGAGACGGAGTCCTGGATAGATTTATATGGGATAGCCTGTAGAGAATTCCTACTGTAAGGGAAGGATCGCTGACGGATTGTTAAACCCTCGGTCCACTTATGTTTCCGACGGGATCTAGTCTACTCGCCGCAGAACGCGCTTTCACGTTGGAAGGTAAGTTTGTGTGAATGTCTTGCCAGTCAGATCACGAACTTGCAGGTTACAGCAACAATTGATTGCACCAAGATGACACCAGCGCATAACCGAATAACACTGTCTTCGTAAATTATTCGCAATGCAAATAGTGTATCGTACATTTGTCAAGTTTTCTAGAAGAGACTGCAGAGAACACAAGCAAGCTAATAAATGTTATTTTCAGTGATTCGTTTTGGGTGATTCTGGTGAATTATAAAACGATAAAGGGTATGCATGTAGACTACTAGTTAAAAAAATGTTTTATATATATATATATATATATGTGTCACTAACAAACATTGCCGCATCTCCGCGTGGGCCATTGGGCCATAGCCTATAAGGCAATTTTTTCTTTCTTTCTAGAGTGAGCTGTTTGGGAACTGTTCCGTACTCATTACAAACACGGTAAATAAAGGACCTTGAATGACAGCTCCATGGACAACTCCTCCGTTCACCCGGAGACTTCGTGCAATTATTTTGATCCGCCGCTGACCACGTTTTAGCCTACTTCTCTGTTTACATTGTGTCATAGGTAGGCTATGAATTACAGTGTAGGCCAGGGCTCTTCGACCCTGTTCCTGGAGAGCTACCGTCCTGTAGGTTTTCGCTCCAACCCGAATCTAGCACGCTTGAATCAGGTTAGTTCAGCGTTTTCCAAACTCTGTGCTGGAGACCCCAAGGGGTGCACGTTTGGGGTTTTGCCCAAGTACTACACAGTTGATTCAAATAATAAAAGCTTGATGATTATTTGAATCAGCTTAGTAGTGCTACGGCAAAACAAAATGCGCACCGAGTTTGGGAAACGTTGGGTTAGTTAAGTCTGGGGTTGGATTGAAAACCTACAGGAGGGTAACTCTTCAGGGACAGGGTTGGAGAGCCCTGCCCTACACTGTAATTCATTAAACTGAACTGGATTCCTTTACTTTACCAGAATTGCAATCCAGTGCATGCACCTTTTATGGAATTAAAATTCTAGGAAATTGGGCAACCCGTAGGCGCGTTATGTTACCCGTTGCACACAACCCACAAACTAAGAGTGCATTCAGAAAGTGTTCAGACCGCTTAACTTTTTTTTCAAATATTTTTTTACATTACAGCCAAATTCTAAATAGATTCAATTATTTTCTTCCCTCAATATACACACAATACCCCATAACGACAGCGAAAACAGGTTTTTAGAAATTTTAGCAAATGTATTTGTTTATATTTTGAATATGTTATTTACGGAAGTATTCAGACCCATTGCAATGAGACTCGACATTGTGCTCATGTAACAGTATAACTTTAGTCCGTCCCCTCGCCCCGACCCGGGCGCGAACCAGGGACCCTCTGCACACATCAACAACAGTCACCCACGAAGCATCGTTACCCATCGCTCCACAAAAGCCGCGGCCCTTGCAGAGCAAGGGGAACCACTACTTCAAGGTCTCAGAGCAAGTGACGTCACCGATTGAAAGGCTATTAGCGCGCACCACCGCTAACTAGTTAGCCATTTCACATCTGTTACACTCAGGTGCATCCTGTTTACACTGATAATCCTTTAGACGTGTCTACTTGATTGGAGTCCACCTGTGGTAATTTCAATTGATTGGACATGATTTAGAAAGGCACACACCTATCTATATAAGGTTCCACTGTTGACAGTGCATGTCAGAGCAAAAACCAAGCCATGAGGTTGAAGGAATTGTCCGTAGAGATCCAAGACCGGATTGTGTCGAGGTACAGATCAGAGGAAGGGTACCAAAAATATTTCTGCAGCATTGAAAGTCCCCAAGACAAGTCCCCCATAATTCTTAAATGGAAGAAGTTTGGAACCACCAAGACTCTTCCTAGAGCTGGCCGCCGGGTCAAACTGAGCAATCGAGGGAGAAGGGCCTTGGTCAGGGAGGTGACCAAAAACCCAATGGTCACTCTGACAGAGCTCCAGAGTTCCTCTGTGGAGATGAGAACTTTCCAGAAGGACAACCATCTCTGCAGCACTCCAACAATCAGGCCTGGTCTGATGAAACCAAGATTAAGCTATTTGGCCTGAATGTCAGGCGTCACGTCTGGAGGAAACCTGGCACCATCCCTACAGTGAAGCGTGGTGGTGGCAGCATCATGTTGTGGGGATGTTTTTTAGTGGCAGGGTCTGGGAGACTAGTCAGGATCGAAGGAAAGATGAATGGAGCAAACTACAGAAAGATCCTTGATGGAAAACCTGCTCAGGAACTCAGACTGGGGCGAAGGTTCACCATCCAACATGCGACCCTAAGAATACAGCCAAGACAACGCAGGAGTGACTTTGGGACACGTCTTTGAATGTCCTTGAGTGGCCCAGCCAGAGCTCGGACTTGAACCCGATCGAACATCTCTGGAGGGACCTGAAAATAGCTGTGCAGCGACGCTCCCCATCCAACCTGACAGAGCTTGAGTGGATCTGCAGAGAAGAATGGGAGAAACTTCCCAAATATGGGTGTGCAAAGCTTGTAGTGTCATACCCAAGAAGACTCAAGGCTGTAATCGTTGCCAAAGGTGCTTCAATAAAGTTCTGGGTCTAAATACTTACACTACAGTTCAAAAGTTTGGGGTCAATTAGATATTTCCTTGTTTTTTAAAGAAAAGCAAATCAAATTGTCTATTAAAATAACATCAAATTGATAAGAAGTACAGTGTAGACATTGTTAATTTTTATGGAATATCTACATAGGTGTGCAGAGGCCCATTATCAGCAACCATCACTCCTGTGTTCCTATGGCATGTTGTGTTAGCTGATCCAAGTTTATCATTTTAAAAGGCTAATTGATCATTAGAAAGCCCTTTTGCAATTATGTTAACACGGCTGAAAACTGTTGTGCTCATTAAAGAAGAAATAAACTGGCCTTCTTTAGACTAGTTGAGTATCTGGAGCATCAGCGTTTGTGGGTTTGATTACAGGCCTAAAATGTCCAGAAACAAAGATCTTTCTTTTGAAACTCATCAGTCTATTCTTGTTCTGAGAAATGAAGGCTTTTCCATGTGAGAAATTGCTAAGAAACTGAAGATCTCGTACAACGCTGTGTACTACTCCCTTCACAGTACAGCGCAAACTGGCTCTAACCAGAAAAAGGAGTGGGAGGCCCCGGTGCACAACTGAGCAAGTGGACAAGTACATTAGAGTGTCTAGTTTGAGAAACAGAAGCCTCACAAGTCCTCAACTGGCAGCTTCATTATATCGTGCCTGCAATTCCCATCCAACCTGACAGCTTGAGAGGATCAGCAAATACAGGTGTGCCAAGCTTGTGGCGTCGTACCCAACAAGACTCGATGCTGTAATCACTGCCAAAGGGGCAGAGTAAGTAAAGGGTCTGAATACTTATGTAAATGTAATATTTCATTTTTATGTTTTATAATTTAGCAAACATTTCTAAACCTGTTATTGTGTGTAGATTGATTGGGGGGGACAATTTAATCAATTTTAGAATAAGGCTGTATCGTAACAAAATGTGGAAAAAGTCAAGGGGTCTGAATACTTTCCCGAATGCACTGTATATTGCTTTCATGGGAAGTTAGGATAGCCTATCAGTCGACAACTTAACACTCATTTTAAAGCATAAACGTTATCTGGCCTGATTGATTACTTCCTTCCCATTGTCATCTCTTGTAACCAATATGTGATACCGTTGTGTTAGGTGACGTTGTAACCGTTCAGATTTATAGGCTATAGCCCCCAGTTCCCACTGCATTTTTTTCATTGTTCCCCTCTAATCAGGGACTGAAAAGTGCGGTAAGAGCTGGCAGACGCAACACCTGTGAAAAAGCCATGCGAAAATGTGATTAACATGACATGGCAGGACTATAGCCTAACAACTGACTATAATGATTTCTGTCAAACCTACTGAAATTCATATTTTACAACTTCATATTCTTTACATGGAATCCGACCTCCAACAAAACTGTCATTGGACTTTAGGGGAAAATAATATAAAAATAAAAAAAGTTTACATTGTATTTTAGTGTTGAGAGGTGGGACTGATTGTCACTTCACATTCTCACTTCATTGATTTAGATTCTTGTCAAGATGGAGCTATAGTCCCTTTCAAAGTGGCCAATCTATACTGAACAAAAATATAACGCAAATAAATTCATTATGCCCTAATCTATGGATTTCACCTGACTGGGAATGCATACAGTATATGCATCTGTTGGTCACAGATGCCTTTAAAAAACAAAAAGGCATGGATCAGAAAACCAGTCAGTATCTGGTATGATATGACCACCATTTGCCTCATGCAGCGCGATACATCTCCATTGCATAGAGTTGATTGTGGAATGTTGTCCCACTCTTCTTCAATGGCTGTGCGAAGTGGCTGGATATTGGCAGAAACTGGAACATGCTGTCGTACACGCCAGTCAAGAGCATCCCATACATGCTCAATGGGTGACATGTCTGGTGAGTATGCAGGCCATGGAAGAACTGGGACATTTTCAGCTTCCAGGAAATGTGTACAGATCCTTTCGGGAATGAGGGGCCGTGCATTATCATCTACTTCCGGCGCCGACCGAGATGGCCGCTTCGCACAAGCATTTCGCTACACTCGCATTAACATCTGCTAACTATGTGACAAATACAATTTGATTTAATTTTATCATGCCATAATATGAGGCGATGGAGGCGGATAAATGGCACAACAATGGGCCTCAGGATCTTGTCACGGTATCTCCGTGCATTCAAATTGTGACGACCCTCCCACTCTGTCTGCTGTATTCTTTCTCTTTGCTCTTGTTTTACTTATTAGGATGTTCGGCGGGAGGAGCTGGGTGAGTCGTCAGCGACATGGGGACACACCTGGGCTCGGGTGTGTCCCGGGATAAATACACCTCTTCCCCATTCATTGAGGAGACTCTCTCCATGCAGACACACTGTTAGATTTTGGTTATGGCATTTTTGTGGCTGTTTACTTTGGCACCTTTCAACACCCATCATAATCACATTTTATGTATGCAACCGTTATTCCTTATCTCCACGTTGTCTCCCTTTTTGTTACGGACTTCGAGCCGGTTCGTGACAAGTGGGGGCTCATCCGGGATCTCGAAGGTATTGTGTTTGGGAGAAAACGTGGAGTTAATGTTTGAGATCTCTGTTGGTGCTTTGTTTGCATCTTTTGTTACAGCTTTTTTGAGTTGTAATGTTTGGTGCTCAGTACTAGTTGCCTTTGTTTGTTTGGTAAACTTGACATTGCGGTGGATAGTTGGTTGTGTGCTGCATTGGAGAGAGTACATTGGTTAGTTTCCAGGCCCCTACCCAGGCTGGAGACTCTTGCTCTACTCGCTGTTGGGACAGTGGTCAGAGGAAATGAGTACAATCGGCTGTGTACCTCAGTCTGAGATTTGGGTAGGGTAGTGACACTTGCTACCTGGAGCTATAGCCTTTCTTTTTCCCCTGTTAGGCTTAGCAACGGAATACGTTGGGCATGGTTTCACTATGGAATATGTTGGGCATGGTTATTTTGTTTGTTATTTTTGTGTGGTGTCCGTGAACTGAGCAGTTGTCTCGGGGGCACATCCGTGGCTTGGAGGGAATCTGCCAGCGTGCTGTTTTTTTTTTTTTTTTTTTTTTACCTTGCCAGCGGGCTACAGTGCGTAATTACCCACCGCAAATCCGCACGAAGACTAAGGTTGAGTTATTGTGGGGTTTGGGGAATCTCCATATATATCTCATCTCTCTTCTGTGGTGCCCAGTGTGATTGTCATTTCTCTTGTTGTGGTCCGGTCTGGTGTGCTCAGCAGAGGGGAAGAGCGAGATGTTTTTTGTTTTTGTTGTATTTACTTGTGATTATGGCGTCTAATGTAGACGAGTTCATTCGCTTTCCATCAGAGGAACTGTTTGAATTATGTACTAAAGAACAGCTGTTGAAGATCGCTGAACACTACAAGATTGAAATTAGTGATAAATGTCAAAATAATTCTGTTATGTTGATATTGAAAGCCAATCTGATTGAGAGTGGTATTCTTGAAGTTAACACTGGGGCAGCCTCTGCCGAGGACTCGCCACCTCCCCAGCCGTCTCCCCGTTTCGTTACAATGGCCGCCCCATCTGTTAGACTTAGTGGTCTGTCTTTTGAACAACAGAAGGAACTGCTTCTGTTACAACTAGAGCATGATCATGTAAAGTATGAAAAGGAATTGGCATTTACACAGGATTTGGAGCGTGCAAAAATCAAGTTGCAACAAGAGCGGCTACAGTTGGTTAGGGAAGGAAAGCTCTCAGGGGAGAGTTTCCTCTGGGAAGGTGACCCAGATTTACCTAGGGGTTGCTCCTCTCTCGGTCATGCCCCTGACTCATTTGATATTGTTGGAAACTTAAGGTTGTTGCCAAAATTTTATGAGAAGGACCCTGAGACGTTCTTTTTGTTGGAGCTTATTGCTGACGCGCTCTCTCGTGCGCCCTGTTTCTGTATGTCTACGTGACTGACCATTGTTTCTTTTGTTTGGTATTGTTCTGTTCTGTCGCTCCTGTCTGCTCCTTCTGGTCTCGTTTTCTTCTTTCCTCTTAAAGGTTGCTTCCTGTGCGCAAAGGTTGCTGAAGTCTGTGGAGGACGAGGTTGGCTGGGGCAAGTGGAAGTGTGAACACATGGATTTGGGATGCTGGTTGGGTCAATTTGGGATGCAGGCTGGGTCTTCTGCTAGTATCCATCCAGGGCAGTATTTTGTTTGTGTGACGACCCTCCCACTCTGTCTGCCGTATTCTTTCTCTTTGCTCTTGTTTTCCTTATTAGGATGTCGGCGGGCGGAGCTGGGAGGGTTGTCAGCGACATGGGACACACCTGGGCCCGAGTGTGTCCCGGGATAAATTCACCTCTTCCCCATTCATTGAGGAGACTCTCTCCATGCATGGCATTTTTGTGGCCGTTTTGTTTGTTTGCTTTTGCACCTTTCAACACCCATCATTATCACTTACACCTACAGATTACTGACTACACACACCATTGTTAATTGTATTTACGTTACCTCAGTTAATAAACATATTTTTGTTATTCCTAATCTCCACGTTGTCTCCCTTTTTGTTACGGACTTTGAGCCGGTTTGTGACAAAATATAAAATGCAATTGTGCTCGTTGTCCGTAGCTGATGCCTGCCCATACTCATAACCCCACTGCCACCATGGGGCACTCTGTTCTCAATGTTAACATCAGTAAACCGCTCGCCCGACACAATGCCATACACGCTGTCTACCAGCTGCCCGGTAAAGTCGAAACCGGGATTCATCTGTGAAGAGCACTTATCCAGTGTGCCAGTGGCCATCGAAGTTGAGCATTTGTCCACTGAAGTCGGCTATGACGCCAAACTGCAGTCAGGTCAAGACCCTGGTGAAGACCAAGAGCACGCAGATGAGCTTTCCAGATACTTTTTCTGACAGTTTGTGTTGAAATTCTTCTGTTGTGCAAACCCACAGTTTCATCAGCTGTCCAGATGGCTGGTCTCAGACGATCCCGCAGGTGAAGAAGACGGATGTGGAGGTCCTAGGCTGGCGTGGTTACTTGTGGTTAGGGCTGGGCGATATGACGATATACAGTTGAAGTCGGAAGTTTACATACACTTATGTTGGAGTCATTCAAATTAGTTTTTCAACACCTCAACAAATTTCTTGTTAACAAACTATAGTTTTGGCAAGTCGGTTAGGACATCTACTTTGTGCATGACACAAGTAATTTTTCCAACAATTGTTTAGATAGATTATTTCACTTATAATTCACTGTATCACAATTCCAGTGGGTCAGAAGTTTACATACACTGTTGACTATGCCTTTTAAACAGCTTGGAAAATTCCAGAAAATTATGTCATGGCTTTAGAAGCTTCTGTTAGGCTAATTGACGTAATTTGAGTCAATTGGAGGTTTACCTGTGGATGTATTTCAAGGCCTACCTTCCAACTCATTGCCTCTTTGCTTGACATCATGGGAAAATCAAAAGAAATCAGCCAACACGTCAAAAATAATTGTAGACCTCCACAAGTCTGGTCCATCCTTAGGAGCAATTTCCAAATGCCTGAATGTACCACGTTCATCTGTACAAACAATAGTACGCAAGTATAAACACCATGGGACCACGCAGCTGTCCTACCGCTCAGGAAGGAGATGCGTTCTGTCTCCTAGAGATGAACGCACTTTGGTGCGAAAAGTGCAAATCAATCCCAGAACAACAGCAAAGGACCTTGTGAGGATGCTGGAGGAAACGGGTACAAAAGTATCTATATCCACAGTAAAACGAGTCCTATATCGACATATCCTGAAAGGCCGCACAGCAAGGAAGAAGCCCCTGCTCCAAAACCGCCATAAAAAAGCCAGACTACGGTTTGCAACTGCACATGGGGACGAAGATTGTACTTTCTGGAGAAATGTCCTCTGGTCTAATGAAACAAAAATAGAACTGTTTGGCCATAATGACCATTGTTATGTTTGGAGGAAAAAGGGGGAGGTTTGCACGCTGAAGAACACCATCCCAACCATGAAGCACGGGGGTGGCAGCATCATGTTGTGGGGGTGCTTTGCTGCTGGGACTGGTGCACTTCACAAAATAGATGGCATCGTGAAGAAAGAAAATTATGTGGATATATTGAAGCAACATCTCAAGACATCGGTCAGGAAGTTAAAGCTTGGTCGCAAATGGATCTTCCAAATGGACAATGACCCCAAGCATACTTCAAAAGTTGTGGCAAAATGGCTTAAGGACAACAAAGTCAAAGTATTGAAGTGGCCATCACAAAGCCCTGACCTCAAGCCTACAGACAATTTGTGGGCAGAACTGAAAAAGCATGTTTGAGCAAGGAGGCCTACAAACCTGACTCAGTTACACCAGCTCTGTCAGGAGGAATGGGCCAAAATTCAACCAACTTATTGTGGGAAGCTTGTGGAAGGCTACCCAAAACGTTTGACCCAAGTTAAACAATTTAAAGGCAATGCTACCAAATACGAATTGAGTGTATGTACACTTCTGACCCATTGGGAATGTGATGAAAGAAATAAAACCTGAAAGAAATAATTCTCTACTATTATTCTGACATTTCACATTCTTAAAATAAAGTGGGGATCCTAAGGGAATTTTTACTAGGATTAAATGTCAGGAATTGTGAAAAACTGAGTTTAAATGTATTTGGCTAAGGTGTATGTAAACTTCCGACTTCAACTGTGTGTATGTATGTATATACAGTGGGGCAAAAAAGTATTTAGTCAGCCACCAATTGTGCAAGTTCTCCCACTTAAAAAGATGAGAGAGGCCTGTAATTTTCATCATATGTACACTTCAACTATGACAGACAAAATGAGAAAAAAAATCCAGAAAATCACATTGTAGGATTTTTTAATGAATTTATTTGCAAATTATGGTGGAAAATAAGTATTTGGTCACCTACAAACAAGCAAGATTTCTGGTTCTCACAGACCTGTAACTTCTTCTTTAAGAGGCTCCTCTGTCCTCCACTCGTTACCTGTATTAATGGCACCTGTTTGAACTTGTTATCAGTATAAAAGACACCTGTCCACAACCTCAAACAGTCACACTCCAAACTCCACTATGGCCAAGACCAAAGAGCTGTCAAAGGACACCAGAAACAAAATTGTAGACCTGCACCAGGCTGGGAAGACTGAATCTGCAATAGGTAAGCAGCTTGGTTTGAAGAAATCAACTGTGGGAGCAATTATTAGGAAATGGAAGACATACAAGACCACTGATAATCTCCCTCGATCTGGGGCTCCACGCAAGATCTCACCCCGTGGGGTCAAAATGATCACAAGAACGGTGAGCAAAAATCCCAGAACCACACAGGGGGACCTAGTGAATGACCTGCAGAGAGCTGGGACCAAAGTAACAAAGCCTACCATCAGTAACACACTACGCCGCCAGGGACTCAAATTCTGCAGTGCCAGACGTGTCCCCCTGCTTAAGCCAGTACATGTCCAGGCCCGTCTGAAGTTTGCTAGAGAGCATTTGGATGATCCAGAAGAAGATTGGGAGAATGTCATATGGTCAGATGAAACCAAAATATAACTTTTTGGTAAAAACTCAACTCGTCGTGTTTGGAGGACAAAGAATGCTGAGTTGCATCCAAAGAACACCATACCTACTGTGAAGCATGGGGGTGGAAACATCATGCTTTGGGGCTGTTTTTCTGCAAAGGGACCAGGACGACTGATCCGTGTAAAGGAAAGAATGAATGGGGCCATGTATCGTGAGATTTTGAGTGAAAACCTTCCATCAGCAAGGGCATTGAAGATGAAACGTGGCTGGGTCTTTCAGCATGACAATGATCCCAAACACACCGCCCGGGCAACGAAGGAGTGGCTTCGTAAGAAGCATTTCAAGGTCCTGGAGTGGCCTAGCCAGTCTCCAGATCTCAACCCCATAGAAAATCTTTGGAGGGAGTTGAAAGTCCGTGTTGCCCACCAACAGCCCCAAACATCACTGCTCTAGAGGAGATCTGCATGGAGGAATGGGCCAAAATAGCAGCAACAGTGTGTGAAAACCTTGCGAAGACTTACAGAAACGTTTGACCTCTGTCATTGCCAAGAAAGGGTATATAACAAAGTATTGAGATAAACTTTTGTTATTGACCAAATACTTATTTTCCACCATAATTTGCAAATAAAATCATAAAAAATCCTACAATGTGATAAATGATAAAAATGATAAAAATTACAGGCCTCTCCCATCTTTTTAAGTGGGAGAACTTGCACAATTGGTGGCTGACTAAATACTTTTTTGCCCCACTGTATTAGGCCTATTTTTATTTTGTTTGCAACTGTAGTTGAAGTGTTTTCTATTTACCTTTTTAGATTTCTTACGTTCATATTTTATATTGTTACATGCTTAATTGAAAATGTGCACAGGTTCTAAATAAAAGGAAATTAAATATGAGTAAGTACCTTTTTTATTTGTTGAGTATAATTCAAAATGTAATAAGAAATAGGCATTTACATGTGGTCATTTTATGTAAACTATTTATTCATTTAATTTATAGAAAATGTGCTATATCGGGATATGAGATTTTGTCCATATCGCCCAGCCCTACTTGTGGTTTGCGGTTGTTAGGCCGGTTGGACGTACTGACAAATTCTCTAAAATGACTTAGGAGGTAGCTTGTGGTATGAGAAATTAACATTCAGTTCTCTGGCAACAGCTCTGGTGGACATTTCGGCGTCAGCATACCAATTGCACGCTCAACTTGAGACATCTGTGGCATTGTGTTGAGTGACAAACATTCTAGTGACCTTCGATTGTACCGAGCACAAGGTGCACCTGTAATGATCATGTTGTTTAATCAGCTTGTTGCTATGCCACACCTGTCAGGTGGATGGATTATCTTGGGAAATGAGAAATGTTCACTAACAGGGGTGTAAACAAATTTGTGCACAAAATTTGAGAGAAGTTTTTTGTGCGTATGGGACATTTCTGGGATCTTTTATTTCGGCTCATTAATAACATGTGAACAACAGTTTACATGTTGCGTTTTATATTTTTGTTCAGTGTAATATATCTTCAGGAAAAGGACTGTGCCATTATTGTCCTTATTGCAATTAGGCTCAGTTGTGAGTTAAGCCCGTAAAAGCTTGTTCTTGTAATGGTCACTTATGTTCATATGCTCAGAGATAGCACTGTCATTGAGCCAAAATGTGACCAGCTAGATATTCTCATAATGTAAATAGAGATTTTGTAATGTTGAACAGTTGTCCCTTCTATAGGCTTTAGTTTTGACCTTAGCTTTGATTTTTGAAGGGGATAGAAATGGAATAGTGGCAGTCCATTTTAATTCCACTGGAGCCTTTCATTTGCTAATGAACCATTCATTTGCTAATGTTTTGATATGTGCTTAAAGGCTGTTGGTTTACTGTCCCTGAGGCATTGAATACAAAGCAGCATGTTGAACTCTTTTGCAAAATACAAAAAATCAAACAAATAAAGGTTTGAACTCAAGCCAAGGGAGTCCCAATACCTCCCACATTCAGCGAGGTGTCTAATTAGTCACAGGATGCTGCACAAGAAGCTGCTCTCACACACTGTGGCAATACACTTAAAAGCTGACTTGGACATGGCATCCATTAGAGCCTCATCCTGCACACACAGTGTACTGCTGAACCTAGCAAAAAGGGCCTTTCTGTTCCAGGCCTTGGCAAGGTATAGCATGCAGATAGATAATGCAATGGTGGAATCTATGGCTCTGACATGCAACGTTACTGCTTACGCAGGGACTATATTGGCATGGTTGAGGACCAAAAGCTTGCAGGGCTGAGAGGGAATGAGGGGGGTGAGGTGTGTGCATGTGCACATGCAGTCATGTATGTGTTTGCCAACAAAATGCATTTGTTGGTACACACCCCACCAGATGAAATGCAAAGTGATGTAGGCCGGGAGTTAAAGTGCCTTAGGCAGCACCGAACCTCTCAGGATTTAATGCTTGGCAGGGTTGATGTTTTGTAACTGGCAGCTGTGCAATTAAATCTTCATAGAGATGGTGGATGTTAATTGACAAAACACTCTTCACTTTTTGATAACCCCTTTACCTGACCATGTTTCTGACTGAGCTGGATTTACCAAAATAACTCCGCACAATTAAATACATTTACAACTGAGTGCAAGATTATGTGAAAATAGGCAGAAAGCCAATCACTGATTAAACCCCCTCAAACCCCCTGTTTTTCTCATCTGAATTACCAATTCAGTAACATGAATAGAGGAAGCATGTACAGGCTTAAAGCTCTGTCGGTGTTTTATACTGCTTTTGATGGAGGAAAAAACAACAATGTAAATCGAATACAAAAGCCCTTTTTTATCTGATAAGCCATTTTAATCTGACCTCCCACAGGAGAGTGCAGCCTACCATCCCATGCCTTCCCCAACCCAAGGCCCCTATGAGAGAGACCTTTAAAGAGGAGGGGATTTGACCAAACAATCCAGCTCTGTAAGTCGGGATGGAGGGTGGACAGGGAGCAGGGTCGTGCTCCAGCCAGGCTGTGGAGGCTGAGTACCCCACCCAGGGGACAACTTCTCCAGCCAGCGGAGGAGGGGATGCAGGGCTGGGCTCTTGCAAGCACAACGGACTGATCAATACCCGCAGCTTGATGGTGGAGACTGAAGGGCTGGTGTCGGTGTACTCGGCCCCCAAATACCAGGGTCACATGGTGGTCAACCTATCCCCCCAGCAGGAGCAGAATGGCCGGGGAGTGGGCGGAGGAGTGGGACACCCACAGCTGCTCAACCCCAGCGCTCTACCCCAGGGCATGGACCCATGCTTCAGGCCCGACCTGATCCTGTACTCCGAGAACACGCTGCGGGCCTGGGGGGATGGAGGAGTCGGGGATTGCTGTGAGACCACCTTCATAGAGGACTTGGCATCCGGTTCCTCTGCCGGCTCCAAGGATACGCTGATGTTTGCCGATGGCAAGTTCCTGGACATGTCTGTGGAGGATGCAAAGATCCAGACCCTGTCCTATGACGATGATGAGTTCCAGGACCTGGAGGTAAGGCTTGGGGCTCTGTCTTTTATCATATCACATTACGCTGTAAGGTATGTAAGAAACGCATGAATATATTGCTGTATGGTTAGACGTTTGTGTTATTGCATTTAGAGCCAAATAATAATGGACCAGATGGATTTCTGAGGTTTTTGTTTGAAGGAGAAAGATCTCTTGGGTCCTTTAAGATGTCTCACCACCTCTGATTCAGCAGGCATTTCCCTGCTCAATAGGCCTCAGCACAGACCAGGCAGGGAAAGACATGTACATTATGTGGGCTCAGGTGGATATATTGTTTCCCTATCCCTGGGTCTATGTGACCTTCAAAGACTAGTTATTTTAATACTAAATGTTTGCAGGAAACATTTGAGTCGTCACTAAATTGTTGGTTTCTGGTGTTGCCATGGTTTCTGGTGGTTGTCACTGGAGTAGTCAAGGTATGCAACATTTTTATAGCTCATTCTTAATTAATATGATCTTTGTTACAGTATGTTGTAAAATTGTAGAGAAAGCAAAAAATACCGCCACTGCTTCATTTGGCCTTTTATTCACTACAAAAGTAGCTCCTTGGATTCTCATCGTGGTTTGTTTGAAATACACAGCAATTTAATAATATGTGAGGTTCCCACAGAATATTTGTAGATGACGACCATCCTTAAAATGTATTGCACATACTATACCTCATACTTAGAAATTCTCTGGTAGTTTTCTATACTTAGCCAGTAGCCGGCCTTCACAAGCCAAAAGTGGTCCCCGAAAATTGCATACTACGTCACGTGTAGATATGTGCACACCGTTATTGCTCTCTCTTTCACTCTGCTGTGTGTGCATCTTGCTAGCTGTCACTCAAATAGCAAGGGGCTAAAGCTCATTGGCTGGAACTCAAATTGCTTGGGGGCTGGCCCGCTTGGGGGAACATTTTGGGAAAATGGTGCTGCATAGCTTCCAGTAAACAGTCACTTTCAAACTAAGGATTTTGTGGCTAATTGAGGTAAAACAGGAATTCTGCTTCTAGATTATGCATTTATGAACTACATATTAACACATCCAGCCCAAAGCGGGAGGTTTTAAAAAAGACTTACCAGTCGCCAAAGTTCCAGAGCATGTCAACATAATTCCCCTGGGTTTACAGTATTGGACTGCCCATCACAATGTTCTTACAGTACTTGTGGAGTAAAACATGTCTAAACCTTCCAAATTTAAATAGGCTGTCTAGGTTACTATCTAAGTCCTTTCAATATCTTATAATTTACTGTGCCCTCTGACCTTTTTATTACCGTCAGATTTAGGCACTGTGTGTGGAATGAGATTAGTGAATTATACATTTTTGGCGTCTTGTTCCGTACCCATCTGAAGTTAATCAGCTAGTCTGAGGAGGTGTAATGATTTTAGTGTCTTACTAATCCACCCTCCAGGGCAAGAATGCCTTCATAATTAGGGCCAAGCTTTTTGGGCTTTTTTGGGGGCATTTTGCTTTTACCGGTATTTCAAGCATGATCCACTAGGTTTGCTCAAGCTGATTGTAGCTAAAAACAGGTAAATTTAGGAGCAGTTAAATGGGAGAGTCAATGAAACCAACCATGGAAGTATAATGTTGTCAATTCGGGGGTAGCCCAGACCGGTTTGAGATACACTGTGTTGGCTTGGCAGTCGCTGGACCCGGGTTTCAGTTTGCCCATCATTGTCCAATTGGCATGACTGGTTGTGCCCCTGTCTGGTTGAACATATGTACAGTGCCCTCTCGGTGCAAATCGACTGCTAGAGAGCACAGCGGTGCAAGCTCAGTGCCTGAACAAATGTGTTGAGGTGAGGAAAACCAGAGCCATCTGAAGTAAAGAGAATTAACATTTATTTCAACAACACATCAGCAAGACCACCATATGCTGCGATATAGTGCAGTCTTCTGTAAACCTCTCGCCTTTCTTGACCTGCATCTAAAGTAGTCACTCTTTGTGCTTTCACAGAGTGAGTACTCGAGCGACTCAGAGAGTGAAGACAACTTTCTCATGATGCCACCGAGGGACCACTTGGGCCTGAGCGTCTTCTCCATGCTGTGTTGCTTCTGGCCCTTGGGGATCGCTGCCTTCTACCTGTCCCATGAGGTAAGGACTACTACACTGTCAATGACACTACACACACCACGGTTGCGTCACCACTAGTAGTTACAGTAAATATCAAGGCAGTCTTAGGAGAATGTGTATACTCTCACACAATAAATAACCTAAGAAGTAAATCATTTATAGTTTTAGGTCATCATAGTATTAGGTGCAAGGCTCAAAAGTACAGTGCCTAGTGAAAGTCTACACACCCCTTGCACACATCTTCACATTTTGCTGCCTTAAAATTTAATCTAAAAAGGATTACGGATTACATTTTTATTTAAAAAATGTATCTAGACATTTTCAAAGTGTCCTAATTAATATATGTCTTGATTGTGTATGTCCTCACACCCCTGAGTTAATACTTGGTGGAAGCACCTTTTGGCAGCCATTACAACAGACAGTGCCTGCAGAAAGTATTCATACATTTTGTTGTTACAGCCTGAATATATATTAAAAAAAAAAATGTTTGCAGATTTATTGAAAATAAAATCTAAGAAATATCTCATTTACATAAGTATTAACACCACTGAGTTATTACTTTGTAGAAGCACGGTGATTACAGCTTTGAGTCGTCTTGGGAATGTCTATATCAGCTTTGCACCTTTGGATTTGGGGATTTTCTCCCATTCTTCCTTGCAGATTTTCTCAACTCATAATTATCAGCTTCCATTCAGTCAGCGCATAAAACCACCTCGCCAGGCCAAATGTATACAATATTAACAGCCTTTATATCTATTATAGACATAGGCCTTCAGTGTGTGACAGGTTGGTGATTCTGAAAGGACAGCAACCGTAATACCAGTGCACTCATGTAGGAGAGTGCACTTTCTGTTAAACACAAAGGGCCAATGGTGTAGTGGAGGGTAAACGCAGGTATAAGCCGCATACCCACTTTTTCAGTGGGCATTGCTTATACTCACTTCTTATTCCCTACTGATGCATATCCAAATAGTGTAGTGGAGGTATACGATTTATCAATTATGTAGAACAACAGGGAAATCATGCACAAAGTAACCTACACAATCGCAAAGCATGTGAAATATATTCACATAGCCTAGTTTCAGCGGAATATCATTTGCAGGCAGCAAGAGTGTGCATCTCTCAACTGGTTTTGGCATGGAGCAGCTCACCGAAGAATGACATCGGTAGCCGGTACAGTAGCAAAGACGTTTGAACTTATATCTACCAGTAAATGCTAACTAAGGCAACAATGGGTATGCAAACCAGGTATGGAAAAAGTTAAGTCCGAAGTGTTGGTTAGTAGGCTATTTGTGATGCGCAACTGTCATGTGCTGTTTGCGTCAGGGGCGTAGTTATGGATCGGGCCTGGGTGGACAGGGGAGCCAGGCCCTGACAGGCACACCGAATCAGATTGATGTGGTTTAAGCATTGTTGTGGACAGACCATTACATGTTTTTATTTACATTTTATTTTAAAAAGTGTGATTTTGAGAGTGGGGGGAAAAAACAAGAAAGAAAAAACTTTGGGGCAAAATTAGAGTATACCCACTTCTCCAGGTACCACTACACCACTGCATAGGGCCGATGGAAAGCGTGATGTTAAAGGATAAGCAGTCGATAAACTAGGACATAATAAGCCAGTAGGTCCCAATTAAAATAATACAAAAACACTACTTAACCAGCTCTGCTACAGCGAGTAAAAAGGTCAGACTGAGGTGTTCTCTCATTTGTGTCTGGAAGTAGCTAGCTAGCCAACTTTAGCCAGTTAGCTTGGGTGATTTGGTTGGGACAAGCATGCATTGGCTGACAAGCTGCAGAAGGACGAGTAGGCTATAATTCCCCATCGTTTATCAGTGCAATTGTGATGGCCAATTGGCTGAAATTTCAGAGGGTTTGTCTAATGTTCCTTTGTTAGATTTGAGCTCATCTTGCTCTGGCTAGCATTAGTTGTTGATCTTGTTGATATGCATAACTGAGGGAGAGCGAGAGTCTACCTTTTCATGGTTGTTTGATCAATAGGACTGTAAAGTTCCCAAAATTAAGAGGACTCCCGTTGTGTTTACATATTTGTAGAAATCAATTCAGGTGTATTTTGTGGCTTTTGGCAAATGCATTCTAATGATCTAATGTCGTGCTGTTGCAACTGCCTGTAAACACAGTCTAGTTCAAAGTGAATGATGGCAGGCCCATGTTGCAAATTACTTATTTGTATAAAGGTCTATTGTAGTTCTGATTGGCTATAGCACACCGGTCTGTGTAGACTCCGGTACTGGACGAGACAGATGTTTTAATTTTATTTCTGAGGTTGTATATGAACATATTTCAATAAGATTTAATGTTGATAAAATGCTGTCAGTTCCACTTTAAATGCAACAGTGTTTCACACACACAAGTTATTTTCAAGGAAATGGCTAACAGCAAGTGTGTTGCAATAAAACAAAGTTCCACTCACCAGGTGATGATCATTTGAAATGTAACTTCTTGTTGAAAGTTCTTCTTGAAAAGAGAGAAGCTAACAAATTAGCAACAACATCCTCTTTAATAACACCTGCTATAGCCAACAACGAAAGCTAGCTAGCTAGAACATGGGAAAACTACTGCTCGCTATTGCGCAGTAACTTGTTGGCCTTCAAGAAGGCAGAAGTTTCCATACGTTTTAGTAAAAACTTGAGATTAAATCAGAACAGCATGGAAAATAATACAATTATCATTATTATAATCATTATTTTATAAATCCTCAGCCCTTCTCTGAAGGCGTAGAAAGCCCATTGTTCCCCACTGTGTTTGGGGTTAGCAATAATTTGTAGAGTTGCTCTATTTGCCCTCGGCATGCATTTTTTTCACTATTCCGGATGTCTAAAGAATCCATATGTTCTGAAATATGAATATAGAAATACTGGACATTTTGAACTCTTATGGTGGTGATTTGACACAATTACAATCATGGTCTTGAATTGGGCTCGCATTTTTCTGGTCTCAGTCTCGCCCCTCCTCCGGTCTTGGTCTTGACTTGGATTCGATTTGGTCTCGAACACAACACTGCTTCATGGTAGTGTTGGACAGTTGATGAACTGTGATTGGTTTTCTCCAGACATAGCACTTTGCATTCAGGCAAAATAATCATATTTTCGTCTCATCAGACCACAGAATCTTTTTCCATATGCGCTCAGTCTTTCACATGCCTTTTTTGCAAACTTCAGGTTTGCCGTCGTGCTTTTTTCTCAGGTGTGGTTTCTGTCTGGCCACTCTCCCATAAAGCCCAAATTGGTGAAGTGCTGTAGTGACTGTTGTCCTTCTGGCAGGTTCTCCCATCTCAAACAAGGAACTCTGTAGTTCTGTCAGAGTGGTCATTGGGTTCTTAGTCACCTTCCTGACCAAGGTCCTTCCTGCCCTGTTGCTCTAGGGAGTCTGGGTAGTTCCATATTCTTTTCAATTTCCCCTTTGATGGAGACCACTGTGCTCTTGGAAACTTTCAACACTTTTAGAAATTGTTTTATACCTTGTATGCCTCATCACAATTCAATCTAGGAGATCTACAGACAGTTCCTTGGACTTTATGGTATAGTTTCTGCTTTGACATGTACTGCCAACTGTGGGACTTTATATAGGCAGTGTTTCCAAACTATCATGTACAAACAATTGAATTGGCCACAGGTGGACTCCAATCAAGTTGTAGTGACGTCTCAAGGATGATCAAAGGAAATTGGATGCACCTGAGCTCAATTTAAAGTGTCATAGCAAATTAGATATTTCTGTATTTAATATTCAATACATTTGCAAATATTTCTAAAAACATGTTTTCACTTTGTCATTATGGGGTATTGTGTGTGTAGATGGGTGATAAAATAATAATATTTAAAAAATAAATAATAATAATTTGGCTCTAACACAACGAAATGTAGAATAAGTCAAGGGGTATGAATACTTTCTGAAGGCACAGTGCCTTGCTCAAGCTCAGTACATTTGGCTGCGAAGCAATGATGGACAGCAATGTTCAAACATCTCAGATTTTCTAGGAAATTTAAGTCAGGACTGAAACTGAACACTCAACCCCTTGTGGAAAGCCATGCTGGTGTGTCTTTGGCATGAACATTTGTGTAATTTTCACAATGAAAAATTAAACTATCTGGGGGTAGAGTGAGGAGGGTTTTCCTCTAACCTTTTACCTGGGCTTTGCTCCCTATTTCTTTTGATCCTGACAAACTCCCCAGTCCTTGCCGGTTACAAGCATACCCTTATCATGATGCTGCCACCACAATACTTGAAAATACAGAGGGTTTCACTCAGTTGTATTAGATTTGACCCAAACGTGTGTGTGTGTTTTTGAATTTAGGCCAAAAAGTAAATTTCTTTGCCATATTGTAGGGCTGGGCGGTATACCGTATTTTACGAAATACTGGTATCGAGGCACGGACCAGGTTGGGTTTTTATGTTACCTTCTAAAATTGTTTGAATGTTTGGTTTGTTAAATGTGATACGCCGTGTTTAACGTCCCATTTTTTCCCCCCAAGCGTTCTATAATTACACTTAGTTTGTGTTTCTTACATCTGCAAACAGCTAGTTTGTCTTTTCTTAGCAAGTTGGGCCTAAATCGTGTTAGCTGCTAATGCTAATCGCTAGTTAACTGGCTAGCTAGCTAATAAATGTACTGAGACAGAACAAGCGTAACTGGCTATACAGCTTGATAATACCAGTGATGGGATAGACCCTAAATCAGTATGTTGTTTGTGTGACAGTATCTTCTAAATCAAAGAGGAATATGCGAAGCATGAATATGTTAGCTACATGAAGTATTATAGCCAAATATTATAGGGTCCCTTAGGAAACACTTATTAACACTTTTCTTCCTACCCTGTCACAATAACTCCTCCTGACATTTTCATTCGTTGTCATGTCAAACAACACTGTATTCAAAGTGCCCGCTATTATATTCTAACTATAGAATTGGAACAATCATTCTATTTTCATGATTCCAACAGTTCACCAGTCAAATCACAATTGCAACATTTGGTTAAAAATAAGGCCTAGATTGTTTGCCATTGTGCAGCCCTATGCCTATGTGGCAGTGTGGAAATTACCTCAAATGAGTGTAGTAAATGCAGAAAATTATTTTGGGTTGAATTGAACAGTAAAAAAACAATCAGAATGGAGAAGGACACATTCTAAGTGATTTCAATGGATGTGTTGCCACCCTAGGGTCACTCACTACAAATAAAGCAAATGTAGAACTTTTATTATTAAAAAATATAAAATACAGTCGGTCATACCGTGATATAAACTCAGCAAAAAAAGAACCGTCCCCTTTCAGGACCCTGTCTTTCAAAGATAATTGGTAAAAATCCAAATAACTTCACAGATCTTCATTGTAAAGGGTTTAAACACTGTTTCCCAATGAACCATAAACAATTAATGAACATGCACCTGTGGAACGGTCGTTAAGACACTAACAGCTTACAGACGGTAGGCATTTTTTTAATTTTACCTTTTATTTAACTAGGCAAGTCAGTTAAGAACAAATTCTTATTGACAATGACGGCCTAGGAACAGTGGGTTAACTGCCTGTTCAGGGGCAGAGCGACAGATTTTTACCTTGTCAGCTTGGGGATTCGATCTAGCAACCTTTCAGTTACTTGTCCAACGCTCTAACCACTAGGCTACCGGCCGCAATTAAGGTCACAGTTATGAAAACTTAGGACACTAAAAAGGCCTTTCTACTGACTTTGAAAAGCACCAAAAGAATGATGCCCAGGGTCCCTGCTCATCTGCGTGAACGTGCCTTAGGCATGCTGCAAGGAGGCATGAGGACTGCAGATGTGGCCAGGGCAAGAAAATGCAATGTCCGTACTGTGAGATGCCTAAGACAGCGCTACAGGGAGACAGGACGGACAGCTGATCGTCCTCGCAGTGGCAGACCACGTGTAACAACACCTGCACAGGATCAGTACATCTGAGCATCAGACCTGCGGGACAGGTACAGGATGGCAACAACAACTGCCCGAGTTACACCAGTAACGCACAATCCCTCCATCAGTGCTCAGACTGTCCGCAATAGGTTGAGAGAGGCTAGACTGAGGGCTTGTAGGCTTGTTGTAAGGCAGGTCTTCACCAGACCTGCTTTAATTTGGAACATTCAAAAAATCTTTCACTTTGAAAATGTGGAGTATGTGTAGATCAGTGTGTAGATCAGTAGGGGGGAAAAAATCTATTTGTCATACATTTTTAGATTTTATTTTAAAGCAGCAGAATGTGACGACTGCAGGGGGTGTGTAGACATTCACTAGGCACTTTTTGCCTAGTGAAGCCTATTCCCCCTCAGGAAACTAAAAAGATTTGGCATGGGTCCTGAGATACTCAAAAGGTTCTACAGCTTCAACATCGAGAGCATCCTGACTGGTTGCATCACTGCCTGGTACGGCAATTGCTCGGCCTCCGACCGCAAGGCACTACAGAGGGTAGTGCGTACGGCCCATTACATCACTGGGGCTAAGCTGCCTGTCATCCATGACCGCTACACCAGGTGTCAGAGGAAGGCCCTAAAAATTGTCAGACCCCAGCCACCCAAGTCATAGACTGTTCTCTCTACTACCGCATGGCAAGCGGTACCGGAGTGCCAAGTCTAGGACAAAAAGGCTTCTCAACAGTTTTTACCCCCAAGCCATAAGACTCCTGAACAGGTAATCAAATGGCTATCCGGACTATCTGCATTGTGTGCCCCCCCCCCCCCCCCCCTTTACACTGCTGCTACTCTCTGTTTATCATATTTGCATAGTCACTTTAACTATACATTCATGTACATACTACCTCAATTGGCTCTTTTTATGCTACTGCTACTCTCTGTTCATCATATATGCATAGTCACTCTGACCATATTGTCACGGCTCTCGTCGTAATGAGGATCGGACCAAAGCGCAGCGTGGTAAGTGTTCATGATTTTATTTGATCACAAAACACTCAAACAAAATAAACAAGAGGGAAAACCGAAACAGTTCTGGAAGGTGCATAAACTAAACAGAAAACAACTACCCACAAAACACAGGTGGGAAAAAGGCTGCCTAAGTATGATTCCCAATCAGAGACAACGATAGACAGCTGCCTCTGATTGGGAACCACACTCGGCCAAAAACAAAGACATAGAAAACATAGAAATAAAGAAACTAGAATGTCCACCCTAGTCACACCCTGGCCTAACCAAAATAGAGAATAAAAGCTTCTCTATGGACAGGGCGTGACACATATGTCCATACTACCTCAATCAGCCCGACTAACTGGTGTCTGTATGTAGCCTCGCTACATTTATAGCCTCGCTACTGTTATTTTTCACTGTCTTTTTACTGTTGTTTTTATTTCTTTACTTACCAATTGTTCGGCTAATACCTTTTTTTGCACTACTGGTTGGAGCCTGTAAGTAAGCATTTCACTGCAAGGTCTACACCTGTTGTATTCGGCGCACGTGACAAATCAATTTTGATTTGATTTTGTCAAGATCTACTGGCAGGAAGGTATTCATTGTTAAAATGGAAAGAAAGTATCTCAATATTCTTTATTCCTTTCCAATGTGCCAGACAGTGGATCTGTTGCCTGTGTGCCTGTTTTTTTGTTGTTAGATGCATCATGTATTCAATATCAGTATTCAATATTCCTGTGTGTTTCAGTATTTAACATTTTGTAATATAGGACAGCAGAGCTACGGTCCCAGGGGGCTGCCTAGTAGGTAGAGAACGGGATGAAATCTCTGCATTAGCTGTTGCTTTTTTTCAGCTCACAGGTCACCAATGGCAGTTAGGAGAAAAAAAGAAGATGGTTTATTTTCATATAAAATAAATCAGGGACCTGATTAAGCTTTTTTTCAGTCCATCCTTTTTCAGTCCATCCTATTTGGAAAAATAGGACAATTTGTTTACAGCCAAAGCATGCGCCTAGACAATGTTATTTTCTCTGTAATGTAAACCATGGGTTTGTTATGGCACCATGGGGACCACTAAGGACACCATGAGATTGAATCCTTGCTTTTTGCAGGAAGGGCTTAGCTGTAATAACAGTATAACACAAAAAAACATGCCTTTAGTGAAAAGTCCCTGTTGTTTCAGACCATGTACAACATAAATCCCCTATAAAAACATGTAACCTTGTACTTTGTATAGTTTTACCATCTTGATTGCATCTTAGAGCCAGGAAAATGAGCAAAAAGACATTGATTCAGTTGATAGATGAGAGTGGGCTTGATGAAGATGTTAGACAGTTGTTTTCCGTGTGTGTGTAATGATCTCTGTAATGATCTGTGAGCTGCTCGAAGCCTCTGGCAGCAGCCTGCTACCCACACTGAATCACTCTGGTCTGACTGCACGTCACGACTCACACACCTACATCTCTCTCTTATGCTCCAGGTTTTTATAAAGTCTGCTTGGTTGGCATGGGCAACACAGCCCACGCTAAAATCAATTTCCTAAAATCCAACTACAAAGCCTTGTAGCCACAGGATACAAAATGTTGCAATCTGAAATTAAAACAGAAAGCCACATCGCCATGGTGGTAGGTTTTGAAGAGCTTTAGGGCACGTTTCAAACTCAATCCACGGAGGGATTGTCTGCTGGCTTTTGCTCCTCACTTGTACTTGATTGATTAATTAAGGTCACTAATTAATAAAGAACTCTCCCCATCTGGTTTTCTTAACAGGAAAAAACTAAAAACCCACAGACACTGGGCCTTCCATGGAATGAAATTGACACCCCTGGTTTAGGGTATCATCAAAGATACGTGTAGTGAGGTGCGTACTGGCGGCAGAGAAGTCAGGCTCAGGAAAGCAAAAACTGATTTACAACGGTGTCGTTTAATATCCATAAACCACCGTCAACAGAACAATACAATAAATGGTTCAAACAAAACCCGGTAAATACCAGCATACCGTGCATAAGCACTACAAGAAACAATTACCGAGAAGGACATGGGGGGGAACAGAGGGTTAAATACACAACATGTAATTGATGGAATTGGAACCAGGTGTGATGGAAGACAAGACAAAACCAATGGAAAATGAAAAGTGGATCAGCGATGGCTAGAAGGTCGGTGACGTCGACTGCCGAATGCCGCCCGAACAAGGAGAGGGACCAACTTCGGCGGAAGTCGTGACAATAAGCTATTCAAAGCAACTAGTATAAGTTCCTGAATGGAACAGGAAAACGTTTTGAGTCTCAGTGAATTGAAAACCCATCCACAAGCATGTTAGACATGCTCCAGAACTTTGGCAACTAGTAAGTATTTTTTGAAACCTCCCACTTTGGGCTGGATGTGTCAATTCTATAGTTCATATTTTATTTATTTAACTTTTATTTAACTAGGCAAGTCAGTTAAGAACAAATTCTTATTTACAATGATGGCCTAGGAACAGTGGGTTAACTGCCTTGTTCAGGGGCAGAAAGACAGATTTTAACCTTGTCAGCTCAGGGATTCGATCTAGCAACCTTTCAGTTACTGGCCCAATGCTCTAACCACTAGGCTACCTGCCGCCCCGTATCTGCATAATCTATGAGCAGAATTACTGTCTTACCTCAATTAGCCACGAAGTGACTGTTTTCTGGAAGCTGTGCAGCGCCATTTTCCCTTCATTTTCCCACACTTGGGCCAGCCCCCCCCTAGCAATTAGAGTTTCAGCCAATGAGCTTCAGCCCCTCGCCATTTGAGTTCCAGTTAGCAAGATGCACACAGAGCAGAGGGAAAGAGAGAGCAATGCACATATGTGACGTAGTACGTAATTTTCTGGGTCCACTTTTGGCTCGTGATCGACTACTTTCAGAACTACTGTCTAAAAAGTATACAAAATTACCGGAGAATCTCTTGAATTAAATATCTGCTGATCATCTTCCTCCTATGAGTTGTCCACGTTGGCTTTTTAGGAAAAATCGAAGGTGGTCTGCAAAACATAATGAAATCAAGGAAAATACAGTCTTGAGAAAGCCACCTACGTACACACAAAAGCTGTTGAAATCATCTCTTCAAAAAATGCTACAGACACAACTTCCTGTTTGTGCAGAATGGATCGGCACTGACGTGTTTATTGGATCAAGAGGTAGAAGCCAGAACATAATTAAGAACATTATTGGTATTTACATTTATGGAAATTGGGTAATATGACAATGTGATAATTGGATGGAAAACCATGCATAGATTGACAAAGGAACTGCTTCAGTAAGGCTCAACAATTTTCTGCTCCAGCCTGTATTTATGTAATATAAAGATAATCCATGTTGTCTACAGCCCACACATACAGAGTGTGTGCCATAGCATAGGTTTCCTTTCAACACCTCCCCCAGGAGTTTGTTTCAAATATCAATCACCTTGAGTGCACTTTAATCAAGATCAGGTTATTGCTTATGGGCTCTCTCTCTGAAGATGTGCCTCAGTCTCACGCTCAAAGCAGAGCAGAAAGCAGCTTCTGTGTCGATTGGTAGAACGTTAATAAGAGCTGTGTTTTGAGTGGTGCACTTGGTTTCTGCATCTCGAGAGCAACTAAAGGCCGTTGCCCCATTTTAATTGGTTCCCGTTACCTTTTGTACTGCTCAACACTCCAATTAATTTCCTCCTTTTGAGGAGGAACGAAGCAATCAATACGCAGCTCTTTGGGGCGACATGGTGTAGGGGGAAAACAGCTTTAATCACAACCAATCTAGATTTCATGGATGAGATTGCAGGGGACCCCCCCTCCCCCACCCTCTCTATTAGATAAACAACCCAGTAGCTATACAGTTGCCTGTTAAAAGGTCAACTAATCTGTCAGAATGACTTGGATTTCTGCACAGTATTAGCTGCAGTTTTTGCTCATTAGTATTTTTCTTCCTCCTATTCTGTTGTGACGACGTTTCAATGTGATTGGCTTTCCAAAAAGTCATCAACATAAGAGAATTTCGTCTTTTGTTCACCCAACTTTGAACATAAATCCAATGCTATGGTGACATCATTTTTTAAATTTCATGTTAGTTGACAACTCAAATAGACGTTGAACTGACGTCTGTGCCCAGGGGGATCCTTACTCCTTACTGTTACTGTCTCAAACTCAAAGGAGAAGCATGAATTGGCTTTCATCGAAGCGAAACTCCCAGACTGACTCGGACAGAATTGATGGCAATTAGGCTGAAACTTAAGCCTGTTTTGTATAATAATAATACATTTGAATTTGTATAGCGCTTTATATTAGTTATATATATATCATACATTTAGAATGAAGGCAGGTAAAATGGCAATAGTGTGCTAGGTGCTAAATACATTTTAGATTGGGACTAGGACTCAGAAATATATAGTCTGTAGTAGTGGATTTTAAGGCCAGTTTTAAAAGTTCAGAGTGATGGAGTGGCTCTCAGATGGTCAGGGAGACCATTCCATGGGCAAGGGAGCAGAAGGCTCGGTCCCCCATAGACGTGTCTTGGGGACATGAAGCAGTAGGGAGTGGCTGGAGCGGAGAATGCGAGGTGGCTTGCTGATTGAGATGAGGTCGCTGATGTAGGTGGGACTCCATCCATTCAAGCTTTAAATACAAGCATGAGACTTTTGAAGTTGATCCGGTAGTTGACCAGTAGCCAGTGGAGTTGGGCCAGGATTGGGGTGATGCGGTCTGACTTCTTGGTCCTGGTCAGGACACTGACAGCACTGTTCTGGATTGGTTGGAGCCTCTGGGGGTCTCCCAGCCAAATCACTACAAACAGTGCTTTGTCGTAGTCGATCCGAGAGAAGATGAACGCGTGGATGAGTTTCTCTGCGTATGTCCTGTCAATAAATACTCAGATCATTGCAGACACAGTTGCCGTTTTTCTTTTCCTGGGGTAAGGAATGTTTTTGGGATTTTCAAGTCCCTCAGTTGCCTGATTCCCTTTTTTTTGTTCAAGCTGGGCTGAAAAGTGTTTGGGTACAGTTTCTTTCCACTTTCATTACTGTTATCTGCAGTGAAACAGTTGAGGATGACTATGTCCCTCTGACTCATCTGGCAGAGTGGAGAGCTCCGTTGATCATGCATATTGCAACCACCACCACACTACTTCCCATCTCTTCTGGGACTTAGAGGAAACTATCAGAGCGAGTAAATTGTGAAATACATATTCAAGCAGGGGTTGATCTCATCTCTAGTTAGGCACCATCCCAAGGGAAACCTGGAGGAGAACGGGCCAGTTTGGAATGAAATCCTTCCATTTATCTCTGGGGATGCTATTTGGGGAACATGCATAACTCTTTCAACATTTTAAAGTGCATTTATTTCTATGGAGGTATTTCCCTGGTTTGAATAGGCCATTTACTATTTCATTTTAGTGCTGGGCTATATATCGAATTAATTTGAGTTTATGTTTTAGCGCGATATTCCAAATGCCTGTATTGTAAGAATCAAGTTTACTTATGTTTTCTTTTAGTTTTTATGAACGCAAATGTCTGCTTGTTCTCATGTTGTCTTTTTGGTCTCGTCTCCTTCGCTCCTTCTGCTGTGACTGTGCACCTATGCTGTGCACCTTCCCATTTACACACACCAAGGCCCTCCCCCTGCCACTCATAACAACAAAGATGAAAGATCACCTCTTCCTCTCTTGACAGCAAGCGGATTCCACTCGCTATTTGCATTTGGGTTGGTCCAACAGAATTGGTTATATGGACACCGAAACACATTGAGACAATATTTTACTGTAATAGACGACAACGTAACCTTTCTAACAAATACCCTTTTCATGTTTCAACTCCTTAAATTTTGCAAAGAGCACACCCTACTAAAACGGGAGTGTCAATGAACATTATTTCTGGAAATGACTGAATGCACAGTTTATATCTGCACGTGTGTACTGCTGGCAGTATTTTAGCCACAGACTATTATACTGTCTAGTTTGGTTTTTATAAATGTGCATTAGCATAAAATACTGTTATATAAGGAATTGAGAACTCATTCTCATTCTGAAAAACAAGGTAGGCCACATGATTTCAACATCCTGAACAAAGTGGACAGGCTAGCATGCTGTTCAAACAGTTGGAGATGGACAGAAGTGTCACGTTCCTGACCTTATTTCGTTTATTTTGTCTTTGTTTAGTATGGTCAGAACGTGAGCTGGGTGGGCATTCTATGTTATGTGTTTCTATGTTTAGGTTCATTGTTAATTAGCCTGATATGGTTCTCAATCAGGGGAAGGTGTTTTACGTTTCCTCTGATTGAGAACCATATTAAGGTAGGCTGTTCACACCGTTTGTTTGTGGGTGATTGTCTTCCGTGTCTGTGTATGTACCGCACGGGACTGTTTCGTTTGTTTAGTCTGTTCCTGTTCGTGCGTTCTTCGTGTTATGTAAGTTCTCATGTCCAGGTCGGTCTACGTCGTTTTTGTTATTTTGTAATTTATTCAAGTGTGCTTCGTGTTCGTCTTGTTTGAATAAATTCATTATGTACTCCACAAAAGCTGCGTTTTGGTCCGATCCCTGCTCCTCCTCAGACGAAGAGGAGAACAATCGTTACAGAAATACCCACCAACCAAGGACCAAGCAGCGGTGGAGAAAGCAGCAGCAGCGCACGAAGGAGGAATGGACATGGGAGGACGTTTTGGACTGCAAGGGTTGCTACACATGGGAGGAGATCCTGGCTGGAAATGATCGCCTCCCATGGGAACAGCTGGAGGCAGTTAGGAGTGCAGTGGCAACCGGAGAGAGGAACCGGCGTTATGAAGGTACGCGGCTAGCACGGAAGCCTGTGAGTCAAGCCCAAAGAATTCTTGGGGGGGGGGGGGCTAAAGGGTAGTGTGGCGAAGTCAGGTAGGAGACCTGCGCCCACTTCCCGATCTTACCGTGGAGAGCGAGAGTACGGGCAGACACCGTGTTATGCGGTAAAGCGCACGGTGTCTCCTGTACGTGTGCATAGCCCGGTGCGGGTTATTCCACCTCCCCGCACTGGTAGGGCTAGATTGGGCATTGAGCCAGGTGCCATGAAGCCGGCTCAACGCGTCTGGTCTCCAGTGCGTCTCCTCGGGCCGGCATACATGGCACCAGCCTTACGCATGGTGTCCCCGGTTCGCCAACACAGCCCAGTGCGGGTTATTCCACCTCCCCGCACTGGTCGGGCTACGGGGAGCATACAACCAGGTAAGGTTGGGCAGGCTCGGTGCTCAAGGGAGCCAGTACGCCTGCACGGTCCGGTATATCCGGCGCCACCTCCCCGCCCCAGCCCAGTACCACCAGTGCCAACACCACGCACCAGGCTTCCTGTGCGTCTCCAGAGCCCTGTTCCTCCTCCCGCCTGAACTGCCCGTCTGTCCTGAGCCTTCAAAGCCGCCCGTCTGTCCTGAGCCTTCAAAGCCGCCCGTCTGTCCTGAGCCTTCAGAGCCGTCCGTCTGTCAGGAGCCGCTAGAGCCGTCCGCCAGACAGGAGCCGCTAGAGCCGTCCGCCAGACAGGAGCAGCCAGAGCCGCCCGCCAGACAGGAGCAGCCAGAGCCGCCCGCCAGACAGGAGCAGCCAGAGCCGCCCGCCAGACAGGAGCAGCCAGAGCCGCCCGCCAGACAGGAGCAGCCAGAGCCGCCCGCCAGACAGGAGCAGCCAGAGCCGCCCGCCAGACAGGAGCAGCCAGAGCCGCCCGCCAGACAGGAGCAGCCAGAGCCGCCCGCCAGACAGGAGCAGCCAGAGCCGCCCGCCAGACAGGAGCAGCCAGAGCCGCCCGCCAGACAGGAGCAGCCAGAGCCGCCCGCCAGCCATGACCAGCCAGAGCCGTCAGCCAGCCATGACCAGCCAGAGCCGTCAGCCAGCCATGACCAGCCAGAGCCGTCAGCCAGCCATGACCAGCCAGAGTCGTTAGACAGTCCGGAGCTGCCCCTCAGTCCGGAGCTGCCCCTCAGTCCGGAGCTGCCCCTCAGTCCGGAGCTGCCCCTCAGTCCGGAGCTGCCCCTCAGTCCGGTGCTGCCCCTCAGTCCGGTGCTACCCCTCATCCCGGTGTTGCCCCTTAGTCCGGTGCTGTCCCTTAATCCAGGTGGGTTAATTTGGAGGGTGGCCATTGGGAGGAGGCTACGGAAGCGGGGATTGACTATGGTGGGGTTGGGACAACGTCCTGAGCCAGAGCCGCCACCGTGGACAGATGCCCACCCAGACCTTCCCCTATAGGTTCAGGTTTTGCGGCCGGAGTCTGCACCTTGGGGGGGGGTACTGTCACGTTCCTGACCTTATTTCGTTTGTTTTGTCTTTGTTTAGTATGGTCAGGACGTGAGCTGGGTGGGCATTCTATGTTATGTGTTTCTATGTTTAGGTTCATTGTTAATTAGCCTGATATGGTTCTCAATCAGGGGCAGGTGTTTTACGTTTCCTCTGATTGAGAACCATATTAAGGTAGGCTGTTCACACCGTTTGTTTGTGGGTGATTGTCTTCCGTGTCTGTGTATGTACCACACGGGACTGTTTCGTTTGTTTAGTCTGTTCCTGTTCGTGCGTTCTTCGTGTTATGTAAGTTCTCATGTCCAGGTCGGTCTACGTCGTTTTTGTTATTTTGTAATTTATTCAAGTGTGCTTCGTGTTCGTCTTGTTTGAATAAATTCATTATGTACTCCACAAAAGCTGCGTTTTGGTCCGATCCCTGCTCCTCCTCAGACGAGGAGGAGAACAATCGTTACAAGAAGGGTGTGTTCAGGGTTACCAGGTCTAGCTAAAATTAAGCCCAAGGACCTCTCAACCTGGCCAAAAGACCTGAAAACTAGCGACATTTTTTTCACAGCAAGAGAGGAGTTGACATGTTTATATAATAAATAATTTTTTCCATAACGTTATCGAGCCAATAAAGAAGGAATATCGTAGTAACTTGTAACGTAATTAAAAGAGTAAAAAGTATTATTTTTCATAACCGTGATATATGGTCTGATATACCAGGGCTTCCAACCAATTAGCATTCAGTGCTCGATCCAGGTTTATAATTGTAAATAACGTAACTATAGAGAAATCGGACAGGAGAGTTTGAGTGATGAAAGTTGGACAGACGATCTGAAAATCTCTGAGCAAGAAACAGATGAAGAACATAAAAAAACAGTTTGGCAATTGGGCCGTTATTATGTGCCAGATGTTAAGACTATACACCGTTATAAATGGCCTATTTGTGAGATTGACATTTCAATAGGCATAGGCTACAAACTAAAATCTGGGTTTATGATTGTAATTGAATTTTGACATGGGTTTGCTAAGATAAAGGCAGGTAGTTTATAGCCCCTGATAGGCCTACATCTCATTTCAGATAGTCTATAGTAGCCTAGACAAGACGTAGGCAAGATGTGAACTGAACGATTTAGCAGTTTGCCTCGTTCAAATTAACAGACAAATTCATCCAACATGAATAGATTTGAAGGTAAGAAGTGCTTGTGTTTCCCAATAGCCTGCTGGAATAGGATACTGAGGATGGGTCATCATTTCAATCACTGAATTAAATATTAATAATATGTATATGAACTGAATATGCTGGTCAACAACAGCCAGTGTTTTCTTTTTTAGATAAAAAAAAAAAACTGTAGTCTAATCTGACTGTTACCATCAGTCTAATGCATTCTAACAACTGATCTGCAATTGCGATAGAGTTTGATAACTTCCAATTGAATGAACGAAACATGCCCATTAATAATTGCATAACACAAGGCTGCAACAATAAACGGAAGTTATAGGCTATTTATGAAATCGGTTTGCCAGCTCCAGGTAGGCTACACAAGTGGCACAAATTGATTTGCAATGACTCCAGTGATATCGCCATTTCAACATTTATTGTATCAAATGGGAAAACAGCGAACATGGCGACACTGGGTGTGTTCATAACAATTCAACTGTTCTATTTTGTTAGCTGGCAAATAGATCCAAGTTAGCTAGACTTGAAATCAAACATTCGCTGGCTACTCACTAGAGGTGGGCTTGTGCTTGAGATATTGTTTATGAGACCTATAATACCTGCTACAGGAAGTTTGTTATTATTAGTTCATGTGCATTATGCATGGTTCTGGTTAAATCTGTAACAAAAAGGGCATTTTTATAGACAGACAGTGATTATTGCAACAACAACAACAACAAAAAGCAGTTTAAACTTTTGATAAAATAATATAATTATTAGTGGGTCTCAGTGGTGGGCCGTCAGGGCCTGCAAGGCCTTCTCTGCTGGCCTAAACATCATCAGAATATATATATTTTTTAAAATATATTTTCCCACAAATATGTATTAAATTATTCCCCAGAGTAAGAGTTATACTCTTCATTTCATAGCTTTCCTCTTGGTTGCACTGCTTCCAGCCCCAGGTTGAGATTTGGAGGGCTGGTCTTTATGTTAGATCTTTTATCCAATCATATTCAGCCATCATGTGTTGCCAGGGGTCTAAAATCTGCCCTCAGGCCTTCAGAATCAACAGTGCGGGCGCTTGTAGCTTATAGTGAATGGAAATGAAAATTTTGTGTCAACCAATCAGCTTTAGAGTTGGCTATTGTACGCCTGCTGGCTGGCTCCAGTGTTACACAGGAGCCAGCTAGCAGGCGTAGTGCGTGCACGTCTTTTGATTGGATTACCAATATTGAGAGGCAGGTCCTATGGGCAGGTCTATGCAGATCTAGTTAACTGAATTTGATAAACGAATTAATTCGCGTACTACTAAACTGTTTTTTCAACCCACAATGGCGGAAGGAGGAGAAGATATCGATTTGGTCGAGGATATAATTATAACGCCATTCTCAAGACGAACTTTTCAAGAAAAGTTAGACATTGTAAGGAGAGGTCGCCCGACGCCACAAAGCCTGTCACAGGCGGGAAAGCCACTTTCAAAGTTTCAACTACGAGCGCTATCAATGGCTCACAGGCTCCGAGAAGCACTGCAAACTGTACTGCTGGGAATGCCTATTATTTGCAAGTGATCGATTTGGTGTTTGGAGCCACACTGGCTTTGCAAACTTGAGTTGTCTAACCAAGGCAGCAACGAGACTCCAAAGTACGGCTGGGCACTTACAAGCAATTGTGCTTTTGAAAACTTTTGGGGACACCGGAGTGGATCTACAGCTCAAAAAACAAGCGCGCAGGGCAACGGAGCTGCACAATGAAAAGGTGAAGGGAAATATTGAAAAGACTCATTGATTGTGTCATGTTTTTGGGTAAACACTGTTTACCCAAAAATGTCAATTTGTCAATTTCAAGGTGACGCAACGCCTGGTTATACTGCGTTTCTGTCTAAATGTATAGTGTCTAGAGCCATGGCATCATAATGATGGTAATAAGAGGTGGATTAATTCGGGTGGGACTGTGTAGTACCTCACTGAAGGCCCAGGCCCCAGGCCCACGGCACGCCACTGGTGGGTCTTATGGTTGTGGAGGGCTTATAGTTAGCCTAGGTATAATTTTACAAGCCCTGAATTCATTAGATTATTGCAGACTTTTTGAAATGCAGTGTATTTTACTGTTAATTGTACAACAAAGCTTACTCAGAATTTTTTGGGATATACAGTGCCGCTGTAATTATTGGGACAGTGAAGCATTTTGTATTCTTTTGGCTCTATACTCCACAAGTTTGGATTTGAAATCAAACAATGACTGAGGTTAAAGTGCAGACTGTCAGCTTTAATTTAAGTGTGGTTTGACCTACACTACCGTTCAAAAGTTTGGGGTCACTTAGAAATGTCCTTGTTTTTGAAAGAAAATCACTTTTTTTGTCCATTAAAATTACATCAAATTGATCAGAAATACAGTGTAGACATTGTTAATGTTGTAAATGACTATTGTAGCTGGAAACGGCAGATTTTTTTATGGAATATCCTCATAGGCATACAGAGGCCCATTATCAGCAACAATCACTCCTTGTGTTCCAATGGCACGTTGGAGGGTACAGTGAACATCATAGGCTTTGAGCTCCAACATGCAGGACCAGGTCAAATAAAGAAAATGGTCATAAAAAACAACAATAGAACTATATACACAATAACAACTGTAGCAGTGATGAATAAATACATGTCCATTGGGGTAGAGGCAGAGTAAAGACTGTTTAGGGGGTGTGGGGGAATGACCATAAGGGGAGAAGCCTGACCATTGGGGGGGTGTGGGGATCAAGTGAAAAAATCTATAACAATTTTAATAAAAAAAAGTTATAATATACATATTAACAAATGCAACAGTGACTAATGTCGTTGGGGTGGGGGCAGAGTAAAAGTCTGTGGGGGTGGACTGTCCATAGGGGGACACATATGTAGCAGGGGGAAGAGCTGCATGAGAAAGACTGTCCATAGGTGGAGCAGCAGGTAAGGTAAGTGACCGTTGAGGGTGTGAGGGGAAAATGTCCAAGGGGGGGGGGGGGTTGGAGAGTCGCTGTCGTGCCTTCACTACGTTGTCTGTGTGGTTAGACCATTTAATCTTCTCTGAGATGTGTACAGCGGTACTGTTGATGGGGGCGTGTCCAGCCTGGTTCCTCCTGAAGTACACAATCAGGTCCTTTGTTTTGCTGGTAAGGTTGAGGGAGAGGTTGTTTACCTGGCATGTTTACTATCACCTGTAACACTCAACCGCTTCTTCTGTCATTGGCTGATTTTGTGGATTCATTGGTGTCGTCAAGGAGGATTGTATTGGGATTAATATAACTACTCTCCTGAGCATACTTTTTACCATGTAGTTGTTATTCTTTAAATAAGGTGGTGGTGTACACAAATGGTGAGATGGAAAAACACAGGATTATATGTGCAGCTTAATAATTACCTTTTTTTGTCACAAGATGATTATTATTACTGTATTATTATTACTGTAGATCTTATTTAAATCAATCTCTGTCATATCACATGGGCAAAGTTGAATAGGTCCCGACACCCTAAAGAGAGGTCTCAATGTTACGATACCAAACTGAAACAATCTGTTTTTGCTACGCCGGTGTGTATAATCTGATTCACTGCTTTTAGAACATGCCCCACACAAATTGGGTAAGCTTTTTACATAATATTTTGGCGCGATTGTGTGAGAGTGGGCCTTGTATGGAATAAGCTAGGAACAAAAATCCTCCTTGAGCGATGGCGGACATATTCCACAAAGCAAAGGTTTTTATCATGTATAAAAATGTTTCACTCATAGATACAGTGGCAAGAAAAAGTATGTGAACCCTTTGGATTTCTGCATAAATTGGTCATCAAATTTGATCTGATCTTCATCTAAGTCACAACAATAGACAAACATAGTGTGCTTAAACTAATAACACACAAATTATTGTATTTTTCTTGTCTATATTGAATACATAATTTAAACATTCACAGTGTAGGTCGGAAAAAGTATGTGAACCCCTAGGCTAATGACTAATCCAAAAGCTAATTGGAGTCAGGAGTCAACTAACCTGGAGTTCAATCAATGAGACGAGATTGGAGATGTTGGTTAGAGCTGCCTTGCCCTATAAAAAACACTCACAAAAATTGAGTTTGCTATTCACAAGAAGCATTGCCTGATGTGAACCATGCCTTGAACAAAATAGATCTCAGAAGACCTAAGATTAAGAATTGTTGACTTACATAAAGCTGGAAAGGGTTACAAAAGTATCTCTAAAAGCCTTGATGTTCATCAGTCCACGGTAAGACAAATTGTCTACGGCACTGTTGCTACTCTCCCTAGGAGTGGCCGTCCTGCAAAGATGACTGCAAGAGCACAGTGCAAAATGCTCAATGAGGTTAAGAAGAATCTTAGAGTGTCAGCTAAAGACGTACAGAAATCTCTGGAACATGCTGACATCTCTGTTGACGAGTCTAAAATACGTAAAACACTAAACAGGAATGGTGTTAATGGGAGGACACCACGGAAGAAGCCACTGCTGTCCAAAAAAAACAATTTCTGCACATCTGAAGTTTGCAAAAGTGCACCTGGATGTTCCACAGCGCTACTGGCAAAATATTCTGTGGACAGATGAAACTACAGTTGTGTGGAAGGAACACACAACACTATGTGTGGCAAAAAAAAGGCACAGCACACCAACATCAAAACCTCATCCCAACTGTAAAGTATGGTGGAGGGAGCAACATGGTTCTGGGCTGCTTTGCTTTCTCAGGGCCTGGACAGCTTGCTATCATCGACGGAAAAATGAATTCCCAGGTTTATAAATTTTGCAAGAGAATGTTAGGCTATCTGTCCGCCAATAGAAGCTCAACAGAAGTTGGGTGATGCAACAGGACAACGAGACAAAACATAGAAGTAAATCAACAACTGAATGGCTTCAACAGAAGAAAATACGCCTTCTGGAGTGGCCCAGTCAGAGTTCTGACCTCAACCCGATTGAGATGCTGTGGCATGACCTCGACAGCAGTTCACACCAGACATCCCAAGAATATTGCTGAACTGAAACAGTTTTGTAAAAAGGAATGGCCCAAAATTCCTCCTGACCGTTGTGCAGGTCTGATCCACAACTACAGAAAACGTTTGGTTGTTATTGCTGCCAAAGGAGGGTCAACCAGTTATTAAATCCAAGGGTTCATATACTTTTTCCATCCTGCACTGTGAATGTTTACGTGGTTTGTTCAATAAAGACATGAAAACGTATAATTGTTTGTGTGTTATTAGTTTTATGCAGACTGTGTTTGCCTATTGTTGTGACCTAGATGAAAATCAGATCACATTTTATGGTATTTCCAAAGGGTTCACATACATACTTTTTCTTGCCACTGTATATCCACAATGATCTATACTTTCATGTAGTGTATACAGTACATTTATGTCCCTGTGAATGATAGTGTAGGAGCACTAAGTGTTTTGTTGAAATGTGAAAGATTATTTTCAGGCAACACCCTCAGATCTCAAGGGTAGAAGATAATTGTCTAATGTGTTTGTAAAACACGTTTTTCATTCTGAAAATGGTTGTTTTCTCTTTCTCCTTACTGCATCTGAGGAACTGCGGTTGCTCCGTGGTGAATTCGTTTTTGTTTTGATTTGATTGTAATTAATTAAGCCAACTTAAATTGAGCCAGTAATTACAAAGAACTGTTTCTCGCCTGTGCAGAACAATAGGGTTGTTAATCATATTTACATACTTAGTATGCTCATTAACTGCTGGGGAGGGCTGGGTGGAAAATGGTAGTGTCTGTAAGACTCAGCAACACCCTATGTGGCATCCTCTAGTTAAAACTGAAGATAGTTAGAATAATGAGACACAGACTGGGACCACTGTGGCATTCTGTTACATTTGTCAGTCATCTGAAACAAACAGTGTGTATTTTTGAAGGGCTCATGAGAGTTACTAATACATCTTGATCTCGGTATGTTATCCTTCTCTTATCCTTTAAATAATAACATCGAAGCCATTCTATAGAGATATCTCTCATACACTGAGTGCACAAAACATTAGGAACACCTGCTCTTTCCATGACACAGACTGACCAGGTGAATCCAGGTGAAAGCTATGATCCTTTTTGATGTCACTTGTTAAATCCACTACAATCAGTGTAAAGGAAGGCGGAGGAGACAGGTTAAAGAAGGATTTTTAAGCCTTGAGACAATTGAGACATGGATTGTGTTTACCATTCCGAGGCTGAATAGGCAAGACAAAAGATTTAAGGTTCCCAAGTGGCGCAGCAGTCTAAGGCACTATACCTCAGTGCAAGAGGCGTCACTACAGTACCTGGTTCGAATCTAGGCTGTATCACACCCGGCTGTGATTGGGAGTCACACAGGCCCGGCGCACAATTGGCCCAGCGTCGTCCGGGTTTGGCCGGGGTAGGCCGTCATTGTAAATTAGAATTTGTTCTTAACTGACTTTCCTAGTTAAATAAAGGTTAAATAAAAAATAAGTACGTTTTTGAATGGGGTATGGTAGTAGGTGCCAGGCGCACCAGTTTGAGTGTGTCAAGAACTGCAACACTGCTGGGTTTTTCACACTCAACCATTTCCTGTGTGTGTCAAGAATGGTCCACCACCCAAAGGACATCCAGCCAACTTGACACAACTTTGGGAAGCAGTGGAGTCAACAGGGGCCAGCTTTCCTGTGGAATGCTTTCGACACCTTGTAGAGTCCATGCCCCATGAAATTGAGGCTGTTTTGAGGGCAAAATATTAGGAAGGTGTTCCTAATGTTTTGTACACATTCATCAACAGTCATTTTCATGCCCACCTGCATGTTTCATTGTCCTCATTTACAATTCTGCTGGCAGCCTAAACAACCATGTCCTGCTGACCTTTCCAAGTATGCAGAAATTACTCATATTTTGTTTCGTACACTGTATGTAATGTGATAGACAACACAGATCTATTATGGTTCATTGTCATGTTAACAAAGGTCTATATTACCTTCGCATAACTCTGTGAATGATTATACTGTGCATGTGTACTCACAACTTGGAGATAGTGAAGGTCATTGTTTGTGTCATGCCCGACTCCCCCTCCCCCCTGCGTAAATGTGTGTTACATCAACCACAGAGACTAGAGCACTAAAAAAAGCTTCAGATTTGAGTTCTTTAGTTCAGTTTTCTGCGTTCAACAGCGTTCAACAACAACAAACATACGTCGTGCTCCGGTGACGTAGTGAAATCTTACTCAGACTTCCACTATAACTATGTTGTTTTTCGGTTTGGTTTATTTTTTGGTTTATTGCTTTATTAGAATCCCCATTAGCTTTTGCTGAAGCAGCAGCTATTCTTCCCGGGGACCACAAAAAACACTAAACATGGCAAGTAACAAAACTCTGATACAGTGATCGACAAGGAAAGTCACACAGATGTAAAATACAATGATATACAAAAATGATGGTACAAATAATACAACTAAAACGTGTGTTTGTGTGTCCCCACAGTCCCAGCCGTCCCATAAAATGTTGTTTAATCTTTTTTTAAAGGTAATTTTGCTGTTTGCTTGAGTAATTGGAGATGGGAGTTCCATGCAATCATGGCTCTGTATGTTGGAGGCAGTGGGTGGGAGTTTGATCTCTTCAAATTAAATAATATCATCAAGCCCAGATTAACCATGGATCATAGATCCCCACGCAGGGGATGATAATCAGCCTTTGGTCCTCATGGTAGCATTGTTTGGAGTTGGACAGAGACTGTGTGCGGATTTGTGTGTGTGTGTGTGTTAGGGGTGGGTTGTCCACCCAAACACAGTAAATGTAATCTATTATATACGTAAGAGAGTATATTTGACCTCAATGCGAAGCAGCAGCAAAAACTGAAATTAATCGTTTGAATTACCTTGATTACCTTGGCTTCCAAGAATTAAGCTTTTTGATTGGAGAAATCATTATGCTTCCTTTTTTAAAGATGATTACCTTGTTTTGTATATATCCTTATTGTCACGCCCTGACCATAGATTGCTTTGTATGTTTCTATGTTTTGTTTGGTCAGGGTGTGATGTGGGTGGGCATTCTATGTTGTATGTCTAGGTTGTCTATTTCTGTGTTTGGCCTGGTGTGGTTCCCAATCAGAGGCAGCTGTCTATCGTTGTCTCTGATTGGGAGCTATACTTAGGTAGCCTGTTTTCCATTGTGTGTTGTGGGTGGTTGTTTTCTGTTTAGTGTATGTTCACCTGGCAGAACTGTTCGTTTATCGTTTTTTAATTATTTTTAGTATTCATTAAAAGTAATTATGAGTACTTACCACGCTGCACCTTGGTCTTCTCCTTCTCCTCGATACGACGATCGTTACACTTATCTCTAATGAGTACTAGGTTTAAGTTTATATCACCAATTTTCAAGTAGGATGATTTTTAGTCGATCCGAAAATGAAGGGATTATTGCGTAATATATTATTAGTCTTCTTCTTCTCTCTTGTAAGTGCGTCTTTAGTATACTTGTCACTGAGGGATGTAGGCAAGAGGGTGAAATCACATCTTCGATAAAAAACTTTCTACAGTTTGGAGTACCATTAAGTTCTTCAGAGCTAGGGTTAGTCTTGTTGACATAGCAAGTCATTAGATAATGTCCTCATTGATTCAAGCACATTTTATCCGCGGTGAGTCAAATGAAAAACAAGATAATAGCCTTCCAAGAAAGCTTCTAACTGAGGCTGCAGACAGGGCTGAATCCAAAAACCGAATTCTCTGTTCCTTAGGCCTAGACATACGCCAGTAATATAAATAGATCACAGAACTGCCTGTGCTTAAGGACTGAAATGTATGTCCTGACAGAAACAATTACATACATCTATTTGACTTGAGTTTGCATTGCAGAGCCACAGGGGAAAGTGTTCAGAGGAACCTTATGTAGACTAAGGAGGCATCGGCACACACTGTGGACGTGTTTGCTTTATTAACAATGGCACTCCACGATCATGTGTCAGTGGAAAGATATTCGATCACATTGACTAAATTCGATTTTTCTGTATTACAGAAAGCAGTGGACTGAATGACAGCTGTGTCTCTCCTCCAGACTACATTAAAACTGTTATTGCATTGAACATTGTAATGGAAAACATTTGTCCTCTTGACAATATTTATGTTTTGGCATGTGCATATTTAATCATTCTAGGCATCATGAGAACTGTATGAGAGAAAATGCTTGTTCACTTAACCTATTAGGTTTATCTAGTTTATATGATGGAGCAAGAGAAGAATCCTGGTTCTGTTGAACATAAAAAGCCTGGAATTTATGAACGATCCCACAACTTGGGTCACAAGTTACACAGATCCTAACACAAAGGTGGTGTTATCCCTCCCTGTGATTCCACATGATTGGTTATGGTCTTTTCACACACTGGTAACACATTTGAATTGAACCATGTGTCAATTATTCCAACACCTCTGTTCTTTGGCACTGTTTGGTGTGAAAATGAAATTGTCATGACAGGACGGACCGGTTCCACTGAATGACATCTCCGCTGCCAGCCTGGTGTTCACAATTATCAATTAGCCCCAACTCTGTAACCTTGAACAGCATAGGCTGTTACACAGGCAGCCCAATTCTGATCTTTTTACCAATTATTGACAAAAGAGCTGATATGATATGAAAAAATACCAAAATATCAGAATTGGGCTGACTTGAAAAACACAGCCTTAAATCAAATCAAATTGTATTTCACACATGCGCGGAATACAACAGGTGTAGTAGACCTTACCATGAAATGCTTACTTACAAGCCCTTAACCAACAATGCAATTCAAGAAATAGAGTTAAGAAAATATTTATAAAATAAAAAGTAACACAATAAAATAACAATACTGAGGCTATATACAGGGGGTACCGGTACCGAGTCAATGTGCAGGGGTACAGGTTAGTCGAGGTAATTTGTACATGTAGGTAGTGGCAAAGTGACTATGCATAGATAATAAACAGTGAGTAGCAGCAGTGTAAAAACAAAAGGGGGGGGGGTTGTAAATGTAAATAGTCAGGGTGGCCTTTGATTAATTGTTCAGCAGTCTTATGGTTTCGGGGTAGAATTTGTTACCTCTTAAGGATTAGCCCCTTTTTTTCAATTTCCCCTAAAATGACACCCAAATCTAACTGCATGTAGTTCAGGGCCTGAAGCAAGGATATGTATATTCTTGGTACCATTTGAAAGGAAACACTTTGAAGTTTGTGGAAATGTGAAAGGAATGTAGTAGAATATAACACAATAGATCTGGTAAAAGATGATACAAAGAAAAAAACAACTGTACTTTTGTATTGTTTTTGTACCATCTTTGAAATGCAAGAGAAAGACCATAATGTATTATTCCAGCCCGGGTGCAATTTAGATTCTGGCCACTAGATGGCACCGGTGTATGTGCAACGTTTTAGACTTATCCAATGAACCATTGCATTTCTGTTCAAAATTTTGTATCAAGACTTCCCAAGTGTACCTAATTTGTTTATTAATAATTTTTATGTTCAAAATTGTGCACTCTCCTCAAACAATAGCATGGTATTATTTCACTGTAATAGCTACTGTAAATTGGACAGTGCAGTTAGATGAACAAGAATTTAAGCTTTCTGCCAATATCAGATATGTCTATGTCCTGGGAAATGTTCTTGTTACTTACAAACTCATGCTAATCACATTAGCCTACGTTAGCTCAACCGTCCGTGGAAGGGACACCAATCCCAAATAAGTTTTTTAAGGAGCCTTTTGGCGCTCCGGTACCGCTTGCCTTGTGGTAGCAGAGAGGACAGTCTATGACTTGAGTGACTGGAGTCTTTGACAATTTTTTGGGGCCTTCCTCTGACACCGCCTAGTTTATAAGTCCTGGATGGCAGGAAGCTTGGCCCCAGTGATGTACTGGGCTGTACGCACTACCCTCTGTAGCGCCTTACGGTCGGATGCCGAGCAGTTGCCATACCAGGCGGTGATGCAACCGGTCAGGATACTCTCAATGTTGCACCTTTAGAACATTTTGACGATCTGGGGGCCCATGCCAAATCTTTTCAGTCTCCTGAGGAGGAAAAGGTGATGTCTTGCCCTCTTCACGACTCTCTTGGTGTGTTTGGACCATGTTAGTTTGTTGGTGATGTGGACACCAAGGAACTTGAAATTCTCGACCCGCTCCACTACAGCCTTGTCGATGTGAATGGGGGTTGTTTGGCCCTTTTTTTCCTGTAGTCCACTATCAGCTCCTCTGTCTTGCTCATGTTGAGAGAGAGGTTGTTGTCCTGGCACCACACTGCCAGGTCTCTGACCTCCTCCCTATAGGCTGTCTCATCGTTGTCGGTGATCAAGCCTACCACTGTTGTGTCGTCAGCAAACTTAATGATGGTGTTTGGAGTCGTGGTTGGCCACGCAGTCGCGGGTAAACAAGGAATACAAAAAGGGCCTAAGCACGCACCCCTGAGGGCCCCCCATGTTGAGGATCAGCGTGGCAGATGTGTTGTTGCCTATCCTTACCACCTGGGGGCGGCCTGTCAGGAAGTCCAGGATGCAGTTGCAGAGGGAGGTGTTTAGTCCCAGGGTCCTTAACTTAGGGATGAGCTTTGTGGGCACTATGGTATTGAACGCTGAGCTGTAGTCAATTAACCGCATTCTCGCATAGGTGTTCAATTTGTCCAGGTGGGGAAGGGCAGTGTGGAGTGCGATTTGAAATTGCGTCATCAGTGCAGCTCGTGGCTGGGTTTCCCTTTGTAGTCCGTAATAGTTTGCAAGCCCTTCCACATCCCATGAGCATCAGAGCCGATGTAGTAGGATTCAATCTTTGTCCTGTATTGATGCTTGGCCTGTTTTGATGGTTCGTCTGAGGGCATAGCGGGATTTCTTATAAGCATCCAGATTAGTGTCCCGCTCCTTAAAAACGGCAGCTCTAGCCTTTAGCTCAGTGCGGATGTTGCCTGTAATCCATGGCTTCTGGTTGGGATATGTACGTACGGTCACTGGTACTTCCAGCTTTAGTTTTGGCTTGTAATCAGGAATAAGGAGGATAGAATTATGGTCAGATTTGCCAAATGGAGGGCGAGGGAGAGCTTTATATGTGTCTCTGTGTTTGGAGTAAAGATGGTCTAGAGTTTTTTTTTTCTGGTTGCACATGTGACATGCTGGTAGAAATTAGGTAAAATGGATTTACGTTTGCCTGCATTAAATATATGGCTTTATACAGATCATTGAGTGCGGTCTTAGTGCCAGCATCGGTTAGTGCTGATAAATAGATGGCCACGAAAAATATATCGATGAAAACTCTCTTGGTAGATAGTGTGGTTTACAGCTTATCATGAGGTACTCTGCCTCAGGCAAGCAATACCTCGAGACTTCCTTAATATTAGACATTGCACACCAGCTGTTATTGACAAATGGACACATAGCACCACCCCTCGTCTTACTATACATAGCTGTTCTGTCCTGCCGATGCACGGAAAACCCCAGCCAACTGTATATTATCCGTGTCTTCATTCAAAAGTAATCATCCCCCTTGGCGTTTTTCCTATTTAGTTGCATTACAACCTGTAATTTAAAATTGATTTTTATTTGGATTTCATGTAATGGACATACACAAAATAAAGTGTATGTGAAGTGAAATGAAAAAAGTTACTTGTTTAAAAAATATATATATATGGAAAAGTGGTGCGTACATATGTATTCACCCCCTTTGCTATGAAGCCCCTAAATAAGATCTGGTGCAACCAATTACCTTCAGATGTGACATCATTTGTTAAATAAAGTCCACCTGTGTGTCACATGATCTCAGTATATACACCTGTTCTGAAAGGCCCCAGAGTCTGCAACACCACTAAGCAAGGGGCACCACCAAGCAAGCGACACCATGAAGACCAAGGAGCTCTCCAAACAGGTCAGTGACAAATTTGTGGAGAAGTACAGATCAGAGTTGGGTTATAAAAAAATATCCAAAACTTTGAACATTCCACGGAGCACCATTAAATCCATTATTAAAAATGTTTAAGTATATGGCACCACAACAAACCTGCCAAGAGAGGGCCGCCCACCAAAACTCACGGACAAGGCAAGGAGGGCATTAATCAAAGATGCAACAAAGTGACCAAAGATAACCCGGAGATTGGAGTATCTGTCCAAAGGACCACTTTAAGCCGTATACTCCACAGAGCTGGGCTTTGAAGAGTGGCCAGAAAAAAGCCATTTTGTGTAAAGAAAGAAATAAGCAAACACGTTTGGTGTTTGCCAAAAGGCATGTGGGAGACTCCCCAAACATATGGAAGAAGGTGCACTGGTCAGATGAGACTAAAATTGAGCTTTTTGGAAAGAAAACTCTGTCTGGCGCAAACCTAACACCTCTCATCACCCCGAGAACACCATCCCCACATTGAAGCATGGTGGTGACAGCATCATGCTGTGGGGATGTTTTTCATCGGCAGGGTCTGGGAAACTGGTCAGAATTGAACGAATGATGGATGGCGCTAAATACAGGGAAATTCTTGAGGGAAAACTGTTTCAGTCTTCCAGAGATTTGAGACTGGGATGGAGGTTCACCTTCCTGCAGGACAATGACCCTAAGCTTACTGCTAAAGCAACACATGAGTGGTTTAAGGGGAAACATTTAAATGTCTTGGAATGGCCTAGTCAAAGCCCAGACCTCAATCCAATTGAGAATCTGTGGTATGACTTAAAGATTGCTGTACACCAGCGGAACCCATCCAACTTGAAGGAGCTGGAGCAGTTTTGCCTTGAAGAATGGGCAAAAATCCCAGTGGCTAATTGTGCCAAGCTTATAGAGACATACCCCAAGAGACTTGCAGCTGTACCTTGACTTTGAGGGGCTGAGTAGTTATGCACACTCCAAGTTTTCTGTTTTTTTTGTCTTATTTCTTGTTTGTTTCACAATTAAAAAAAATGCATCTTCAAAGTGGTAGGCATGTTGTGTAAATCAAATTATACAAACCCTCCAAAAATCTATTTTAATTCCAGGGTGTAAGGCAACAAAATAGGAAAAATGCCAAGGGGGATGAATACTTTCGCAAGCCACTGTACTCGTGATACATAAGATATTACAGTTGTTAAAACCTCTCTAGGGTACGTGAGACGGTAGCGTCCCACCTCTTCAACAGCCAGTGAAACTGCAGGGCGCCAAATTCAAAACAACAGAAATCCCATAATTAAAGTTCCTCAAACATACATGTATTTTACACCATTTTAAAGATACACTTGTTGTAAATCCAGCCACAGTGTCCGATTTCAAAAAGGCTTTACGACAAAAGCACACAAAACCAAACGATTATGTTAGGCCTATTCACAGAATAACACAGCCATTTTTCCAGCCAAAGAGAGGATTCACAAAAAGCAGAAATATAGATCAAATTATTCACTAACCTTTGATGATCTTCATCAGATGACACTCATAGGACTTCATGTTACACAATACATATATGTTTTGTTCGGTAAAGTTCTTATTTATATCCAAAAATTGGAATTTACATTGGCGCCTTACGTTCAGAAGTTCCAAAACATCCTTTGATTTTGCAGAGAGCCACATCAATTTACAGGAATACTCATAATAAACATTGCTAAAAGATACAACTGTTATGCATGGAATTTTAGATGCACTTCTCCTTAATGCAACCGCTGTGTCAGATTTCAAAAAAGCTTTACGGAAAAAGCAAACCATGCAATAATCTGAGTCGGCGCTCAGAGCCCAATCAAGACACAAATATATCCGCCATATTTTGCAGTCAACAGAAGTCAGAAATAACATTATAAACATTCACTTACCTTTGATGATCTTCATCAGAATGCACTCCCAGGAATCCCAGTTTCACAAAAATGTTTGTTTTGTTCGATAATGTCCATTATTTATGTCCAAATTCCTCCTTGTTGTTCTAGCGTTCAGTACACTTTCCAAACTCACGACGCGCGGGCAAGTCCAGCAGAAAGTACGGACGAAAAGTTAAAAAAGTTATATTACAGTCCGTAAAAACATGACAAATGAAGTATTGACTCAATCTTTAGGATGTTTTTAACATAAATCTTCAATAATGTTCCAACCGGAGAATTCATTTGTCTTCAGAAGTGCGATGGAACAGAGCTCGGTCTCACATGAACATCATCAACATGATCTATCATCAACATCTATCAACATGGTCAACATGGTCAACATGGTCTATCATCAACATGATAGACCTTACTCAATCCCCTCTCATTGGCCCCCACTTTACAGTAGAAGCATCAGACAAGGTTCTAAAGACTGTTGACATCTAGTGGAAGCCTTAGGAAGTGCAACATTACCAATATCCCACTGTATCTTCAATAGGAGCTGAGTTGAAAATCGACCAACCTGGATTTTTTCTCAGGTTTTTGCCTGCCATATGAGTTCTGTTATACTCACAGACATCATTCAAACAGTTTTAGAAACTTCAGAGTGTTTTCTATCCAAATCTACTAATAATATGCATATTCTAGCTTTTATGGCTTTGTAGCAGGCCGTTTACTCTGGGCATGCTTTTCATCCGGATGTGAAAATACTGCCCCCTACCCCAAAGAAGTTAATGTCACCTTGGTGGGATAGTTCCGAACGGTGCTCATCCATTTTATTCTCCAGTGATTACACATTGGCCAATAGAACGGATGGTAGAAGCTGGTTACCCACTCGCTGCCGAATTTTCACAAGGCACCCCGATCCCTGCCCCCTGTACCTCCGTCTTTTCTTCACGTGAATGATGGGGATATGGGCCTGGTCTCTGGAGAAACAGTATATCCTTCGCGTCGGACTCATTAAAGAAAAATATATTTGCCCAGTTTGAGGTGAGTAATCACTGTTCTGATATCCAGAATCTCTTTTCGGTCATAAGAGACGGTAGCAGCAACATTACGTACAAAACAAGTTACAAACAATGCGAGGAAACACAGGAGCCCGTAAAATGGCAGTCATCCCTCCAGCGCCATTCTTGGTCGTACGTTTACAACTCTATTATGTGTGGCCTGCAGGAGTACTGCATGGCCGTGAGGCATAACCTTCACAATTGCCATTTGCATATTATGTAATCATAGGTTCCTCTAAATGAAAACACATTCGTAGCTACCTTGAGAAGAACGTGAGCTAAAACGAACAGACCATGAGTACCTCTCGTATGCTATAAGTACTATGGTTTAATTGACTATCACAGCACCGCTCTAGTCATTCCTTGTTACGACTACCCTTTCCTCACTCTCCCTCGTTCTTTGTCCTCTCTATCGCTGACGTACTGTGTCTGAGGGATGGTGTAAAGCTGACATCTCAGCGGGGCTCCCGTGGGACTCTGGGGCCGGCTACATGCATTAATATTTCAGCTACCCTGTCACTGGCCACATTCACACAGAAAAAAACATGGCATCAAATTACAATCATTTTAAAAGAAAAAAAATCATAATGGAGCTTTCAATAGCCCGCAGGACTCCATCTCCTCTGAAGCCCTTCCTCCCACTGCATCAGTTATTTCGCTGTAACATTGTGTTCACTCTACATTAAAATGTGAAATAAAGTTTTTTGCCCCAGGGAGCCCTCACATGAGTCCATGTTATGCTCCTGTCTGAACATAGAAAATAACAAGATAAAAACATCACAATCCCTTAATCTCCTGTCTTCACCCTCCATTTACCCAAAGGACCGGTTTTTTTTCAACCTTGGGCCAAGCACCAGTAGGGTTATCAGCTTTCAGCCGCTACCCACCTCGTGATGAACTTTGTCTGGAATCTTTAAATGAGGATTTGGTTCATTAATAAATGTTTTGGTATTCACACTTGCACAATTTACAATGTTAGAGGGGGCCTGTCTACAGGCGGCCTTTTGATTGCTACCCATAATGCTGAAGATAAAAGGACTGCTTGCTAACAAACCAAGAATGGTCCTCAGCAAGGTAATAGGGGAGGTCAGGGGCGGTATGTAGATGACATAATAAGGAATACTTCTAGGGTATTGAGCTATATTAATCAGAATATCCCTCTTTTTAGTCTTGATAATTTCTCGTGGACTTCAGAAGGATACAGGCCCAGTTGGCGAGTTGAGTCACAGCGGATTTCATTATTTATCCGCTGTGGGTTGCCATGTTTTGCTTAGCGCCTCCACAAGATCCCCCATACATTTCACTGGAAAGGGCCAATTTCCTGTTTAATTTCCTCCTATTAATTGGGTAATTCTGTCTCCCCTTTGCCCTCGGTCTCTCTCTCTCTCTCTCTCTCTCTCTCTCTCTCTCTCTCTCTCTCTCTCTCTCTCTCTCTTTCTCTCTTTCTCTCTCTCTCTCTTTCTCTCTCTCTCTCTCTCTCTCTCTCTCTCTCAGACGAACAAGGCGGTGTCTAAGGGGGACTTACACTTGGCCAGCTCCAGCTCCAGACGTGCCCTCTTCCTGGCTGTGCTGTCAATCACCATCGGCACAGGCATATATGTGGGCGTGGCTGTCGCGCTCATCGCATACCTCTCCAAGAACCACCACTTGTAGCCTTGCCCTGCCCCCACTGCACTGTACTGACTGCGCTGGGGGTATGGTTCACTTGGGGGCAATTGAACAATGGAATATGGGCCTGCAAACTATGGGACTATCAGGATGGACAGAACCTGGCCATATGGTTGACACAATTCGTGAGCTCTAACATGAGGTTCCTGATATGGATAATGGTATTTTAACGGTCAAGTTATTCTCTCATTTTGACCAAGAAAAACTGGAGACTCTTAGTCGTTCCATACACGACTGATTTTCTTATTTAGATGTTTAAAATTGGTTTGAGTTTTACCAAGGCAAAACACAGCCTGTGAGAGGTCAAACCAACATGCACTAAATATTACCTGTACCAAGAGTATACTGTACGTTTACGGGGCATGTTCAATGCTCAGTTAACGGTGAGTTGTGGATGTCCAGCTACATTCACCACACTATCAGTCACATTTGGCAGCTCCTGTCGTGGATAAAAGGGCTGCTAAAGATGTCACTCGTCCATACATTGAACCTGTATACATTTATTCTACGTCACATTGAATTGATCCGTGGATGTCACATAGTGCAGCTCAACTGGATCATTTCTCGGGTGAATACTACAAGTCCTATAAAGTAATGTGATGGTTTATATACAGTGCCTACAGAAAGTATTCACACCGCTTGATTACAGCCTGAATTTAAAAGGGATTAAATTTAGGTTTTTATTATCACTGGACTACACACAATAACCCATAATGTCAAAGTGGAATTATGTTTTTAGAAATTTTAACAAATTCATAAAAAAATTCAAAGCTGAAATGTCTCAATAAGCATTCTACCCTTTTTTGTCATGGCAAGCCTAAATAAGTTAAGGAGTAAAAATGTGCTCCAATAATATGTTTCATGGACCGTGTGCAATAATTGTGTTTAGCATGTATTTTTAATGACTACCTCATCTCTGTACACCACACTTAAAATTATCTGTGTGGGGGGGGGGGCAGCAGACATTGAATATCCCTTTGAGCATGCTGAAGTTATTAATTACACTCTGGATGGTGTATCAATACACCCAGTCACTACAAAGATACAGGCCTCCTTCCCCACGCTTGTGGGGTATTGTGTGTAAATGGGTGAGAAAGAAAATCTATTGAATCCATTTTGATTTCAGGCTGTGTAACAACAAAATGTGGAATAAGCCGAGGGGCATGAATACTTTCTGAAGGCACTGTACATTAAAGTGCCACTGCACTCCAATACAGTATCTTGGTGGCCCTATTATCTCAAGGGAGAACTGATGTCTCCTCGCAGCACAATGTCTTTTAACACATGCTTCACACCTGAAATGTGGAGCTTTTGTTGTAACCCTACGACGACATGCTTTTGTGTTCCGTCAGGGATAGAAAGTGCACAGGCTGCAGCTCCCCAACAGAACCAGCATACACAGAGATACAGTACCTCAATGTTGATAGGCACAAATAAGGGGGGGGGGGAAAGCAGAGGAGTCATTGGAGGCAGAAGCCATGCTGTAAATACCTCTATGCTTTTTGTTTATAAACATACTGGAATAGATGTGATCATTTTTTTGCAATCTTTTTTTTTCCTGCTGTATACTGCTACTATGTCAACTGTCAATGTTTTGGAGACTCATTGGAGAGTCAGTGTTTGAGATACAAGTGCTTGCAAATGAAATGTAGTGTTATGTCTGACGTGCCTGTGGTTTCACAATCTGACTTTGGTTGGTTCAGCTGCAACGTTATTAAAATTATTGTATTTTTTCTTCATGCACAATAGCTTTGCTTATTACAACATATACAGTATTACCACATGAAATAATCTGGTCAAAATGTTTTACAGGTTAGGCTATTTTGTTGCATATGCTGTACATTATAAAATATGTTTAACATTTTTTAATAATATGCACAACGTAAAGGCTTCTAAAAAAACAAATATTACTTGAACACACAAAAAATGATTAAGTGTTTATTGAAGTCAGCACAGACCTAAATGATGGACACTGCTCAAGCATCAGGTTTCCCCACTCACTCCTTCCCTATCCTCACCTCCACTGCACATACTAGTACAACTCTATTACATTCAGCCTTTCCCCAAGAATGACTAATGACCTGCACGCACTGCATATTTCATGGCAGCAGAAACCTCTCGCTGCCTGTCAAATATTAGCTTGCCAAGCGCCCAGACGATTCATCCATTTTACATGACATTGAGGGCGCCGTAGTAGTTAGCGCGGCTCTAAGTGCATGCCAAGACTTCCATGTCAGAGAGGTGGGTTGGGAGAGGGTGGGATTTAGTTGTATCATATCTATATGTGACATGAGAGAGACTCAGTGATAAAGGCCTATTGTACTGTAGGCTTTTAAGTGCTGAATGCCTTTCATGCCTTTTCTATGAATCCTTAGTGGGTCTGATCCAGGTGCTTTACACTGTGTGTCCTGGGCTAACCACTGGGAGAAAAGACACACCTGCTCAGTGAATCCCGGGGACCAGGCTGATTCATACCAATAGGCTATAAGACTCTGAGTCACAGGGGCTGGAAACCCAGCAGAGGCAATAACAACAGCTAGGCTGTAAATGCAAGGATTTTGATGGTAAAGAAGATATCTACAACCTAACGTTTATGGCAGGGTTGGGGAGTAACTGATTACATGTAATCTGATTACTTTTTCTTTTTTTTTACATTAGCAGCACATTTTCTACAAATCAGATTACAGATACTTTTGAAAAATGACACTAAACATAAATATAAACACATGTAAAGTCCCATGTTTCATGAGCTGAAATAAAAGAACCCAGAAGCACAAAAAGCTTATTTCGCTCAAATTTTATGCACACATTTGTTTACATCCCTCTTAGTGAGCGTTTCTCCTTTGCCAAGATAATCCATCCACCTCACAAGTGTGGCATATCAAGAAGCTGATTAAACAGCATGATCATTACACAAGTGCACCTTGTGATGGGGACAATAACAGGCCACTCTAAAATGTGCAGTTTTGTCACACAACACAATGCCACAGATTTCTCAAGTTTTGAGGGAGTGTGCAATTGGCTGTTCATTTCTCTACCATAAGCCACCTCCAGCGTTGTTTTAGAGAATTTGGCAGTACGTCCAACCGGCCTCCAAACTGCAGACGCGTCGTGTGGGCGAGCGGTTTGCTGATGTCAATGTTGTGAACAGAGTGCCCAGTGGTGGCAGTGGGGTTATGGTACGGGCAGGCATAAATTACGAACAATTAACACAATTGCATTTTATTGATGGCTATTTGAATGCACTGTGACGAGATCCGTGAGATACCTTGACGAGATCCTGAGGCCCATTGTCGTGCCATTCATTCGCCACCATCACCTCATGTTTCAGCACAGCCCCATGTCGCAAGGATCTATCTGTACACAATTCCTGGAAATTGAAAATGTCCCAGTTATTCCATGGCCTGCATATTCACCAGACATATCAAATGTCACACGTCAGCATTTTTGGGATGCTCTGGATCGACGTGTACGACAGCGTGTTCCAGTTCCCGACAACATTCCATAGGCCACATTCAACAGCCTGATCAACTCTATGCGAAGGAGATGTCGGGCTGCATGAGGCAAATGGTGGTCACACCAGATACTGACGGTTTTCTGATCCACACCCCTACCTTTTTTAAAAAGGTATCTGTGACCAACAGACGCATATCTTTATTCCCAGTCATGTGAAATCCATAGATTAGGGTCTAATTACTTTATTTCAATTGACTGATTTCCTTATATGAACCGTATCTCAATAAAATCTTTGAATATGTTGCATGTTGAATTTATATATATTTTTGTTCAGTGTAGATGATTACTTCTTGGATTACTTTTAAATTCAGAAAGGATGTTTGCGGGAAAAAAATACATTGACACCTCTCTGTTTTTGCAATGATATTAAATTCAGCATTGAAAAAAGGCACAAGTTTAAGTTTGTTGCACCTAAGCAAGTCTGAACATAAGTCAGAGACCACTATGATGACACACCAAAAGAGTTTGAGGATAATTTTTGTCTTCTTCTATTGCCTCCTAAGGGGAAAGTAATTCCAAAGTAACTGAAAGTAATCAGATTACGTTACTGAGTTTGGGTAATTCAAAAGTTACATTACTGATGACTATTTTGGATAGTTAACTAGTAACCAATGGATTACATTTAGAAATGAACCTACCCAACCCTGTCTATAGACTGGAATGGTTAAGATACCCGTTTTCAGAAGGCATAGGGAAATTGAATTGCAACAATAGCCATGGAAATCAATAGCCTATTCCAATATCTTCATTGTCTAGACCTCCAACATGTGTTACAATACAATAAAGAAGCAGAGGACAGTCTTTTGCATTTGGCCGTTATAAATGTATTGACAGCATGAATTGAAAGCACTGGAACAATGAATTAGAGCTCTCATTGTTAAGCAGAAGACACCTTATCACCAGAAACCTCAAACTAGCAACTCCCAGGCAAAGAGCTGCCATTAGCGACAAAACAAACATAGCCTGCTGTAAACAGCTGTTTGCTAGGAGCAGGCCAGTGAGCCCACAGCTCTATCTAATAAGGATTTGGAGAGCGGGGGACTGAGGGAGTGGGGGAAGATGGGTTATTAGCTTAATGCACGGTGGCTTCCACCATGTTTATGTTAACTGGCAGGACATCTGATCTGAAAAGCAGGGATGATGATAGTGCAGTCTATTCATATGCATTGCTGTCGTCAGTATCCTCCAAAACAAGTGAAGGGCATTGATTATGGTTGTGTAAGACTGCAATTTGAGGCAGCATCGACTTCCCCAAATTGTAAGGCTGTCATTTGTAGCCGAGTATCACATCATTGTCGTTTAGCTTATCAGTTGGCAGGGTAAGATATTAAAGGCGATACATTGTAACTCAAATGTCGATTAGCACAACACCCCCATTTGACACTTAACTCTCAATGTCAATCATTGAGTCAAATAGAGCGTGTTCGGCTCAAGAGTTTTGATAGGTCATACAAATTACATAGCACAAGCAAAAATCATTGCTGGTCTGAACCAGCAACACAAAGTGAATGAAATGGGAAGATGCTACCATTCATCACAGGGTGTGGTTCTTGTGCAGTTAGAGCAGTACATATTAGTTAAAGCATAGAGCAGTAAATATTAGTTAGAGCAGTAAAGCAGTAAATATTAGTTAGAGCATAGAGCAGTACATATTAGTTAAAGCATAGAGCAGTAAATATTAGTTAGAGCATAGAGCAGTAAATATTAGTTAGAACATAGAGCAGTAAATATTAGTTAGAGCATAGAGCAGTAAATATTAGTTAGAGCATAGAGCAGTAAATATTAGTTAGAACATAGAGCAGTAAATATTAGTTAGAGCATAGAGCAGTACATATTAGTTAGAGCATAGAGCAGTAAATATTAGTTAGAATATAGAGCAGTAAATATTAGTTAGAGCATAGAGCAGTACATATTAGTTAGAGCATAGAGCAGTAAATATTAGTTAGAACATAGAGCAGTAAATATTAGTTAGAGCATAGAGCAGTAAATATTAGTTAGAGCAGTAAATATTAGTTAGAGCATAGAGCAGTAAATATTAGTTAAAGCATAGAGCAGTAAATATTAGTTAGAGCATAGAGCAGTAAATATTAGTTAGAGCATAGAGCAGTAAATATTAGTTAGAGCAGTAAATATTAGTTAGAGCATAGAGCAGTAAATATTATTTAAAGTCACAGAGGCTATTGCAAAAAAACTACATAAGATAATTTTTCAGTTAACATAAATTATTGCCAGTTTTTAGAATGTTTTTTGGAGAGTTTGAAATTGGGATCTTTTGCTACAGACAAAGGCATTTCCAGGCATAGAGCCGGCATGGAAATGAATAATATTGAAAGCTCGTGGCCCCCCTGCTCAACACTGCTACGTCAGTGTTCTTGTGGCGAGGAGGAATCTAGTCGATGAATCGCAGCAGCTGTTTTCCCTCCAAGGCCCATTAATCGGAAATTAACAGTGATTGAGTTTTCTTCCACAGAAACACTGGGCCTGGCTGAACTGGGCTATGATGAGGAGGAGACACAGAGGGACAGACAAGCTTACTGAGATTTTGCAGCAGTGAGACATTTACACCTGTTATGTTCAAGCGGGAATAAGGCAGGAAAGGATGATAAAGGGAATATATATATATATTTTTTTTAATGTATTGTACATTATGATATTTGGTCATGCAAAATGTATGCAAACAAGAAAACCAATTGCTGTGGGTAACTGAAAACCTATAGCGTTTCTATCGTTATACACTGCCCTTAATACTGTACATTACGGGAAGTATGATATCTTCTTTAATGATCTTTTCTATTGATGCACCACTGTGGTTTGCAGGTAAATAAGAAGAAATGTCAACCGAGATCTGTAGAGTGTGCATCCTCTCCTCTGAGCCAAAAGGTTCATCGTGGCGAAATACCGGAGACATATTGTCCCTAAGATCCATGTTAGAGTCACATCGCAGAATATCTGCCACATGAATAAGGTATGAATAATGGCCACGCATGTACACACGTGCACACACGCACGCAGGCACGCACACACACATTGTGACATGCTCTGCACTACCTGCATAGGACAGCACATAAATCATTTCACAGAAGAAATAGATTGTCTGTATAATACTGAGCCAGGTTTGTATCTCAACCCTCCACTCAGATGTTTCACCCAAAATTCAATATGATCATCATATGGGTAAATTGAAGATTGCTGAGATTAAGCTGGTCATAATACAGCACAAAAAGGAATGAAAAAGGCCCTGGTCTTACCCTATTCGATTAACTCTAACGGGTTCGCTCTCGGGTTTCCATGAAAGCTGAAAATGTTAATTAATGTGCGAGTTAATTAAGAGCCCACCTTCTGTGACACGGAGCAGTGATGACTCAACCCACTCTCATCTCTGAATGATTTATTCATCCAGCCTTCTCCGAGGCCAACAGCTCTCTCGATGGGCCAGTAGTGGGGAGAAGTGGTTGGGGAGCAAGGCAGGTCAACAGGAGGTTGTTGCGTACTCTGGTACAGAATCGGACTCTTGTGTTCCAACTGAGACATCATGGATAGTGTCATATTATCTAATAAAGAATACGGGGACTGTGGCTAATCAGATGTTAGCCTGTAATGAACAATCAGAGTTGGGTCACCTCACATACACAGAGTGTTACTGTCTCTCCTCCTCTGTTGTGTTCCCCCGGCTTATGCCATAGAGAGTTCTTGTGTGATCACACAGACTCCAAGCTGTTCCGTCATACAGTAGAGAAAAATAAAGGAAGAAGGCAATCACGGCCTGGTCTCACAGGATCGGAGCAGCAGACCCAAACGCTTTTGACTGTGAGATGGCGCTGCTATCAAGCCCTGCCTCTGGGGGGGTCGAATCAAGCGTGTCTGCACATTGAAGATCATGCTTGAGCCACTCAGCATACCGCACCATCGTTGTAGCTACATATTTTGCAAATTCTACCTTGACCCTTCAGTGAGAGTGAGTCTACTTCTGAACAATGCCTGACTGAGAAATGTAACAAATCTTTGGTGGTAATGCAGTTATTTGTGTGTAATGAGGTAATCATTTCACTTGGGTGTTTGAATTCAATTATAATGTACTGATTACTAAGTTAATCAGCAATATGAATGCAATTGACCACAGGTTAGACGGAGACTTCAGAGACAATAATGAGGATTTATTTTCAGTGATGCAGAAAATGCCACCTGGTTAAGAAGGAGACCACAGCAGCGCTCTGCTAGTCACCCACTGCCATTAGAAACTGGAGCCTGAGGAGAGACCAGAGAGGAGCAACCGCAAACCAAAATGGATTTCAGCTCGAGAAGTGGCGCAGAAAACAGAACGATAGGGGGACAATAGCAAGTTGAGAAGGAAAGAGGCAGGATGATGAAGACTCAATAAAGCAGACAGTACTGTTGAATAAATCAACCTTTAAAAAGGACATTTAATGCAGACAAAAGAAAATCACTTAGAAATTGAGTTTTAATTGCTATGCAAATGCTGGCTACGCCTCCTGAGGCTCCATATGTGGGCTCTGGTTCCCACTGCTGCAATCCCACCACAGCAGAGCAGACACTCTCTCCCTCCTTTAAACAACTGTGTACTATTACTGGTGTCTCTGACACATTGGCTTCATAATTTCCACTGTTTCCGTCATTACCAATCTGTCGCTCCTATCATGGCCACCTAATCATCCCCTGATTAATTGGTATGCATCACTCCTCACCTCCCCACTGTGATAGCTAATGTGTGATGATAAACTCTGGAACAAAAATGTCTGCCGTGGCATCACTCTGGTGGGTGCTATACATTGATAGTGGATGATGTGAGTTTCCCCATACAATGTAAAGCCTTTTGAGCAGCTGGTGGAAAAGTTATGTACAGTGATATGAATTGCTAATATTTATGACTCTATGCCAACAACACTGTCAGATATCCGATCATTCCTTGCCCATAGGAGAAACTGTACAATACAGCGACAAATTCCTCTTTTAGAGCATTTTAAAACAATGAAAAAGGCCAATAAAAGGCCATATAACTTCATTGAGCAGTGGTAATGCAGTTAGTACATCGCGTATCTATTGGTTTTTGAGGAAGTAGTTACCATTTTGTGCATGTATTGGCAGCCATCCATCAAGTAAGCAGCAATAAGCAGTCAAGACCAGGAAGTGATGTTCTGTATCAGTGAGGTCAGCTGACAGAAAATCCATCTCCCAGATTATAGCTGCCCTACGTGGGAGAGTAGAGGAAGAAGTGGAAAAGACACACAGAAAAGGGTAGGAAAATGAAATGCAATCACATAATTAAATCCAAATGTGCAAGTTCAATCCCTAGCATTCCTAATGTCAAGCTTGTTACAAATGTGTTTGCTGGATGTTGTTTTAGCCATTTACTCAAGTAAACAAGCATTCATGCCAAAGGCAGAGCCATGGGTTACAGACAAGCAACAGACAAGCAACGAGCAACTCTTACATTGGGGTGGACATATTTTGATATGGGAGTTTTTGTGTGTATTTTTTTACAGGTTTTAAATGCTAATTTTTTGTGACTTTTGAGAAAAGGATACAGACAAATCTTAACTTATTAATGGGCAAATTTACGAGGTTTAAGGGGGGCCTTGTAAAGGGGCACTTACTCTTGTACAGTCCAATCAGGGCCATGGCCATTCATACTGTACTGAAAACCAGTGTGACTGTTCATGTGGATATATTCAATTAAACAAACATTAGTTTTCTTTCTCTGCTACTGTACGGTGAAAGTCTTAGTATTTTTTTCACTTCCCCTATGTTAGGTTGTTACTACTGCTGCTCTACATACTGTATTGCAGGGGCCGGCAACAGGTGGAAAGCGGGCCAAAACTGTCCCGTGAGTGATTTTTTGGGGCCCCCCAAAGTTATTTGTTAAATATTTTGGGGTCAATAAAGACTGTAAAATCATCAGTAATTCAGGGAAATTGAGTTGAATTAATTTGAATGGGATTGTGTCTCATTATAATCAAGGTATAAAATTATTTATATTTTCAAACACAATCTCTTTTTGGGCTTAGCTGTGGTTAATTTGCAGTGTACAAATGATTATAATTAGGTTCCGGCTCCTGACCAGCCACTCGCGGTTGAATCTATCTGTCTACCCCTGCTGTATGGTTGGAAATTTTACTTAATATTTTTTACTTTTAATACGGTTATTATACTGTAATAATAACCAGCAACATACACAGTTAAAAACTGTTTAAATAAATAAAAGAAGTAGCCATGAAAGGTCAAACTGAAATTAATCACACAATTATCAAAAATAAATTTAATGAATGAATGAATAATGAATGAATAAATGATCATGGCTGCATCTCTCCTGTATGAAGTTAACACATGCAATACACCCTCTACACTTAAGCTGCTATCATTTCATCAGAGTTCATATATGATAATTCAGATTGATTCATAATAGGTCCGACTCCAGGATGCTGGCCTTCTATGCAGAGTTCCTCTGTCCAGTGTCTGTGTTCTTTTGCCAGTCTTAATCTTTTATTTTTATTGGCCAGTCTGAGATATGGCTTTTTCTTTGCAACTCTGCCTAGAAGGCCAGCATCCCAGAGTCACCTCTTCACTGTTGACGTTGAGACTGGTGTTTTACGGGTACTATTTAATGAAGCTGCCAGTTGAGGACTTGTTTTAGTGTCTGTTTCTCAAACTAGACACTAATGTACTTGTCCTCTTGCTCAGTTGTGCACTGGGGCCTCCCACTCCTCTTTCTATTCTGGTTAGAGACCGTTTGCGCTGTTCTGTGAAGGGAGTAGTACACAGTGTTGTACGAGATCTTCAGTTTCTTGGCAATTTCTCACATGGAATAGCCTTCATTTCTCAGAACAAGAATAGACTGATGAGTTTCAGAAGAAAGGTCTTTGTTTCTGGCCATTTTGAGCCTGTAATCAAACCCACAAATACTGATGCTCCAGATACTCAACTAGTCTAAAGAAGGACAGAATTATTGCTTCTTTAATCATAACAACAGTTTTCAGTTCCGCTAACATAATTGCAAAAGGTTTTTCTAATGATCAATTAGCCTTTTAAAATGATAAACTTGGATTAGCTAACACAACGTGCCATTGTCACAGGAGTGAAGGTTGCTGATAATGGGCCTCTGTACGCCTATGTAGATATTCCATAAAAAATCTGCCGTTTCCAGCTACAATAGTAATTTACAACATTAACAATGTCTACACTGTACTCCTGATCAATTTGATGTTATTTTAATGGACATTCTTTTTTGCTTTTCTTTAAAAACAAGGACATTTCTAAGTGACCCCAAACTTTTGAACGGTAGTGTATGTTTCCTATGCCAACAAATCCCTTAAGTTGAATTGAAATTGAATGCTGAGGGGAGGGCCAGAGGGGTGTGTGCGTTGAGAGCATTGGTTGAGAGAGTGCTGCAGCAGAGGCAGCTGAGTCACGGAGACAGAGCAGCACTTAGGTCGTAACAACTTTTTACCAGTTGTAAGTAGGCTATTTAGATTGGTCATTATGGAGACACCCTTTCTCCATAAAAGATATTAACGCTCTAAAACTGATGTAACAGCGATGAAAAGGAATTTAGACGCACTAGAGGCCTTTAGATAACTCTTTAGACAACTCCTAGGTGGTTTAAAGCAAACTGCATTCTAATGTCAACTTTTCTTATGGATAACCGTATCAAGCGAAGGGATTTAATCATGCTCATTTCTCAGGTCTGGAGCACTGAGCGTGTGGAAATTTGAAATGGAAGTTATTTAACTCCCTCCCATGCTTCTGACATTAAATGTGGAGAATGAAAGGCTACATTTGCATCTGCTGGCCATCAAGTAGGCTTTTCATTTCTAAGCCATTGTAAGTTACTGTAGCCCTACCAGGAACAACAAACACAATTGCATTTTATCAATGGCATTTTGAATGCACAGAGATACCGTGACGAGATCCTGAGGCCCATTGTCGTGCCATTCATCTGCCGCCATCGCTTCATATTTCAGCATGATAATGCACGGCCCACTGTCACAAGGATCTGTACACAATTCCTGGAAGCTGAAAATGTCCCAGTTCTTCCATGGCCTGCATACTCACCAGACATGTCACCCATTGAGCATGTTTGGGATGCTCTGGTTCGACTTGTATGACAGCGTGTTCCAGTTCCCAACAATATCCAGCAACTTCGCACAGCCATTGAGGAGTGGGACAACATTCCACAGGCCACAATCAACAGCCTGATCAACTCTATGTGAAGGAGATGTGTCATGAGGTAAATGGTGGTCACACCAGATACTGACTGGTTTTCTGATCCATGCCCCTACCTTTTATTAAAGGTATCTGTGACCAACAGATGCTTATTGTTTCCAGTCATGTGAAATCCATAGACTAGACCCTAATGAATTTATTTCAATTGACTGATTCCCTTATATGAACCGTAACTCAGTAAAATCTTTGAAATTGTTGCGTTTTGCGTTTCTATTTTTGTTCAGTATAATTACTTGTCAGCCAGCAACGTTCGCCTGTAAAACGAAAAGCAGACAGCCAGCTCTAGCAAACACCATAAAACGAATCCACTAATTGCAGGCAGGAGCCAATATTTAGGGTATTAAGCCCAAGGACACACACAGACACACAGCACATGGGGATTTTTAATTATATCAAGACACAAATGGGAGAATCTGCTACCTGCTACAGTTCATACAGAGCAGAGCATAACCAGTTCCAAATAAACTGTCATATGATAAACCAGCTAAACTCAGGTTAACATGTCAGAAACAGCTTTATTCACCAAAGCTATTTGCATGTACAGGAATTTAACTCTGTGAAATGGTGCTGCCACTATAAACAGCCTATACAGACCAAAAATATATATAGATGCAGAATTACCACAGATCCACATACAGTGTGTACACTATATGAACACTATAAACTAAATGATGCATGTAAGAGATGTGCAAAGAGACATGTGCAGTTCTGGGATTAGTAGTGTAGAGTGCAAAGTCCATGGATGAGAGGATCATCATGGACCAGGTGACCGGTTGGTGAGGAGCGTGCAGGGCCTCGATGGAGGGCAGGTGGCAGCCAATGACCCTCTCAGCAGACCGCACAATCCATTGCAGTGATCGCAGAGGTGAGGATGGATTTTATAGTAATTGTCTGATTGGGAACTACCATTGTCTATTAATTACAGAATCTCAAATTATTTCAATTTGGCACTGGAAGTTTTATTGTATACATTCAGTAATACAGGAGTCAAATCGCAATCGGGAGTATAATCAGATCAGATGTTATCAGCAAGCCAGAGCCATCTGTGGAAAGAGCACAAGTAGAACAAAGATATAAGTGCAAACAGATAATAAATGTATCATTCAACATAGAATCCACCTAAAACAATGGCATGAGCTCTGTCCCAATGAATTTCTGCTCAACTCCTCACTTCCTCTCTACACGCAACCTTCTCAAAACCCGGTTTTAGGAGGCGCGATGGTCAGTCCTTGCATCCATAGCTCTGTGTATGAATTTGAGAGTGGTTACATTTCTCTGGCCCCATCCCTCAGCGTTTTACCAAAACAGGGGCTGCTGATTACCACTTTAAGAAACACATACATGAGCATACATCAATGTTTAATTACACATGACTAATAGGAGTGCAGCGCCATACCTTTAGCTCCCAGGTGCAGCAGAGGTGACACACTAAAGATGAAGTTGCAGAAGATGTCTTGACCACCCTCTGGCTGTTCTCCAGTGTCCCAGGCACTGTGGAATTGCCCTGTACCAATCCATGCCATATGTAATTCAGCATCACTCAGTATTGAACAGCCTGCTGTCATTTTATGCCCAACCCACCTCGTGGAGAGATATCTTCCTATAGGTTTTCACTTCATCCCTTACCTACACTACTCATATTGTTTGGCAATGACTATCACATACAGTACATTCAGTATAGAACCATCCTCTGTATAGAACCATATTTTTAACCAATAGACAGCAGCTGGTCATTATCCTCCCTATGTGACAAATGTCCTATGCACAATGCCTCCATACAGTGTCCTAGAAATTAGAGGAACTCTCAGTACCACTCATGATTAAGTTACGGGGGTGATTGGTGGATGTCACGGTTACCTGCAGGAAGTCCCTAGGCTGCTGTGCATAGAGGAGAGCCAAGGTAACCGACTTGGAACAGAATGGACTCCTGTATCTCCTGTCTCTGTCATCTGAGCAGAGAACAACTTCACTGCCACATATTAGTGACAGTGGACCTGTATGAAGACAGGGATGGAGATAGAGAATTAGTTTGAGGTCATTCTTATTTATTGTAACTGCACAACAACTGACAAAGTAAAAGTGATCAAATCTTTATTTCAATCAGATTCTATCTCGAAGTATGTGGTTAACGGTTTACAATATTGGCTATTATTTGGTTCAGAGCCTGACTGGCTCCCCCTCCTCAATCACTGACCTCTTCCCCAGTGAGAGTCTGCCCTAGCTGTTCTCACCCGCCTCCCCCCTCTTCTGCCACCCAGTCATGCTGGTCTTCCAAGTCCTCATCCTCTACTAAACCCCTCCTAGACTTAGGGATAATGCTCTTAGTTAAACCAGCTTGGCTTTGGTTAAACCACATGGTTAAATGTTAGCTAGCTAACGTTAGCTAGTTAGCTTCCTAGCCTGCTTTAATAAAAGAAGACCAAATAACTACCTACTTCCATTTCAATAGTATATATCATAGTTGATTAGCTAGCTAGTTGGTTAGCTAGTTTCTTTACTAAAAAACAATCAAACTTACCTTTCTATAATTGTCAGTCATTGTTCACCTTTAATCGTTCCCTTTCATCTCTATGATAAAAAAAATCAAGTTAGAGAGCAGTCAAGACTTGATTGGTCCAAAAATGTGACCAATTGCGTTTCATTGGCTTGAATTTCTCCCCATTATAAAATTATATCTTCTCAGGATATCTTCCCTTTGATAGCAGCAGGGTACAAAGTCCAAACTGATGCCCATTAGGTCCAAATCATTGATGTTAGGGTGACGTCAGGATCAAATCACACACATTTCTTGTGTTCCTACTCCTAGAGGAATAACCTGTGATGTTATCAAATGTCAACCTCAACAAAAGACAAGTTTCTGCTTTGCAAAACATGCAATGTGATCACAGATCTATAATGAAAGAGTCACAGAATGACATTTGCTGATTTTATCACCAGCTTGACAAGCCACAAAGCTCCCGCTCAGTCATTTTAACCAACCAGGTCTGTTGTTCCACAGTAACAGGGGGCTTTGGATGCAATTCTCTTTACAGGTACAGTACTCTCAAAGCAAAGAGAAAACAATGCATGGCCGGTTGGCTTTTTCCTCCTACCTCCCGCAATGCACTCACAACGTACTGTAATTTACTACAATAATTTTTATTTTTTCTGCATCAAAAGCAGCTTGAAGCAAGTTATGGAGTTGTGTGTGGCAGGGGGCTAATTTATATGTTTAGTGCAGCAGCCTATCTGTGTTCTCAAACGGGGAAGGCAAGGGACAGGGGAGGGAGGGTGACTGCACCGCTCCATGCCTGGGAGTCATCAATCACAAACCGCAGTCAACTGGATGAGCAACACAGGGATTCCATTCTCAATCAGCTTGCCCCAATGCCTCTCTAACTTACCTGTTATCACTTAATTTACTGTATGTACGACTATGAGTCCCCTTCAGTTAAGACTGTTCCTGCTTTTTATCCTTCACTCTTTGCAGTGCATATTGTACAGGCTTATACTGAACTAAATCTGATTTCAATTAGTATACAATTAACAATCACACATACAATACAGACAAAATAGTCATGTAAAAAAGCACTGCTATTGGTGGTGTGGTGGTGTGGGGATGAACAGGTTTGAGTTTAGGGGATCTAGACCGGGGAATAAAAATTAATCCACTTTGGGAGCCGTTGCTAGGTTACATTCAGTTTAACAGAATAATGATCTGTCCTGGTTTAAACTGGTGAGAAATATGCCTCTACTATTTCTATTTTAAAAAGTTTTGAAGATGTGGCGTATACCAATGATATAACAGATAGATATCCACAAAAGACAGAAATGTGTATGTTTTTCTCGCCTCCTCCAAGCTGTCGCATTGCATGACAAAACAAAGACAGACCATGGACACAGGACAAAGTGTGACAGATGCTATACGTTTTAATGGGTATAAACATAACATTAGTTAGGCTAAAGCCTGGTTTTGATTCGTGGCTGCATGGGTTTCTGCCATCGAGTACGTCAAATGATGGGAGATGACAGCATAAACGTTACTTAAAGAGCATCCCTTTATCTCTGAACATTACACCCTTGGACAGATGACCTTGGAAAAGAAGGATAGAAGCGAGAGTAAATAAATAACAAAATGTTGGCCTATCTTACGCCTCCGGACTGCATGACTAGCTGTATTGTGTAACGCTCATTTGTAGTTGGAAAAGAACAAACACACTTTATTACTCTTAAAATAGTCAACCAGATAGTTGCCATTTAGCACAAGCCTTTTGTGAGTCATCATACAACACACTGCACCACAGAAGGGTTAAACAAGCCCTTTTAAAAATGTTAGTAATTAGGGTATTTTAGTCACTGTAAGTCAAACATTTGTAAAATAACTGGAGACATTCACGCCAAGACTGAATAAATAGGCAAATGAACCTACATTACATCCCATCCACTTGATACACTAAAGAGAAGCACTTTCACTGCTGATGTCCACAAGGTGAACAAATGTTTCATGTTGACACTTGAGATGTGGAAAAACTGTCAGGTCTCAATACATGGAAAGAAATTGAGAAGAAACTAATAATCTGTCTATTGCCATACTTTTAGGAATACAAATCATGATATTTGAGATTAGATTTATATGAGGGAGAAAATCTATATTATCTCAATTTGAGATCAGTTAAGTTATTTCATGTTGTCTACAGCGCTCAGTAAAGTAATCCTATTTTTTATCCTGTGTATTGAAAAGGGTATTAGGCTATGCATAGCCTATATTACATAATCTCCTCACTAGGGAGTCAGGCTTTGATCTGAATGCCAACCCATCCCTAAATTCTCATCTACTGTAGCATTGTGACGTTCCTCACATTGCACACTGTGGTCACATGATTAGGGCCATGATTTGAAACAAAAACTATTGATGTCCCTGACTGATGTACAAATAAGGCAGTCTAAATGGAAATGGTTCTTCTTCAACTGGCAGGGAGGTGATGACATATCTTCAAATGTCTAGGGTGGAAATAGCATTGAAATCTTTCTATTGCATGCAATCGTCTGGCAGCTTTAATAGAGAAATGTTTGGGACAGACAGTTCAAACATTTGGAATTTACAAAATCTTTTCATATCTACTTGATGAACTGACTGATCATCTATTTACCTGGAGATATTCCCACAGGACTCAACACCAACACAGCTGATAGAACATCTGATTCATCCAATCATCCAATCTGATTCATCCATCTGATTAAGTCAGTGTCACGATCGTCTACTGGAGAGAATGAGGACCAAGGCGCAGCATGTGAAAAGAACATCTTCTTTTTATTAAGAAGAGAGCAAACACGAAACGAAACACTTTACAAACTAACAAAACTAAAACAAACAAACGACCGTGAAGCTACTAACGTCGTGCACACACACAGGCTACAAACGTTCAACATAGACAATTACCCACAATACATGATGCCTATGGCTGCCTAAAATATGGCTCCCAATCAGAGACAAATGAAAAACATCTGTCTCTGATTGAGAACCACTCAGGCAACCATAGACATACCTAGACACATCACTCAACCATAGACTATTCTAAACACCTACACTGAACACAACCCCATCTACTCTATGAACCCCCCTAAACCATACAACCACACTAGACAATACAAAAACACATAATACACCATGTCACACCCTGACCTAACTAAAATAATAATGAAAACAAAGATAACTGAGGCCAGGGTGTGACATAACCCCCCCCTTAAGGTGCGAACTCCGGACGCACCAGCATAAAGTCTATGGGAGGGTCTGGGTGGGCGTCTGTCCATGGTGGCGGCTCTGGTACTGGTCGTGGTCCCCACCCCACCATAGTCACTACCCGCTTTCGTAGCCTCCTCCAAATGACCACCCTCCAACTTAACCCCACTGGATTCAGGGGCAGCACCGGACTAAGGGGCAGCACCAGACTAGGGGGCAGCACCGGGATAAAGGGCAGCACCGGGATAAGGGGCAGCCCCGGGATAAGGGGCAGCACCAGGATAAGGGGCAGCACCAGGATAAGGGGCAGCACCGGACTAAGGGGCAGCACCGGACTAAGGGGCAGCACCGGACTAAGGAACGGCCGCTCCGGACTAAGGGACGGCAGCACCGGACTGAAGGGCAGCACCGGACTGAATGGCGGATCCTGGCTGGCTGGCTCTGGCGGATCCTGGCTGGCTGGCGGAACCTGGCTGGCCGGCTCTGGCGGATCCTGGCTGGACGGCTCTGGCGGATCCTGGCTGGACGGCTCTGGCGGATCCTGGCTGGACGGCTCATGGCTGGCTGACAGATCTGGCTGCTCATGGCTGGCTGACGGATCTGGCTGCTCATGGCTGGCTGACGGATCTGGCTGCTCATGGCTGGCTGACGGATCTGGCTGCTCATGGCTGGCTGGCGGTTCTGGCAGATCCTGTCTGGTTGGCGGCTCTGGCAGATCCTGTCTGGTTGGCGGCTCTGGCAGATCCTGTCTGGTTGGAGGCTCTGGCAGATCCTGTCTGGTTGGCGGCTCTGGCAGATCCTGTCTGGTTGGCGGCTCTGGCAGATCCTGTCTGACGAATGGCTCTAGCGGCTCCTGACTGACTATCGGCTCTGACGGCTCGGGACAGACGGGCGGCTCTAATGGCTCGGGACAGACGGATGGCTCAGACGGCACTGGGCAGACGGATGGCTCAGATGGCGCTGGGGAGACGGATGGCTCAGATGGCGCTGGAGAGACGGATGGCTCAGATGGCGCTGGAGAGACGGATGGCTCAGATGGCGCTGGGGAGACGGATGGCTCTGGCCGGTCCGTTCTGGCGGAAGGCTCTGGCTGATCCGGTCTGGCGGAAGGCTCTGGCTGATCCGGTCTGGCGGAAGGCTCTGGCTGATCCGTTCTGGCGGAAGGCTCTAGCGGCTCCTGTCTGGCGGAAGGCTCTAGCGGCTCCTGTCTGGCGGACAGCTCTGTAGGCTCATGGCAGACGGGCGGCTTTGCAGGCTCATGGCAGACGGGCGGCTTTGAAGGCTCAATACAGACGGGCAATTCATGCGGCGCTTGGCAGACGGACAGTTCAGACAGCGTTGGGCAGACGGGCAGTTCAGGCGCCGCTTGGCAGACGGGCAGTTCAGGCGCCGCTTGGCAGACGGGCAGTTCAGGCGCCGTTGGGCAGACGGCAGACTCTGGCCGGCTGAGACGCACTATAGGCCTGGTGCGTGGCGCCGGAACTGGAGGTACCGGGCTAAGGACACGCACCTTTAGGCTAGTGCGGGGAACAACAACAGGGCACACTGGACTCTCGATGCGCACTATAGGCCTGGTGCGTGGTACCGGAACTGGAGGTACCGGGCTGAGGGCACGCACCTCAGGGCGAGTGCGGGGAGAAGGAACAGTGCGTACAGGGCTCTGGAGACGCACAGGTAGCTTAGTGCGTGGTGCCGGAACTGGAGGCACCGGGCCGGAGACACACACCAGAGACACACACCACAGGAAGAGTGCGTGGAGGAGGAATTGGGCTCTGGAGACGCACTGGAGGCTTGATGCGTGGTGTAGGCACTGGTGGTAATGTGCTGGAGACACGCACCACAGGGCTAGTACGTGGAGGAGGAACAGGGCTCTGGAGACGCACAGGAAGCTTGATGCGTGGTGTAGGCACTGGTGGTAATGGGCTGGAGACACGCACCTCAAGGCTATTGCGGGGAGCAGGAACAGTGCGTACAGGGCTCTGGAGACGCACATTAGACCTAGTGCTTGGTGCCGGAACTGGTGGTACCGGGCTGGGGACATGCATCTCAGGATGAGTGCAAAAGGTAGGAACAGGACACACCGGGTTGTGAAAGTGTACTGGAGACCTGGTATGTATAGCCGGCATCAAATCTTCCGGAACTTTAACACCAGTTTCAGGCTGAGTACGAGGAACTGACCCAGGTGGCATCGGACAGCTAACACGCTCCTCAGGGCGAATGCCGTGCATACTCTGCCAAACCAACAGCTCTCGCTCTTCACTCTCCTCCAACTTCGTCAACAACTCCTCGAATGTCTCATAATCTCCCCTTCGTTCACTCTCCTCCAATCTGTCCAATAACTCCTCGACCATCTCAGACTCACCCCTCAACTTCGCCGACTGCTCCAAGTGCCCCCCTCCAGGAATTTTTTTGTGCTGTTTCTTGGGCTTCCTACCGTGTCGCCGTGCTGCCTCCATCTCTGCCTTGGGGCAGTGATATTCCCCTGGCTGTGACCAGGGTCCTCTCCCGTCTAGGATCTCCTCCCACGTCCAGGAGTCTTGACATCGCTGCTGTTGCTTTATTTTCCGCTGCTTGGTCCGTTGGTGGGTAATTCTGTCACGATCGTCTACTGGAGAGAATGAGGACCAAGGCGCAGCATGTGAAAAGAACATCTTCTTTTTATTAAGAAGAGAGCAAACACGAAACGAAACACTTTACAAACTAACAAAACTAAAACAAACAAACGACCGTGAAGCTACTAACGTCGTGCACACACACAGGCTACAAACGTTCAACATAGACAATTACCCACAATACATGATGCCTATGGCTGCCTAAAATATGGCTCCCAATCAGAGACAAATGAAAAACATCTGTCTCTGATTGAGAACCACTCAGGCAACCATAGACATACCTAGACACATCACTCAACCATAGACTATTCTAAACACCTACACTGAACACAACCCCATCTACTCTATGAACCCCCCTAAACCATACAACCACACTAGACAATACAAAAACACATAATACACCATGTCACACCCTGACCTAACTAAAATAATAATGAAAACAAAGATAACTGAGGCCAGGGTGTGACAGTCAGTTGACATGTGTTCATCAATGGATTTTGCTCACCCTGTCTCCACACATTGCATTGAGGTGTGTGTTATTTATACACAACTCAATATTGTACACATAGCCTATAATACTGCTGTCACTGTCTCATGGGAGGGCTCAGAGGCTGCCTATGCTGGAGTAAAAGCATGGTATTAATATTGCAATGTGGGAGGATCATTGCAGGAAGACTCAGCTCTATTTTAATCTCCACTGTACTTTATTATTTACTCATTTCTGCAATGTGAGCAAATTATTACTATGGTTAAAAGATGAACTGAACAGAAGTGAAAGCAATATAATAAGCGATGCTTCTGTGGTTGGAAGTACAACCGCTACAAAAATTGGGAGAGTATTGACTGAGTCATTGGGCTTTTTCTTGCAATCGATAAATAAACACAGAGAAATTCAGTGACAGAGATTTCCATCCGCCTATTGACAGCAGCAATTATAGAATGTATCCTCCTGAAAGGGTCAGCAACAGTGTGAGATAGAAGGAGCTGGCTGATGATTGGCACAATGCACTTCGGCACTCATTGTCAATGGTGATGTGAAGGACAAAACGTTTGACATTGATGCTGGGCTGGGGGATAGGGGAGGGGGCAGAGGCGGTGCTGTTCCTAGACAGCACAGGTATTCTGTATGAGACATACAGAATCATACAGTCATACAGATTTAACAATGAATAGACCCCAGATGTCAAACTCATAATCTGCGCTCCTGTTCCCATCTACAACAATGAACATAATATGGCATTCTAACTATTCAAAGGTGTTGACAGCAAGTCTCGAAAAGTGTGTACAAAATTAAAGAGCTGCAGGATATAACAACATAGAACACCTTATCACTTCCTCTAAAGCGAAAAACATTCATTTATAATGACTTTTCATGTCGACAGGCAGTGTGGTTTGCAAAACCCCTGAAGACAGAGTTTAGAAAATGCCAAAGCCTTAATTTCCTGAGTAATTTGATTCACCACATGCACATTGTGCACATTAATATAAAAAATGCTCTCCAAAAGGGCTGAAAGGAGTCCATTAATTGTAGACAAGGGAGTGGGGGTTGCATGGTTCAATACCTCTGGCTTATTAAAAAGGCGTCTTACCAGGAATCTAAATGTCAAAAGCCCTACAGGGAGGATCATGAGGATCCACAAGGAAAACAGGTGAGGAAACAAAGATGAGGGAAATGCAGCAGGAAAATAATATTAATGTTGTCTGATGTTTGTTTACAGGATATGAGGCAGACGCTCTGTGACTGGAGGCGTTAACTAACCAGTGTCTGGATGAACAAACACAAGGTGGTTTGTGAATGCAATCTGAATAGTGCTCTGTATTACACATCACTAATACAGTATGCTTGTGTGTTAATTGTGTTTATTGTTTCAAGCTTTTCACATCTCCTTGAAGGATTAAATACAAGAGGATGAGGCATTATGTTGCATCTAATTGAGGGTAACCAAGGAAACTAAAACAGACCCATCCTCTAAATGTTCCCACCCAGTTCTGAAAGCACTAAAGTTGACTATCAACAACATGCTCAAATAGATACTGATAAAAGCCACATTGCTAGAGGAGAGAAATATATCATAGATCTAGACCAGTATCAAATAGATACTGATAAAAGCCACATTGCTAGAGGAGATAAGTATATCATAGATCTAGACCAGTATCAAATAGATACTGATAATAGCCACATTGCTAGAGGAGAGAAATATATCCTAGATCTAGACCAAATACAACTTTCCAGTGAGTTCAAGAGTTCATAAGAAGTTGGCAAAATATGAGGATGCATTCCATATCAGTGTGCTGCTCAATTTGAACTATGACCATTCCGACTGATAGCTTTTGGTGGTACAGTATTATGACAGGTCTTCAGGCCTATGACCTTGGCACTAAACAACCATATTTTCTTACTGCGTATTGCTCTGCTGCCTCTCTCGTCATCTGGCAGCCACTGGCAGGGTCACATTCAGAACTCAAATCCACTGATGACAACATGCACACACAGAGCAACGCCTGCAGTATACCAGCTGTATGTGCGCAGTATAAAACGTTGCATCCCCAAGCTGCACATGGCTCCCCGGCTGCCAAATCAAGTCATATTTAAACAACAGCCACTTTGTGATATAAAAACAACCTCTCTTTTTCAAACTGAATCCTCCTGCAAAAGCAATATGAGCTCAGAACGAACGCTCACATTGTTGGGCTGAGACCAATTTAGAGAACTCCATCAAAATGGCGGGAACCACTCAGTCCATTTGATCGTTTACCTATTCCAACAAGGTTGGCCTGCAAAAGGCCCACAAATCAATACAGTATTTTTTGACAAACCCATTTGCATCACGTTACTGTAGCAGTTTTGGCTACACAGAGTGTTCATAAACGCTGATTTTGAGCTGATGGGCATTTTGTTTATCAAGAAATAAAGATTCTGGACCATGCGAGTATGTCTCTTTGTAATGCAGGAGAAGTCCCACATCAAAGTCAATGTATATTCAATTACACATCAAAGTCAATATTTCAAATCTATCATGGTTTCTCACCTTGACCTAGAGCAATAAGAAAAATCATTTTTTTTTTACAGATCAGTATGGCAAAAAGCTATTTCATGTTGAAGACAAATCTCATCTCACATAACAAGTAGTTAGAATGCATGCATTTTTGATCTTGGGAACAAATTAAAGGGTATGAAGCATGAGTTTTTACTCACAAATGTAACAACACAGTGTAGTCAAAGACTTAGTAAGTAACTTAGTTGTCCTGATCTGGTTACAAACATAGTTATGTTTTTGGGTTATTACCACTGGGTTATTACATATTTATTCACTAATTTCCGGATATCTTCTAAACTACCCACAATGCACTATTTTTGTCAACGTCATATGGAGGAGCTACTCAGTGCTACCAGATATTTGGATATAATGATGAGAAACTTGTCTCCACCCTAGCAATGGGATGTGTTGTCCACAGAGGGGACCGGCGGGTTGTTCAACAAGCTCATGCCTATTCCTCTCTTTGGATTGGTGGATATTTTAATACTTTCAAAAATATTCGATGAGGGGTGTTGACATCAGCCGCCTGTATTCAATTGATAGAGATACTATGCTACTAGCTACATGTCATAAATATGCATAGCTGTCTCGAGACAGCTCCGATATAAAGTGTTTTTTCTCAAAGTTGAGCTACAATCCACCAATTACAGGAGGTGTGATCTGAACAAGAAGCAGACGTGGCAGGGGCGTCCATTCAGTGTGCTCGTCATTGACTTTGTGGCTGGGTTATCTAGTGGGAACCAGTTTGCGCTGCAGGCTATGGTGCCTTCTCGTGGGCTCAAAACGAAAGAGAAAATTACCTTCTGCCTCTAATTTCCATTACCTCGTCTGTTCTCCTTTTGGTTTTGTCAACTTTCCGGCATGTTCGATGTGAAGTAGGCTACGGGAGTTTTGTAACATTTCCACATTATCCAACCCAAGGGCACTATTGCAGGGAATTTCTGACAAAATGTCACCCTATTCTAGGACAGGGGAGTGAGATTGCAGTCAGTGCAGTTCTGCTAGTATAGACTAGCAGAACTGACCTGATTTCTGGCCATGAGACTTGTGTCTAAACGGTCAAATCTGATTTACTTGCCCTCAAGGTGTTTTTATGTAGTTATTTGGCTTGTTGCTTGCTATCTACTCAATTTGACACAAACATGTGGTAGCTTGTTAATTGTTTACAAACAAATTAGTAAATGTACTAGAAAGGTAATCAGCTACCTAGCTAGTGGCTTGCCAAAAAGGACTACTTTTGAAAGTTGGATTGTCTTATCCTTTGAGGTTTTAAGTGTTCTTACACTATGATTTTGAACATTCAAAGCAACTGGGAAACGTTCATTGCAGGAATTATCACCATAGCTTGCTACATAACTGAGTGATAGGACATATGACCACCACCAATCAGCCTACACTGCTGAGCACACACCCTCGTTACTATGACAACTAGCGTAGCCATGTCAGTAAATGACTGCTGTCTGAACCAATGATTAATATATACACTAGATGACTGAGAGGGATGCTGTGTTGAAGCCACCGTGCCTCCATATTTTTACTCCCCCACCGTTGTAAAAATTAGTTTGGAAGCTATAGAAATGCGTCTATTAATGTCTACATTCGTTTTTGACGTATGTATTCTATTACAGACACCTTAATACATGCAGACAAAACGTCTGGAAAAGCAAGCTACATGTACCACCTGCTGGTGGTAATTTGTACTACTGTATACAGTGCATTCGGAAAGTATTCAGACCCCTTCTCTTTTTCCACATTTTGTTACTTTACAGCCGTATTCTAAAATGGATGAAATACAACATTTTACTCATCAATCTACACACAATACCCCATAATGACAAAGCAACAGCAGATCCTCTCAAGTTCTGTCAGGTTGGATGGGGAGCGTTGCTGCACAACTATTTTCAGGTCTCTCCAGAGATGTTTGATCGGGTTCAAGTCCGGGCTCTGGCTGGGCCACTCAAGGACATTCAGAGACTTGTCCCGAAGCCACTCCTACATTGTCTTGGCTGTGTGCTTAGGGTCGTTGTCCTGTTGGAAGGTGAGCCTTCGCCCCTAGTCTGAGGTCCTGAGCGCTCCCAGTCCCCACAGCATAATGCTGCCACCACCATGCTTCACCGTATGGATGGTGCCAGGTTTCCTCCAGACGCTAAATCGTTGAGTTCACATCTTGCCTACATCTTGCCTAGCCTACTGTAGACTATCTGAAATTAGATGTAGGCCTATCAGGGGCTATAAACTACCTGCCTTTATCTAAGTAAACCATGGCAAAGTTTAATTACATTCATAAACTCAGATTTTAGTCTGTAGTCTTTGCCTATTGAAATGAAATTGCCAGAAAATAGCCTAACATTCTTTTTTTTATGTTCTTCCAAGGGTTTCTTGCTCAGAGATTTCGAGATCCTCTGTCCAACTTTCATCACTCAAACTCTCCTGTCAGATTGATCTATAGTTATGCACATCAGCAAAGGGGATTTATTTACAACTATAAACCTGGTTCGAGGCCTGAATGCTGATTGGCTGAAAGCTGTAGTATATAAAACCATATACCACGGGTATGACAAAAAAAAATGTTTTACTGTTTTAATTATGTTGGTAACCAGTTTATAATATGAATAAGGCACCCCGAGGGTTTGTGGTATATGGCCAATACGCCATGCTTAAGAACAGCCCTTAGCCGTGGAATATTGGCCATATATCATAACCCTTTGTGCCGTATTGCTTAATCATAGCAGCCAAATTAGTTAAATTGACATCCAATGATGGAAAATGATCTGACGAGTTTAATAAGGGCGAATTGTCCTTTCTTTCACGACATATTCAAATGCCTTTATTACATCATGTCATAGCTCGTAATTATTAATATTTTGAGGAAAACCTAATTTTGCTTCTAACGTCATTACAAGTTATTATGATATTCCTTCTTAATTGCCTCGACAACGTTATCGAAAAAGGGTTTATTGTATAAAAATGGCAACTCCTCTCTTGCTTAAAAAAAATGTTGGCCTAGTTTTCAGGCCTTTTGGGCTGGTTTCGTGGACATTGGGCTTGAAATTTTAACTAGACCTGGCAACCCTCTTTGTAACTTGCTGTTTGGACAGTCAGTATTCCGAAACTGATTTTAGCATTAAGGCAAGCAGTGTGAACAAGGCTTAAAGTAATGTTTGACATCCAAAGCCACTGAAGCGTAGGAGAAATGGAGTGTTGTACAGTAGCACGGTGAATTTAGACCAATTTCTTCTAACATGAAGAGTGAAAATCTGGATTTTCCCTGAAGGGGGCAGCTGTGAAAAACAAGACGAAGTTCTCTGTCAAGTGTGTGAGCAACAACAGACGGGGAGGGACTTTGATGACAGAGGTTCAACTCGAGTGCATCAGCATCTCTCTTCTCTGCAGTAGAACGTCTAGAGAGCGGATTATTTTGCCGCACAATGACTAAGTTGTCAAAAACAGAATGCAATTCATGGTCAAGTGATGTGACAGGGAATGAAGAGACAATGATGATACAGGCAATGAAGACCAAATATGCCAGACATAACAAAATGTGTAGAGGTTCCCACTTCTGGCTATATCCAATGTATGGGACCAGATCACCAGTTGACTGAAAGTATGAGTTGAGTATTAGTGTTAGAATGAACTTGATTTTACTTCTACATACTGGAAGTGCAGTGCACTTTATAGACAAGCCTGTGGAAATAGCCTAATAAATATCTTTTTTTTTTTTTTTTAAGTAATCAGACATTTTGAGGAGTGCAGCTTGGTCACTCAAAACAGGACTGTAATCCTGAAGACAGAAAATGTTCCGTTTCCATGCAAAGATTTATCTACAGGGTATAGTTTACAAAAATATCTACATTTAAGTCACTCTGACATGGCCTACCCTGATTCCCCCACTCAGTGTAATCGTCAAAGTGTTAAAGCTCAGACAAAGCTCCTGGAAAAGCAAGCTACATATACCACCTGCTGGTGGACATTTGTACTACAAATGATGTACATTCGGAAAGTATTCAGACTCCTTGACATTTTCTACATCTTGTTAAGTTGCAGCCTTGTTCTAAAATTGATTAAATCGTTTTTTCCCTTCATCAATCTACACACAATACCCCATAATGACAAAGCAAAGACAGGTTTTTAGAAATGTACATACACTACCGTTCAAATATTTGGGGTCACTTAGAAATGTCCTTGTTTTTTAAAGAAAAGCAAATTTTTGGTCCATTAAAATAACACAAAATTGATCATAAATACAGTGTAGACATTGTTAATGTTGTAAATGACTATTGTATCTGGAAACCGTAGATTTCTTATGGAATATCTACATAGGCGTACAGAGGCCCATTATCAGCAACCTTCACTCCTGTGTTCCAATGGCACGTTGTGTTAGCTGATCCAAGTTTATCATTTTAAAAGCCTAATTGATCATTAGAAAACCCTTTTGCAATTATGTTAGCATAGCTGAAAACTGTTGTGCTCATTAAAGAAGAAATAAAACTGGCCTTCTTTAGACTAGTTGAGTATCTGGAGCATCAGCATTTGTGGGTTCGATTACAGGCTCAAAATGGCCAGAAACAAAGATATTTTTTCTGAAACTCGTCAGTCTATTCTTGTTCTGAGAAATGAAGACTATTCCATGTGAGAAATTGCCAAGAAACTGAAGATCTCGTACAACGCTGTGTACTACTCCCTTCACAGAACAGCGCAAACTGGCCCTAACCAGAATAGAAAGAGGAGTGGGAGGTCACGGTGCACAACTGAGCAAGAGGACAAGTACATTAGAGTGTCTATTTTGAGAAACAGACACCTCACAAGTCCTCAACTGGCAGCTTTATTAAATAGTACGCGCAAAACACCAGTCTCAACATCAACAGGTTGGGTTGGCGCCTCCCCCCCCTTGGTTTGTGCTGTGGTGGAGATCTTTGTGGGCTATACTCAGCCTTGTCTCAGGATTGTAAGTTGGTGGTTGAAGATATCCCTCTAGTGGTGCGGGGGCTGTGCTTTGGCAAAGTGGGTGGGGTTATATCCTTCCTGTTTGGCCCTGTCCGGGGGTATCATCGGATGGGGCCACAGTGTCTCCTGACCCCTCCTGTCTCAGCCTCCAGTATTTATGCTGCAGTAGTTTATGTGTCGGGGGGCTAGGGTCAGTTGGTTATATCTGGAGTACTTCTCCTGTCTTATCCAGTGTCCTGTGTGAATTTAAGTATGCTCTCTCTAATTCTCTCCTTCTCTCTTTCTTTCTCTCTCTCGGAGAACCTGAGCCCTAGGACCATATGTCAGGACTACCGGGCATGATGACTCCTTGCTGTCCCCAGTCCACCTGGCCTTGCTGCTGTTCCAGTTTCAACTGTTCTGCCTGCGGTTATGGAACCACTACCTGTCCCAGACCTGCTGCTTTCAACTCTTAATGATCGGCTATGAAAAGCCAACTGACATTTATTTCTGATTATTATTTGACCATGCTTGTCATTTATGAACATTTTGAAAATCTTGGCTCTCTCTAATTCTCTCCTTCTCTCTTTCTTTCTCTCTCTCGGAGGACCTGAGCCCTAGGACCATACGTCAGGACTACCGGGCATGATGACTCCTTGCTGTCCCCAGTCCACCTGGCCTTGCTGCTATTCCAGTTTCAACTGTTCTGCCTGCGGTTATGGAACCCCTACCTGTCCCAGACCTGCTCTTTTCAACTCTTAATGATCGGCTATGAAAAGCCAACTGACATTTATTCCTGATTATTATTTGACCATGCTTGTCACTTATGAACATTTTGAACATCTTGGCCATGTTCTGTTATAATCTCCACCCGGCACAGCCAGAAGAGGACTGGCCACCCCTCATAGCCTGGTCCCTCTCTAGGTTTCTTCCTAGGTTTTGGCCTTTCTAGGGAGTTTTTCCTAGCCACCGTGCTTCTACACCTGCATTGCTTGCTGTTTGGGGTTTTAGGCTGGGTTTCTGTACAGCACTTCGAGATATTAGCTGATGTACGAAGGGCTATATAAAATAAACTTGATTTGATTTGAACAGTGAAGAGGCGACTCCAGGATGCTGGCCTTCTATGCAGAGTTCCTCTGTCCAGTGTCTGTGTTCTTTTGCCCATCTTAATCTTTTGTTTTTATTGGCCAGTCTGAGATATGGCTTTTTCTTTGCAACTCTGCCTAGAAGGCCAGCATCCCGGAGTAGAACATTACCAAAAATGTAATTAAACATAACCATGTTTGAACTCTTAGGAAACGTTTTGTTAAAGTAATGAAATACCAAGAAAATAATGTTTATTTTGTCAAGTTCCTTAAATTTGTGAAGAATGCTCCAAAGACAAGCAACTATTCTGCACCATTCCCAGAAAGTTGTGGGAAGGTTGTATGCAAAATCACCATAGGAGAACCCCACTCTTACAAAACTCTAGAAACATATGATTTTCAGAACGTTATGTGCTAGCTGGGTCATTTCAGATTAAAGTCTCCGATTGGACTGTTGGTAGTACTTCTGTGGCTTTCAGTTCAACTAACACAGGAAGTGATGTCAACCAACCCAGGCTCTGCCTTTCTGCTGTCTTCTGCTGTCTTCATGATGATGCTATCACACAGGACTCTGTTGAAAGGCAGCTATAAACCAGTTTAAAGCCAATTCAAAATTGCTTGTGGTGCTTTCCCACTGGGTATACAAGGGTTGAATCATCAACGTTGTTTCCACATCATTTCAATGAAATTCTGTTGAACCAACTTGGAATAGACGTTGAATTGACATCTGTGCCTAGTGGGTTTCTTCTCTTATGTACTTACTGTATGCACCACCTTTCCAAGTAAGCACAATTCATTAAAATAATGTTCTGTTGCAAAAAATATTAAAGAATGTCAATCAAAAGATAATGAAAGAATCAAACTATCTCTTCAGTTTTCACTATTGACTGTACCTGCTAGTTATAATTGGTTGAGATCATGTCCTGTGGGAGGGGGGCCACGGTACGTTTTGCTAGGCTGCAATGTGTGGTGAAAGTGTTGCCTTACAGGAAGTAAAATAAACAGAACAGTGTTGAGAAAGCTCCAACAGGTATTGGCAACATGCTTCTGCTCTTCTCTGGCTTGTGCCTGTGCTCAATTGGTAAGCTCTTTTAATTAACAGGATGACATTGTGTGTGTTCAATTGAAGTTGGAGGTTTTGCATGTCATGTTTGTGAAGCCAATTGGTTGTCTTGGTTTTCTGAGGATTTTGTCAACTTCTTCAGTTTAACACTTCTGATTACTTTACCATAACATAACTACACCAATATCTGTTATTACAAAGCATTTAAATAATGAATTGCCTCTTTGATCAGTAGCAATGCATGACAGTTAATGATCATTCCTATGCAATATAATGGATTTATATCCTGCTTGATTTCTGTAATCGTGTTAGGGTTAGGCCCTTATGGCTTGGCTTCAGTTTGTTTATGAGGAGTCAGATTTCTCTGCTCATGTTGGCTAACTATTTATCAGTATGAGAAAAATATATTGTGTGTCACTTGTCTTCAGTTCTTACTGTCAGTAGTAGCACACAGTCTAATGTAAGTGTGTGTGTGTGTGTGCGTGCGTGCGTGCGTGCGTGCGTACGTACGTGTTTCTCGCGCAAAGACTGTGAAAATGCAGTGTAGATAGGGATGCCAACACCACGTAGATGAGTTACAACCAACAAAAAACAAGTAGGCCTACACAAATGAAAACAATAACATGTCAGGTACAGTACATGTCCACTGCCCAAGCCAACACCAAACAAAGGATACCTTGTTTATTTTAATTTTTCATTAGTATTAGTCTTTTTTAGTATTAGTTCTTAGGGTCAACAATTACCTGTTCCATGTTACTAATTATATTGCCTTTCAATATGCTGATTGTTGGCCTGTTTACTTATGTTTTGCTTATTTAAAAAATATATTTTTGTTTATTATGTATTGTTTTTCAGGCTAATTATTATACTTTTTTGGGGGTGGGGCAGGGGGGAAATTGTATATTTATTTGTTGTGATTTTGTTGTGATCTAAAAGCTTTAAATACAAAAATGTAATATATATAAAAATGATTTACTGTTTGTAGGAGTGTAAAACCTGTAGTACTGTAAACAGACTGTCACCCTAATTTAACAAACATTTGTGAATGGTGTTGAGTAAGCACTTTTATTTGTTTCCAGTCAGTTGCCAAAGGTATACGTCTGTGCCTGGCTCTCCCTATAACATCAGCACGGATAACAAGGGGGTCCTAAAGGCGGTCCTTCACGGGGCCTACTCATTTAACAACCAGACCAATGATGCTTTTCTCTTCAAGCCATCTGCAATCAAGAAAGCAGAAAGACAGGTATGGAGGGCAGACAACAACTTTGACCTTCATGCTGAACTTCTTTGGCTAAAAACCTGTTAGTGAGAATATATAAAATGTGTGGCATATGGTATGGTTCACAATATACTGTAGTTGGTTTTACCAGCGAGGCATAAACGTCTTCGGTTCAACATAGCTTTCTGTTACAGCTTGTAAAGGGGTTCAAATACATTCTGGAAGTAGACCTCTCACGGACTGTGTGCCGCAAAAAGGGGCACAAAGACGCAGACCTGGCCAACTGCAAGTTCCAACCAGATGGTTTGTTACAGCAGGTATTGTACAGTACACATTATGTTTTTAGTGCAGAATTAACAAAAGTTGGAAGAACAGCAGTGTGGATTGAATTTAAATATGATATAGTATGTCGAAGTTGTATGTATAGCAATTGGGTAAAGACCAGCACTCATTTTGGCTGACAAGTGGAATGGATCATGGCTAAATGTCATAACATTGTAGATGATTATTTTTAATAGAGGGCATGTTTGTCTTTCAGACATTCCACTGTGACTTTGAGGTTTGGACTATGCCTTGGCTCCACTTCATGAAGACTACCTATTTTGTTTGCAGTCCATCTGACCGACCTCCCACTTCTTCATGAAACCCAATCCTTCCTCATTTCAATATTCTGAGGAAATCACTAAGCCGTTTCCTTCTTAACATGGTCATATAACTGAGTATATTAAAATAGTTCACTATTTTACAACTTGATGTTAGATGGCTCCTCACCCTGAAAGTAGTCTACGGGCCAGGAGAAACTGTCATCCATGGATCAGTTTTCTTTAAACAGCCACTACGAACTTCAGATAAGTTTATCCACTACAAGATAACAATCAATGGAAGTGATGGGGTCATGTGAGCATGTTTTTTTGTTGTTGAAATGGCCAAATCACCTTTAAGTAACATCAGAACAAATGTGGAGTTGATTTGAATTTGGACATTAAAAAACTTCCATCATTTCCATTGATTGTTAGCTTGGGGTTGGTTAAGGTTAGCTGAAGTTTGTAGTGGCTGTTTAAAGAAAATGGAACCATGGATTACAGTTTATCTTGGCCCATAGACTACTTTCTGGGTGAGGAACCATCTAACATCAAGTTGTAAAATAGTGAACTACTCCTTTAACGTATAGTCAAACAATGGCAATTTCCATGTCTTGAGTAGCAATATGATTTTCAGGCCTTTCAAGTCTAACTTACACAGCTACAACAACCGAAAGGCACATAACGTTGTATTTTATCCTATAATAAAATGGTAAACTGCTTTGACCCTTGCAAATTGTATACCGAATTATAAATAATCACATTTTGGCCTGAGTTAGGGTCTGCACAGACTCTAATCAACAAGCTCTGATTAAAAAAAACGGAACCTTGTGAATAAGGACTTGACAACCAAGCACGATTATATTAAGCCCATGTAAACATAAACCTTCTACAGAGTCCATCTGAAGGCTTGCTCCACCGGGCCTGTTTAACAGCTAGGGTTATCATTCTCCCTCAGCACCCAGTGACCTGAACCCTGACCTTGTGTCTAATAGTCTGTGATACACCTTAATTATTCAAAGGCTCTTATGAAACCAGTGCAGCAGCAGCAGCATCTGATCTTGAGGAGGGAGTAGAGAGCAGAAGAGGCTGACAACTGTAGCAGCGGGCGGCTCTTGGGGTCAGCACTTTCCTCGCAGAGCTCCCGGCACCCTCTTTGACGCAGCACTCTGAGCACCCTCTTTTAATGAGCTTCACTGGCTCTGAGGCAGGGTAGGGTTTCGATCTGCTCTCATGTAGAGGTCTACTGTACTGTACATTGCTGAGGCGTACACCGACACTGGTTTCTCTCATTTAAGACATGTAGTCGGTCAGTAGCAGGCTAATCCTTTATGGCAGTAGTATGTAAACACTGGTAAGTAGCTAAACAAACTGTAGAAATGTGTCACCATGTTTTTCATATTAGACAAAAGCCAGTTTTAAAACATTACTGTTTTAATTCAAAGGAAACTCAGCTGAAGGCCAGCAGCATTCAACATCGAGCAAAACATTTAGATTACGTAAGGTAGTTGACAGTGCAATATGCAAAAGCAGATGAAATGTATCAAAACGAGAGGAAATGATTCATACTTATTTTGGATTCTTTTTGCATCACCTTTATTATGATGAACAAGATCTTTGATTTCTAAATATACACAACAAAATAAATCAGTTCAAAGTGGCACTCCTAAAATAATACTGATTCGGTGTATATTTCAACTGATAAAATTAAGTCTTTGAAATTCTCCCAAGTACAATAATAACATTGTTATATTTAAAGGTGAGATGAGAGCTTAGTGCAAAAATGAAATTAAAAGTTGAGATACTGAATGGTTTAAACAAACAAAAATAAGAACAAATTTGGCACATTTCAACAACCCAAAACACAGACCTGAAAAACAATGTACTTACAACATGGGGATTTTTGGGCAAACTATTTGGCCCAAAGACTGTTTGGTTAAATAAAAAACATTCCTTGAGAAACTACTGAGATGCACTGTCAACAGAAATGAAAGGGTTAATAGTTAATTGTAGGCTGATAAGACTAGAAAGGATGGATATGCATCCCAGTCAAATGTGCCTTAATAGTGCAGATACTTAATGAAGACTAGTCCATTTTTTCCTGAAGCTGGTGAAAAGCAATGCAAATGCAGCACATCAAGCATTAAGCCATTCTTTTCAATTCTGATGTATTTGCTGTTATTGGAAAACAGACTAGGTAGTGAGGTGTTAGGTAGGCAGACAGCAGTCTCATATACGGGTTTCGTCTGAGAAAGTGGTTGTGCTCAGCTCCCAGCTCACACCTTGCTGAGATCCAGCTTGCAGAGGTAAGGGGAGCGGAAAGAGCCTAAGTAGAGGTGGCCGTCGTGCTCGTGTGCCTCACTGACGTAGGCAGCCACCATACCGTGGGGGTCATGGAAGCTACGCACGCACGTCCCGCTCTCCTGCAGCTCTATCACCAGGCTGTAGCGAGGCACAAACTTCATCAGCATGTCTTGGCTGAAGAGCTGCAGGGAGAGGGAGGGAGGGAGGAAGAAAGGAGGGAGGGGAGTGAGGCACACATAGCACCAAAACACGACTGAAGTAGACGACATCACGCATAAAGAAACAAACTGGTCTCATGGTCACAATGAATGAGGTGTATGTATCCCTTCAATATTTGTTAGGCAGGTTTCCAGCTGCCAAGATTCTACAGTGGCTTGTGAAAGTATTCACCCCCCTTGGCATTAAAAAAAAAATACATTTTTGGGGGGTTTGTATCATTTAATTTACACAACATGCCTACCACTTTAAAGATGCAAAATATGTTTTATCGTGAAATAAACAAGACAAAAAAACGAAAAAAGACAAGAAAACTTAAGCATGCATAACTATTCACCCCCCAAAGTCAATACTTTGTAGAGCCACCTTTAGCAGCAATTACAGCTGCAAGTCTCTTGGGGTATGTCTCTATAAGCTTGGCACATCTAGCCACTGGGATTTTTGCCCATTCAAGGCAAAACTGCTCCAGCTCCTTCAAGTTGGATGGGTTCTCTGGAAGACAAACGGGTTTCCATCAAGAATTTCCTTGTATTTAGCGCCATCCATCATTCCTTAAATTCTGACCAGTTTCCTAGTCCCTGCCAATGAAAAACATCCCCACAGCATGATGCTGCCACCACCATGCTTCACTTTGGGGATGGTAAACTCGGGGTGATGAGAGGTGTTGGGTTTGCGCCAGACATAGCATTTTCCTTGATGGTCAAAAAGCTCAATTTTAGTCTCATCTGACCAGAGTACCTTCTTCCATATGTTTGGGGAGTTTCCCACATGTCTTTTGGCAAACACCAAACATGTTTGCTTATTTTTTTCTTTAAGCAATGGCTTTTTTCTGGCCACTTCCATAAAGCCAAGCTCTGTGGAGTGTATAGCTTAAAGTAGTCCTATGGACAGATACTCCAATCTCTGCTTTGAAGCTTTGCAGCTCCTTCAGGGTTATCTTTGGTCTCTTTGTTGCCTCTCTGATTAATGCCCTCCTTGCCTGGTCCGTGAGTTTTGGTGGGCGGCCTTCTCTTGGCAGGTTTGTTGTGGTGCCATATTCTTTCCATTTTTTAATAATGGATTTAAATGGTGCTCCGTGGGATGTTCAAAGTTTCGGATTTTAAAAAATTATAACCCAACCCTGATCTGTACTTCTCCAGAACTTTTCCCCTGATCTTTTTGGAGAGCTCCTTGGTCTTCATGGTGTCGCTTGCTTGGTGGTGCCCCTTGCTTAATGGTGTTGCAGACTCTGGGGCCTTTCAGAACAGGTGTATATATACACTGAGATCATGTGACAGATCATGTGACACTTAAAGTCCACCTGTGTGCAATCTAACTAATTATGTCACATCTGAAGGTAATTGGTTGCACCAGATCTTATTTAGGGGCTTCATAGCAGACGAGGTGAATACATATGCACGCACCACTTTTCTGTTTAGAATTTTTTCAAACATGTAATTTTTTTCATTTCACTTCACAAATTTGGACTATTGTGTATGTCCATTACATGAAATCCAAATAAAAATCTATTTAAATTACAGACTGTAATGCAACAAAGTAGGAAAAACGCCAAGGGGGATGAATACTTTTGCAAGGCACTGTAAACCCTTGTATGTAAAAACACCGAAAAATCAGACTAACAGCAATGAAGACCAGACTCAGTCACAGTAAATTGGACATGCAAATTGTTCTCCCTGTAGTATTTTTTAAAACGTCCATGTAAATGGACAAAGCTATTGGTTTTATATAATATAACGCCATATGATATCAAGTCCTGTCATATCATCTACCTTAAAGATGAGCTTCTTGATCCAGGGCTTCTGGGACAGGAAGTCCAGCATGGAGAAGCCAGGGTTGGGCCGCACCGCTGACATGGCCACCCAGTACCCTCCAGAAGAGCTGCGACGGATGTTGTCAGGGAAACCAGGCAGGTTGTCAATAAACGTGTCCATTCCTCCTTTATTTAGACCTGACACATGGACCCTAGGAGGGACACAGACACACAGTCAATTGAATGGAAATTCAGGAGATGAGGGAAAGAAAGTCCATTGCCTCATGCTTACGGTATGTGTGACAGACAGAGGTATTATGGGAAACAATTCAAAACATTTGAAAAAAATATATATATTTTACGAACAGTCTTCACAATACTTTGAAGTCTGTTATGGAAAGACCACCCAGATTCAGAGTTTTCAGCAGCACCAGGGTATTTGTCTCAGCAAACTGTCTGCATTGATAAAGCAAAGGAAAATGTATGACTTATAACTATTATAAACTAGTTATGGGAGGGAGGAAAGAATCTACTTGCTGGGAAAACCAAAAAGAACATTTAAAATAAATACAAAATAATGCCCCGTTTTTCAAGGAATCAATTTACTGATTTCCATTCTGCACAATCAGCAAATAGAAAACGTCCCCAAACAGTCTGTATTACCATACAGGCTGAAATGAACAAAGAATTAACACCTCCCTCACACTCATTCCCCCTCACCCCCAAAACAAATTCAGCAGGAAGGAGCTGCCTCCCCCCTCTACCCACACTAGTATTACTACTAGAGAAAGGACAAGCTAATTTTGTCTTTCTACTCAGGCAGCTTGGTGAAGGGGCTCCGTTACCGAGGCAACAGTCTGCTTGCATCATTTATCCAGGTGAGGCTTGGGAGAATTGACTGTGTTCCTTGCAGGTTTTAAAAAGTGTGATATTACAAAGGCGAAATAAACCCATGAAATCGTGTTACAGTGGAAGGAAAATAATGAAAACCAGAGGAGAATAACAACCCTGTGGGCGCACTTTGAGCACGTTCAAAAAGTGGGCACCACAACAACTTAGCATCTGACGAAACATGAGATCGTTCCAAAGGAGGAAGAGAGAGAGATACGCGGGGGGGATCCCCTGTGGGTAGCATTTCTTCACTCAGTGAATTAGTTAAATAAGGCTGGTCGTGTTGCTCAGGAGGATCAACTACAGCACCTGCGAATCCTAGCCATGGTAGTCTCAGTCACCAGCACAGACTCCTCATCAGGGAAAAGCTGGATCCCGTTGGCAAAACGAAGGTTCTCCATCAACACGGTTACCTCCTTGGTCTCTGTGTCGTACTCTAACACACTGAAAGACAGACAAAGGGTTACATATGGACAGCTTTTCTCAGACTTCAGGTTGTTGTCTTTATAAACTGTTCCTTTTCTTAAAAATGAAAGGTACCCACATCATGTATGAACACACATGCTTTTAAGGCCCTATACTGATCTAAAATCTATATTAACTATCAATAGAAACTCTTTACAAAAGGAGACAAGACCTTGCTATTAGAATGTGCTCAAAGCTCTCCCTAAGGTTTGTGGTAACAGTTACCGTCCATCTGCTGTGGCCTCCATGATGAGATGAAGGTAGTCTCTGCGCTGCCACCTGCTGCTAGAGTCTGTGAAGTACACTTTCCTCCCATCCTGTGTTACATCCAGGTCATTGACGAAGGAGAGCCTCCGGCCCCCAACCATCTGCCCAGCCGACACCAGGTTGGTCACCTCACCTTTACGATGAGTCAAGGAGTGAGAGTTACATCACTAAAATGTCTTGCATAATACCACACTTTTATTTGGAAGATATTATATGCAACAAAATTGATTATACTGAGTAATAGGTGAAAATTGTTGGGGAATTCCTCGCAAAAAAAATGAACCGGTCTATGTCACAATACTGATATGAAAATCTATCCTATAAAGGAAATAAAGCCATTGCTATGTAGAAGCTTGCCCTTGGCTGTGTGTGCTGCTGACCTGTGACAGGGTTGACCTCGAACAGCCCCAGATAGGCATCAGCTACAAACAGGGTGCCGTTAGGACCCACTCTGATACCCAGGGGTCGTCCACAGCTAGGCTCCTGCTCACGGGATCCATCTAAAACATACCACACAATCCCAGTGGATATGAGGTATCTGAAGTAATTCCTTATTTATTGGGTGCTATTTATTATTTCAATCATTTTGAACAGGCTAATCTGATTAATATGAGCAAATACTAGAGTTCGAGCTCGGCCTTTTTTTGACATGTCATTTCAGTTTTGAGCCACACTGCAAGGCCTGTTGTGCATTAAGCCATCCTTGTTGTGCAAGTATAAAAACAATCCATAAAAGGCATGAGTGAAATGCAACTGCTAAGAGTTGCTTATGATTGAACTGTTGGGTCATTTCTGTCTAAATCATGTCATGTTGAGACAACATTGTGAAATTAAAGCTTGTGAAATCAGGTCTAACGCAATGAGTGAGGAATCAATCACAGCTCTAGTCCTTGCTCACTTACCACACGGTGGCTTGCCAAGTCTGGCTATAACAGTGATGCTCTTGCCTTCAATCTTCACTATCTTCCCGTCAGCCGTACCTGTGTAAATCACATCTAGAGAAGGAGATAGACAATAACAATTAGCATTTACAAACTGAAAAAACGCCAGGGCAATATGTTGGACACGGTTCACCATTATGACCTTCAGAAAAGCAAAACAGTTGCAGAGGAACATATGTGAAAATATGTGTCATCTCAAATATCCGTCTGTCACTAAGAAATGTTAGTGGTCACATACACATGTTTAGCAGATATTATTGAAGGTGTAGCGAAATGCTTATGTTTCTAGCTCCAACAGTGCAGTAATATCTAACAAGTAATATCTAACAATACACACAAATCTAAGTAAAGGAATGGAATTAAGAATATATAAATATATGGACCAGCAATGTCAGAGTGGCATGTACTAAGATACAGTAGTATAGAATACAGTATATACATATGAGATGAGTAATGCCAAATATATAAACATTATTAAAGTGACTAGTGTTCCATTATTAAAGTGGCCAGTGATAAGACCACGCTTATCATAGCTCATTTGGAAAACCTAAACATCTGCTATTATTGGTCAACAGCGTGTCTGCAATCCAGACGGCATTGCCCTATCACCTTGAAATATCAGCTGATGTTACTGTGGCCACACCATACATTACACAAGCCCAAACAAACTGGGTGAAGGACATTGTCATGTGGCGAGACTCCAGCTGGAATGCTTTACTCCCATACTGACCTCCGAAGTTGGCAATGGACTCTGGGCCAACAAGCTGGTCCTCAAACAGCCGCTGTGCCTCCCTCAGCTTAAAGTTGGGCTCGTAACACCCAGACATAAGGGGAGGCTCATTGAGGCTAAAAAAAACAAACAAGAGAAAACAAATTAGGAAACAGAATCAGTATGAATCACTGATCAACACCCTTGCCCTAGACTAGCCTGTACCCTGAAGCCTAGTGCTGTGGAGAAAAGGGAGAGAGGAAATCCTTGGCCCCAAGACGTCAGAATGGATCATTAACTGTGGATGCAGAATTTAGAAATTAATTCTAATGAGGACAGGGAGTCGCATGCTATTTGTTCTGAGGGGCAGACACTGGTTACAAATGAGATCAGCCACTGTGCAAGTTGGGGCAGCAAATCACTCAATCTAATAGCATTAGTAGAGAACGCAGTATGGAGAAATACAGCTATGCAGTTGTGGAGAGATCAGGGTTGTGGCAGTGGAGTGGACAAGAGTGATTCTGAACTGACTGGAGGCGCCTAAAAGGAAATCGCACCCGTGCATTCAGACTATGAGCAGAGTGCCTTATCAATATTGTTTGGCTAAGCATTTTATATTTGCATCAGAACATTAGGCCTACATGATGAATTCTATTGCTTAGGGATGATTGAAACCATTCTACATACTAACGTTATATACTACTACATAATGTATATTATACAAGTACTATACGCCTAGTCATTCAGTGGCGTAACATCTGTGAGAGGGACTTGTGGTAGAAGTGTACAGAACAGTTTCCACAAAACTATTTCAAGAGTTGAAAAGTAAGCAGAAATGTTGACTATGCAGACGGACTAAAGTATTTTGCAGTAAAGCTGATTAGTGTAAACATTCCTTGAAGTCAATACATTTCTGAGCTATTAGAGTTAACATGATTCTAAAGACCAGGAGAAAAAAAAGAGAGAAGGATTTAAATTCTTGACATCTCACCTGAGCAGCTCAGGGTGAATAGGAGACTCGAGCAGGAAAAAGACTACAAGCAATGGAAGGATCAGGCATCCTCCCAGGGTCACCAGGGTCACACGGAATACCTTTCCACTGTAGGTACTGGGAACAACAAAACGTAGATACATTTTCTATAGAGCTAAGGGATGAGGCTGAGGAAATGTAACCTCTCAAATTCATAGAGAACTCTAGATGCAAGGACTGACATCCACATGATAAATATTAGCAAGCTTTACAGTACCAGTCAAAAGTTTGGGCACACCTACTCATTCAATGGTTTTCTTTATTTTTTACTATTTTCTTTTACAATCACCCGACCTCAACCCAATTGAGATGGTTTGGGATGAGTTGGACCGCAGAGTGAAGGAAAAGCAGCCAACAAGTGCTCAGCATATGTGGGAACTCCTTCAATACTGTTGGAAAAGCATTCCAGGTGAAGCTGGTTGAGAGAATACCAAGAGTGTGCAAAGCTGTCATCAATGCAAAGTGTGGCTACTTTGAAGAATCTCAAATATAAAATACATTTGGATTTGTTTAACACTTTTTTGGTTACTACATGATTTCATGTGTTATTTCATAGTTTTGATGTCTTCACTGTTATTCTACAATGTAGAAAATAGCAAAAATAAAGAAAAACCCTGGAATGAGTATGTGTGTCCAAACCTTTGACTGGAACTCTACATAGTTTATGTTCTTTGGTTTGTAAACAATGGAGTAGGCTTATAACTTTTATGTTGTTGGTTAAATACAGGTTTGATTGCTGTGTTAAGCTCCTGAAGCATAGGCCTAAGTTACATTCTTCAAGAATCAATGGGTATTTTGAACAGATTCCCAGATCTCAAACTGTAGTTTTAATAATATCAATATGTTATTGGGTGTTTGAAGAGATCCATGAGGTCAGCTGAGGTCAACAGTAAATGATGCAGTACACAAACATACACACAGAATGCAAATGCATATTTTTTCCCCCAGAGAGAATGCATCTATGACAAACCTGAATAAGCCTTACCGTCACTCAGCGCATGCTGGCCAATGCTCTCTCCACTGACTGGTTTGGTTCCTACCATGCACGCATAATGCAAAGTAATTCATCCACTGTTACCCGTCAGTGAGTGGAAAACTGACCTAGATATGGATTGTGTTTACCTCTGCATCTGTCATCAGCTAGCAAGTGGAAATGCGAATCATGCACTCTGAAACACAGTGGTTGACTGCATCTGTGCGTGAGGCAATACATACTACATAGCAAGGAAAGCAGTATCTGATGATAATATGAATACTGTATTATTTAGAATAGGCTAGTTTACCTGGTGCCCTTGTATTGGGGTTCCTGTAATTCGTCTGTGATAATCTGTGGTCTGTTCAGCCTCCTGAACCGCAGTCCCTCTGGCTCATTCATACTGAAATGAGACTTCTACTATCACTCTATCCCAAAATGAGGTTTCAGGTAAGCAGCTTGCTACATGAGAAGGTTGATAATTCGATTGCTTGTAAAGACAGATACATGCAGGACATCGTAGTGATAGCTACAGTATTCAACGACGAGCTTTCCCGGCCGTGGACAGTTTTTACGCAATACGCATTTTTTTATTCTACGTCAGACGACAGGTGCCGTCTCTAATCCTTGATATTCAACGCCACCTGCTGTTGTGGAGTGTGCGCTACAGATCTTTTTTAAAAGGTCATATCAAACACGGAAGAGGAAGCGAGACATCCCACTTCCTCATTGTTTCTATTTTAACGGAAGTCCAGACCCTGCTGCTATCGCATTGGAGGCTATGGAGAGCCACCCCCTTTTTTTCAAATGGTTTACCACCTGAGTTAACGATCTTAATTTAGCCACCGTCTTTGGTCATATGATCTGAGGAAGGTCAAAATTGGTCCGAGAACACAGGGATAAGCGTGGTCTATAGAGTACCACAGTATGAGTCATAATAACCCAAAAACCAAGCATTCAAACAAGGAAATTGTTCCAATAATTTTTTCACAATTTATTTTTCCCATATGGGATTTTAGAAACACTTAAAATAATGGCTCTGTTTTGTGTAAGCTTACACTGGCCTGACGTTTTGACAACAGTGTAAATCTCTCCAAGACAAGGTGACTTTTATCAATATATTCGCCTGTATCCCCCCCCCCCCAAAAAAAATGCTAACCAATTAGCTGTTAATGTGGCTATCAAAAATAACTACCAATACCATGATGATCTGGACGAGACTGCTGAATTAAGGAAAAGGTAAGAATCCCTGGATAAACTGCAGTATCTAATGTTGGCCAAATTTTGTAATTAATAAATTGCCTACATTTTAAAAAATTGATAATTCTGTGAACTGTCTTGTGCAAGTTTTAAATTGAAGTGGATGCTATCGAAATTCTACTTCACCTACACAATTTAAATGAATGAATATCATGATAAGTAAATTAGATACCAGACCAAGGTTTTTGTAACATTCACAAGACTTGTTTTGTATTTTTGTGATGATTTTCTCAAAATATAACCAGGTAGTGAGTGTAAGACCAAAAATATAAGTTACTGAGTTACAGTTCATATAAGGAAATCAATCAGTTGAAATAAACGCATTAGGCCCTAATCTATGGATTTCACATGACTGGGAATACAGATATGCATCTGTTGGTCACAGATACCTTTTGTAAAAAAGGTAGGGGTGTGAATCAGAACCAGTCCGTATCTAGTGTGACCGCCATTTGCCTCATGCAGCGTGACACATCTCCTTCGCATAGAGTTGATCAGGCTGTTGATTGTGGCCTGTGGAATGTTGTCCCACTCTTCTTCAATGGCTGTGCGAAGTTGCTGGATATTGGCGGGAACTGGAACACGCTGTCGTAAACGTTGATCCAGAGCATCCCAAACATGTTCAATGGCTGACATGTCTGGTGAGTATGCAGGCCATGGAAGAACTGGGCAATTTTCAGCTTCCAGGAATTGTGTAAAGATCCTTACGACATGGGGCCGTGCATTATCATGCTGAAACATGAGGCGGCGGATGAATGGCACGACAATGGGCCTCAGGATCTCGACACGGTATCTCTGTGCATTCAAATTGCCATCGATAAAATGCAATTGTGTTCGTTGTCCGTAGTTTATGCCTGCCCTGTTCACAACGTTGACATCAGCAAACCATTCACCCACACGACGCCATACACGCTTTCTGCCATCTGCCCGGTACAGTTGAAACCAGGATTCATCCATGACTAGCACACTTCTCCAGTGTGCCAGTGGCCATCGAAGGTGAGCATTTGCCCACTGAAGTCGGTTACGACGTCGAACTGCAGTCAGGTCAAGGATGACAGGTCGAGGACGACAAGCATGCAGATGAGCTTCCCTGAGACGGTTTCTGACAGTTTGTGCAGAAATTCTTTGGTTGTGTAAACCAACAGTTTCATCAGCTGTCCGGGTAGCTGGTCTCAGTCGATCCCGCAGGTGAAGAAGCCGGATGTGGAGGTCCTGGGCTGCCGTAGTTACACGTGGTTTGGAGGCCGGTTGGACTTACTGCCAAATTCTCTAAAACAACGTTGGAGGCGGCATATGGTAGAGAAATGAACATTCAATTCTCTGGCAACAGCTCTGGTGGACATTCCTGCAGTCAGTATGCCAATTGCATGCTTCCTCAAAACTTGAGACATCTGTGGCATTGTGTTGTGTGACAAAACTGCACATTTTAGAGTGGTCTTTAGAGTGGTCTTTTACTGTCAGGTGGATGGATTATCTTGGCAAAGGAGAAATGTGTGCACCAAATTTGAGAGAAATAAGCTTTTTGTGCATATGGAACATTTCTGGGATATTTTATTTCAGTTCATGAAACGTCGGACCAACACTTTAGATGTTACGTTTATATTTTGGTTCAGTGTACTAGAATGATAACATATTGGTGTTTTTGCAGCATGTATGGGATGCTGTTGTTTGCCCTTGTGTATACCTTTTTCATTATTATTTGTGATAGTGCAACATGGAATTGTAACAGATGTGATTAAAATGGAGCAGATCTTCAAAACGTTATACAGATGCACCATTGAGAGCATCTTGACTGGCTCCATCACCACTTGGTATGGAAACTGCTTGGCATCCGACCGCAAGACGCTACAGAGGGTAGTGCATAAGGCCCAGTACATCACAGGGGCCAAACTCCCAACTACCACTTACTACTGCACATTGTCTTGGTACTGAAACTCCTTGTATATATCCTCGTTATTGTCTTATTGTTACTATTTCCTTTTTTATTCAGCAAATATTTGTCTTACTTTTTAACTCTGCATTGTTGGAAATGTAAGTAAGAATTACACTGTAAAGTGTACACCTGTTGTATGTGGCCAAGCAGTCAAATGCACTTGGTATTGACCCCTGGTATCTGAGGTACTTGCTTATTAAGGTCCGGTTTCCCAGACAGGGATTAAGCCTTGTCCTGGACCTAAAAGCAAATTTAATGGAACTTCTACATAGAACATGCTTTTTAGTTTGGACTACTTCTGGGTGGGACTTTTTTTAAATTATGTTACTTAGATTGACGCATGGGTGTGGGGGGGGATACTAAGCTAACATATGGAATTGTTTTATTCAGCTATTTGATTTTGAATTTTAGAACCCCTTTAGGTCTCCCCCAAAAATAAAAAAATATTTGGTAAAATACTGAATTTGGCCATTACTACTATAGAAACGCTTTGAATAACACATTCATAAATGTCAAAAAATACAGTCACAAATATATATCATAAGGAATAAGGTTTTGAAGTGTCTGTCCTACATCTAGGAGATATAAGAAAGCTCAGGAAATAAACGCAGCAAAAAAAGAAATGTCCTCTCACTGTTAACTGCATTTATTTTCAGCAAACTTAACATGTGTAAATATTTGAATGAACATAACAAGATTCAACAACTGAGACATAAACTGAACAAGTTCCACAGACATGTGACTAACAGAAATGGAATAATGTGTCCCTGAACAAAGGGGGGAACATAATCAAAAGTAACAGTCAGTATCTGGTGTGGCCACCAGCTGCATTAAGTACTGCAGTGCATCTCCTCCTCATGGACTGCACCAAATTTGCCAGTTCTTGCTGTGAGATGTTACCCCACTTTTCCACCAAAGCACCTGCAAGTTCCCGGACATTTATGTGGGAAATGGCCCTAGCCCTCACCCTCCGATCCAACAGATCCCAGATGTGCTCAATGGGATTGAGATCCGGGCTCTTCGCTGGCCATGGCAGAACACTGACATTCCTGTCTTGCAGAAAATCAGGCACAGAACGAGCAGTATGGCTGGTTGCATTGTCATGCTGGAGGGTCATGTCAGGATGAGCCTGCAGGAAGGGTACCACATGAGGGAGGAGGATGTCTTTCCTGTAACGCACAGTGTTGAGATTGCCTGCAATGACAACAAGCTCAGTCCGATGATGCTGTGACACACCGCCCCAGACCATGACGGACCCTCCACCTCCAAATCGACAGGCCTCGGGGTAACGCTCATTCCTTCGACGATAAATGCTAATTCGACTATCACCCCTGGTGAGACAAAACCGCGACTCGTCAGTGAAGAGTCGGATGTACCGATCCTGTGCAGGTGTTGTTACACGTGGTCTGCCACTGCGAGGATGATCAGCTGTCCGTCCTGTCTCCCTGTAGCACTGTCTTAGGCGTCTCACAGTACGGACATTGCAATTTATGGCCCTGGCCACATCTGCAGTCCTCATGCCTCCTTGCAGCATGCCTAAGGCACGTTCACGCAGAGCAGGGACCCTGGGCATCTTTCTTTTGGTGTTTTTCAGAGTCAGTAGAAAGGCCTTTTTAGTGTCCTAAGTTTTCATAACTGTGACCTTAATTGCCTACCGTCTGTTAGCTGTTAGTGTCTTAACGACCGTTCCACAGGTGCATGTTCATTAATTGTTTATGGTTCATTGAACAAGCATGGGAAACAATGTTTAAACCCTTTACAATTATTTGGATTTTTACGAATTATCTTTGAAAGACAGGGTCCTGAAAAAGGGACGTTTCTTTTTTTTGCTGAGTTTAGATGCCGACGATGATGCACCACACTGGACAGAGTGAGCTTATTCCTAGCTGAAAGGGGACTGCTGCCATCTACCGGGCTGGAGTGAGAGTACAGGTAGGTGTGTGTAGATCTGGCTGGCATTTATTTACATATCACTAAGTATGGGTATCTCCTCCTCTTTATCGGAGTGGATTCGGATCCGACATTTACTACAGGGGTTCCCAAACTTTTTCACTCGGGCCCCCCTGTCAGTACAGTCTATTTCTATGGGTACTAGCGCTGTTCATGTTCACACCCCTCTTGTTGGTGGAGAGCATTGTGCAGGATATTTCCTGCAATTCTACACATGTTGTCATGGTGTGCAAAGACAATTTTCAGTATTAAAGCAAATTGTCTTGCAATTCTTTACATTTTGCCATGTCTAATGTGTATTCATGTGATATTTGAGTGAAGAAAAAAAATTACAACAATATCTTTGGGCTAGAAAACCTAAATAAATAAATATTAGCTGACATGGGCTAGTTGATCTGGACATTTCTGAAAAGTTATAAATAGCTCTCTAAGGTATGCAACGACTAACATGACAAGAGGAACTGATGATGCACTTCGACATTTCGAAATTGCACTTTGTGCATTCTACTATTACAACTATTACAAATCAAGAGTAAGTTTAAAGCTGAGTTCCACTGATTTACTGGACCTTTCCTCCCGAAGCTTCTGCCACAGATTATTTAATTATATTGACTAGATATTTAGTGGCCGCTCTAACAATGAAAATAAATGTCTTAAAAAAATGGAAGGCAGTCAGGAGGAGGTAATATCAGGTGGGACCATTCTAGCCAATGAGAGGGCTATACGCGTGTGAACAGGCACAACTCCGAAATAAAGTGTTTTTTTTCTCAAAGTTTACCGTGATGTCACGTGTCCTACTTATATCAAATCAAATCAAATCAAATTTTATTAGTCACATACACATGGTTAGCAGATGTTAATGCGAGTGTAGCGAAATGCTTGTGCTTCTAGTTCCGACAATGCAGTAATAACCAACAAGTAATCTAACCTAACAATTCCACAACTACTACCTTACACACACACACAAGTGTAAAGGGATAAAGAATATGTACATAAAGATATATGAATGAGTGGTGGTACAGAACGGCATGGCAGATGCAGTAGATGGTATAGAGTACGGTATATACATATGAGATGAGTACTGTAGGGTATGTAAACATAAAGTGGCATAGTTTAAAGTGGCTAGTGGTACATGTATTACATAAAGATGGCAAGATGCAGTAGATGATATAGAGTACAGTATATACATATGAGATGGGTAATGTAGGGTATGTAAACATTATATTAAGTGGCATTGTTTAAAGTGGCTAGTGGTACATTTTTACATAATTTCCATCAATTCCCATTTTTAAAGTGGCTGGAGTTGAGTCAGTATGTTGGCAGCGGCCGCTAAATGTTAGTGGTGGCTGTTTAACAGTCTGATGGCCTTGAGATAGAAGCTGTTTTTCAGTCTCTCGGTCCCTGCTTTGATGCACCTGTACTGACCTCGCCTTCTGGATGATAGCGGGGTGAACAGGCAGTGGCTTGGGTGGTTGTTGTCCTTGATGATCTTTATGGCCTTCCTGTGACATCGGGTGGTGTAGGTGTCCTGGAGGGCAGGTAGTTTGCCCCTGGTGATGCGTTCTGCAGACCTCACTACCCTCTGGAGAGCCTTACGGTTGTGGGCGGAGCAGTTGCCGTACCAGGCGGTGATACAGCCCGACAGGATGCTCTCGATTGTGCATCTGTAGAAGTTTGTGAGTGCTTTTGGTGACAAGCCGAATTTCTTCAGCCTCCTGAGGTTGAAGAGGCGCTGCTGCGCCTTCTTCACAACGCTGTCTGTGTGGGTGGACCAATTCAGTTTGTCCGTGATGTGTACACCGAGGAACTTAAAACTTTCCACCTTCTCCACTACTGACCCGTCGATGTGGATAGGGGGGTGCTCCCTCTGCTGTTTCCTGAAGTCCACGATCATCTCCTTTGTTTTGTTGACGTTGAGTGTGAGGTTATTTTCCTGACACCACACTCCGAGGGCCCTCACCTCCTCCCTGTAGGCCGTCTCGTCGTTGTTGGTAATCAAGCCTACCACTGTAGTGTCATCCGCAAACTTGATGATTGAGTTGGAGGCGTGCATGGCCACGCAGTCGTGGGTGAACAGGGAGTACAGGAGAGGGCTCAGAACGCACCCTTGTGGGGCCCCAGTGTTGAGGATCAGCGGGGTGGAGATGTTGTTACCTACCCTCACCACCTGGGGGCGGCCCGTCAGGAAGTCCAGGACCCAGTTGCACAGGGCGGGGTCGAGACCCAGGGTCTCGAGCTTGATGACGAGTTTGGAGGGTACTATGGTGTTAAATGCTGAGCTGTAATCGATGAACAGCATTCTCACATGGGTATTCCTCTTGTCCAGATGGGTTAGGGCAGTGTGCAGTGTGGTTGCGATTGCGTCGTCTGTGGACCTATTGGGTCGGTAAGCAAATTGGAGTGGGTCTAGGGTGTCCGGTAGGGTGGAGGTGATATGGTCCTTGACTAGTCTCTCAAAGCACTTCATGATGACGGAAGTGAGTGCTACGGGGCGGTAGTCGTTTAGCTCAGTTACCTTAGCTTTCTTGGGAACAGGAACAATGGTGGCCCTCTTGAAGCATGTGGGAACAGCAGACTGGGATAAGGATTGATTGAATATGTCCGTAAACACACCAGCCAGCTGGTCTGCGCATGCTCTGAGGACGCGGCTGGGAATGCCGTCTGGGCCTGCAGCCTTGCGAGGGTTAACACGTTTAAATGTTTTACTCACCTCGGCTGCAGTGAAGGAGAGCCCGCAGGTTTTGGTAGGGGGCCGTGTCAGTGGCACTGTATTGTCCTCAAAGCGGGCAAAAAAGTTGTTTAGCCTGTCTGGGAGCAAGACATCCTGGTCCGCGACGGGGCTGGTTTTCTTTTTGTAATCCGTGATTGACTGTAGACCCTGCCACATACCTCTTGTGTCTGAGCTGTTGAATTGCGACTCGATTTTGTCTCTGTACTGGGACTTAGCCTGTTTGATTGCCTTGCGGAGAGAATAGCTACACTGTTTGTATTCGGTCATGCTTCCGGTCACCTTGCCCTGGTTAAAAGCAGTGGTTCGCGCTTTCAGTTTCACGCGAATGCTGCCGTCAATCCACGGTTTCTGGTTTGGGAATGTTTTAATCGTTGCTGTGGGTACGACATCGTCAATGCACTTCCTAATGAACTCGCTCACCGAATCAGCATATTCGTCAATATTGTTGTTGGACGCGATGCGGAACATATTCCAATCCGCGTGATCGAAGCAGTCTTGAAGCGTGGATTCAGATTGGTCGGACCAGCGTTGAACAGACCTGAGCGCGGGAGCTTGTTGTTTGAGTTTCTGTTTGTAGGCTGGAATCAACAAAATGGAGTCGTGGTCAGCTTTTCCGAAAGGGGGGCGGGGGAGGGCCTTATATGCGTCGCGGAAATTAGTATAACAATGATCTAGGGTTTTCCCAGCCCTGGTAGCACAATCGATATGCTGATAGAATTTAGGGAGTTTTGTTTTTAGATTAGCCTTGTTAAAATCCCCAGCTACGATGAATGCAGCCTCAGGGTGTGTGGTTTCCAGTTTACAAAGAGTCAGATAAAGTTCGTTCAGGGCCATCGATGTGTCTGCTTGGGGGGGAATATATACGGCTGTGATTATGATTATCGGTACTCTCATAACAACCTAAACATTACGAAACTTATATTCGTTCAAATAAGCCACACGTAGCAAATAAGGCATTCCATTTTTTTGTTAACCAAATTCGATACTCTCATTGACCTCCATACAAAAACGAATCGCTTGACGAGCGCAAGAAACGCCACCTACTGGAGAAGAAGATTTGGGGGCCAGGTACTCAATTCAGAGATATTAGAGAAAGGAGATAGAAATCCAGCACTCTGTCGACCAATCACGTTCAAGTTATCATGCTGCGTCACACGGTTGCTAAAACAATCGTCACGCAATCCCGCCACAAAGTCAGTGAATGAGTCAAGAAACCTCCCTATTTTCATCGAAAGTACGTAATGTCACGATTCAAAAGCTATAACATATTACAGAGAACCAGTTAATTATTTTATATGTAGGAAATGATTTGTAATGTTGCAGTTCTTGTTGACAAAAGTCATGCTAATGTTGTGTTTTTGAGCTAGCTCCCAATTGACTCCCATTTACTCCACGAAGGAGAGCTCTCCTTGTGCCAGAATAGCCCAGAATGAACCGCGCGGTCCATTGCCGAGGCATGGGCAACGCACACAATGGCTTCAATACGATTCAAATAGAGTGTCCCATCTCCTCAAAAGTATCTCTGCCAGTTATCCCTCTCGCTTCGCCTTTTCCTCTCTGTCTCTGCGCATTTGCGGAATTCTCTACTTACGCAGTCTTCTCTACTCATAGAGCGTCAATCAATCAAATGTATTTATAAAACATCAGCAGATGTCGCAAAGTGTTAAACAGAAACCCAGCCTAAAACCCCAAACAGCAAGCAATGCAGATGTAGAAGATTTAAAGAACAGGCTACTCTGGCAAATGATGGTTGTCAAATAAAGTTAGATCAAAGCTGAATCAATGTCTGCAAGATCACATTATGATAGTATTGTACATATAACCGTATATAATAGCATAGTATAACATTACTGTTAGAGACAAAAAACAGCATCTTATATTTTATGACAGGGGTTCTTAAACTTTTTCAGCCTGGACCCAAATGAGAAATTCTGTGTTTTCCTGGGGCCCAAGCTTAGGAAAATATGCAACGATACATAAATATTTGTACATTTCATTATACAATATACAGTTGTGGCCAAAAGTTTTGAGAATGACACAAATATTAATTTTCACAGAATGTTATGAAGAGTGATTAGAGGAATTGCAATTACTTGCAAAGTCCCTCTTTGCCATGCAAATGAACTGAATCCCCCAAAAACATTTCCGCTGCATTTCAGCCCTGCCACAAACGGACCAGCTGACATCATGTCAATGATTCTCTCGTTAACACAGGTGTGAGTGTTGACGAGGACCAGGCTGGAGATCACTCTGTCATGCTGATTGAGTTCAAATAACAGACTGGCAGCTTCAAAAGGAGGGTGGTGCTTGGAATCATTGTTCTTCCTCTGTCAACCATGGTTACCTGCAAGGAAACACGTGCCGTCATCATTGCTTTGCACAAAAAGGGCTTCACAGGCAAGGATATTGCTGCCAGTAAGATTGCACCTAAATCAACTATTTGTCGGATCATCAAGAACTTCAAGGAGAGCGGTTCAATTGTTGTGAAGAAGGCTTCAGGGCGCCCAAGAAAGTCTTGCAAGCTCCAGGACCGTCTCCTAAAGTTGATTCAGCTGTGGGATCGGGGCACCACCAGTACAGAGCTTGCTCAGGAATGGCAGCAGAGTGACGCACAGTGAGGCGAAGAATTGGAGGATGGCCTGGTGTCAAGAAGGGCAGCAAAGAAGCCACTTCTCTCCAGGAAAAACATCAGGGACAGACTGGTATTCTGCAAAAGGTACAGGGATTGGACTGCTGAGGACTGGGGTAAAGTCATTTTCTCTGATGAATCCCCTTTCCGATTGTTTGGGGCATCCGGAAAAAAGCTTGTCCAGAGAAGACAAGGTGAGCGCTACCATCAGTCCTGTGTCATGCCAACAGTAAAGCATCCTGAGACCATTCATGTGTGGGGTTGCTTCTCAGCCAAGGGAGTGGGCTCACTCACGATTTTGCCTAAGAACACAGCCATGAATAAAGAATGGTACCAACACATCCTCCGAGAGCAACTTCTCCCAACCATTCAGGAACAGTTTGATGACGAACAATGCCTTTTCCAGCATGATGGAGGACCTTGCCATAAGGCAAAAGTGATAACTAAGTGGCTCGGGGAACAAAACATCGATATTTTGGGTCCAAGGCCAGGAAACTCACCAGACCTTAATCCTATTGAGAACTTGTGGACAAACAAAAACCCACATATTCTGACAAACTCCAAGCATTGATTATGCAAGAATGGGCTGCCATCAGTCCGGATGTGGCCCAGAAGTTAATTGCATGCCAGGGCGGATTGCAGAGGTCTTGAAAAAGAAGGGTCAACACTGCAAATATCGACTCTTTGCATCAACTTCATGTAATTGTCAATAAAAGCCTTTGACACTTATGAAATGCTTGTAATTATACTTCAGTATTCCATAGTAACATCTGACAAAAATATCTAAAGACACTGAAGCAGCAAACATTGTGGAAATTAATATTTGTGTCATTCTCAAAACTTTTGGCCACGACTGTAAACAAAAACAAATAACAATTAAATTAAATATCCATATAAATATCTATTAATGTTTATTTTCCCCAATTAAAACACTTACATATCTGTCTAGGTTGGAACTGTTGCTGTTAAAATACAAATAATTTTCATTCTGAACTGGAATAAACGGATTGATCACATCACACAGATGAATAACAGAACACACACACAGGCTTTTTGATAGTGCAACCCTAAGTAACAGTACAGATGAAAAATGATCAGGCCTACTGTAGAAATTATTGTTGAAAGAAAGTCTAGGTTGGAAGTGTTGCTGTTAAAATACAATACATATTTTTTATTCTGAACTGGAATAAACTGATTGATCACATCACACACAGTCCTTTTCTGGTCTATATCTGTGTGATGTGATCAATCAGTTTATTCCAGTTCAGAATAAAAAAATATGTATTTGTATTTTAACAGCAACATGCCTATTCTGGGCTGTTTTTAACAGTGCAACACAGAGGTCATGCTCAGCCTTTAAACTGTTTCTGTACTTGTTTTTTAAGTATGTCAGAGTTGAGAACCCTGACTCACATAGGTATGTGGTGCCAAACTGGACCAGAACATCTACTGCTTTCTCAGTCAGACAGGAGACCGCTTCCTGTTGTAGATGAGCAACCCAGAACTGTGTGTGTTTGCCTAAAATAGCATCTTGCGTCAATCAGTTTATTCCAGTTATTATTATTGTATTTTAACAGCAACAGTTCCAGCCTAGACTAGTTTTCAACAATAATTTCTACAGTAAGATGTACTGTAGGCCTGATTATTTTTCATCTTCATCTGTACTGTTACTTAGGGTTGCACTATCAGTAGCTAGCTTGCTTTGGCGAATGTTAGCTATTAGCTGTGTACAAGGCCAGGGGATTGTTTGAAAGAGAAACTCACATCTACTACTATGAGAGTTAGTTAGTACTCCCTTATTTCTGCTTATCATCACCTGCTATAAAATGACAACAATGCCTTGCTAGCTGACTTACTTTTCCACTGTCGAGGCACTGTTTCCTGAAGCATTCTGCCCTGTTCTGAAATAACTTCCTCGGTTTACCATCATGCTGTGGATGTTTTATTAATTTGTTCGTTATGCGAGACTCATTACTAACCACTTCCACACACAAAACACATTGTGGACGCTCCTCGTTATAAGTGTGTATGAAAGAGAGAGAAACTCGTCGCTGTATATGCGTTCCATGACAATTGAGCTCAGTCTGATTTTGTAGCTAGCATCCATTTGATGACAGCGGTGTGGGAATGACAAGTCAGTGGCTGACAGCGCATAATCTGCCGCTTGAACCACAGCGCTGCATCGTGTGTGTCGCGGAGTAATCTTCAAGAAAACTGCAGAAAAAAAGATCCGGTAAACCGCGAAGCACACTGGCATCTCCCTCTCGCGCAGCTGCCAAACTGAGCAGAGACCGCTGCTTAAGCAGAAAGCGCACTGAACAGAGAGCGCAGATGCACTTGGCCAAATCAATTCCTGTAATTAATGAAACAATTATACATTTACACTGACACGTCGCGACCCACCATTAACTGGTCCGCGACCCATACTTTACTTTAAGAAAGGCTGTTTTATGATGATTGTGCAAATTGTCACATTTCTCTGGGGCCACAACTCAACAGCGCGCACCACTCCGCAAAATGTGTCCATTGATTGAAACAAAACACCGGTATGCTAGAGTTTGTTTACATTATCTGCTCAAAAATTCGCACAACACTGTAAATAACTAAATAAGAAGATCTAAATGTATATTTTCATGAAACTGATTGAGATCAAATGGTTGGCATGCAGATTGCAGATATTTATTTATACCAGCAAGGACTGGAGTTGTTTTGTTGCGGAGAAGTCGTTTCCTCCACTGCATATGTGTAACTGTAAAACATTTAATGTCATGGAATTGCTGAACAAAAAGGATTGTTTATTTCAATTAATATAATCACTAATAAAGACTGCAAAATAGTTCTTAGATATTTTATTCCGTATATATGCGATACATATACAACAGCAATTGACAAGGCAAAAAAACAGTGCTCATTTTTGTTAGTTGCTTTATTTTTTGTAAGAATTTACAACGTAAAGTCAATTAATTCTGTTATAATTTCAAGATGGCATTGATATTATAAAGAATGAATCTGGAAAAAAAGTTAATTATCAAGTAAATGTTTCAATCAAGTGAACACGTCCTTGAGCAATTTAACATTTGTTTAAATGGGACCTTTATAAAGATAACATATATAAAACACCATTATTCTGGATGAATTATTCATAATTCATTACAGCACCTTTTCTAAATATTTAAATGATGTACTATGCAGAAATCGCTTTGCCATTTCCTGGTTGCTAAAATTCTAATTGTTCGCCTAATTTCAGTTGATGTGACAAAACAAGCAGGTATAGTGTAGAGTAATTTTACCATCAAACCCCTGTGAAATATATTTTTCATAAAAAATATATTGTATTTTCAGCTGTTTGAAGCTGGTGTACAAAACTGAAAGTTAAAAGACCCAAAAACGAAATTTAAGAAGGGGAAGCATAGAAATAGCGCACAAAGAACAGATCTACCACTTCTTAGACTTGCATATTGCAGCTTTAAAGAGAACTGCCTTTAAAAAGCAAGAATCCCTTTGAAAACTGCATATGTGGCATCTATATGAGTAAGAAACAGTTATTCTAGCGTCAAAATTGACTACCAAGTGTAAATCTGATAATTTTGTTCATAAAGTCAGTCTCTTCTAAAACAGAGTTTGGAACATCCGTGCATCACAACAGGTAAATAAATGAAGGTTGTGTTTTGATTTTAAAATGTCCATTGGCCTACTAACATGGGTTGAACAACGGTCAGGAAACATACATCCCAGACTGAAATCTTGTTTTTCTAA